>NW_022146254.1:6356090-6956090 GCF_002938485.1 Sitophilus oryzae | reverse complement strand
ATGTACAGAAAATATCATCATCGTTTAATATGCCTAATTCTGATTAGGTTTTTTGCAAAGTGACTAAAAATATAAAGAATTTTTGTAAAAAATCAAAATATGCCGGGGTTTGATAATATGCCTAGATTTTTTTTCCGGAAAGCCTACGACATATACAGGATGGTGCATTAATAATGCATTTTTTATGCTTTACTGCATTACACCACTATGTTCAAATCAAGAAACTAATTAAATGTGTAAATACAATTAAGAAGAACGAGTTTCTAATAAATCAATAAAACGTAATATTTACAATAAGTTTGACAGACATATTGCTGTTTGTTTAGATTGTTAGTATAATCACATATTATTAAACTTTAAGTATGAACATATTAACAGATAAGTTTCAAAAATTGTATGTAAATAATTCAATTATTTATGGTTTCGTAAGGCTTATCATACTGACTTCAAAAAGAATGTACATAATATAATCTCTTTACTGAGACATTTTATATTTACATCTAATGTTTATTTAACAATGTAACTTAAGATAACTAAATTTCAAAATTAATTTAAATTTACGAGTAAAAATAAAAACAAAATATCATCTGATGTAGTTTCTTCCTATATTGCATCATCTTTGTATATCGCAGTTATTTTGGCAATTTGACAGCCATCGATTTTGTAGTAGGTAAAATAATTTAAAATTGACAAAAGAAATATATTTGTAACATTCTTACTAGATTGTAGTTTTCATCTAGTAAATACCCTATTTATTACCGATAAGCAAAAGAGAGAGTCATTAAAAAACGTCGATATTGTAATATAAGGTGTTACGTAAGAGTCTGATGACAGTGATGACACGAATGGCTTATAAGAATGTCTTGTTTGAATTCCCTTGCTAATTCGTGGAGATTCTATCTATTGGTTAACGCAGTCTGGGGAAGCTTCTACTTGTTTTAGGAGATACTAGCTAGTTGTCGAAGTTAGTGAAGAATTTGAGATATGTCGTAGTGAGACAACGGGGCCATAGACCCCCCGGTGAGTAAAAAAATTGACAAAATCTTTTATATCAGATCGATTGTTATCATTTGGTTCATATGCCTGAGTGTTCATCCATCTCTGCTCTATCCATCTAATTTAATTTGATGCTTAGTGAATCTGCCTTGAGATGGAGCATTTGCAGATGATTAGAATAATTAGCAAATAATAATTTTGCATCCTTTTTACAATTTCTGTTTTAATGGTGAAATATTGAGGCTTTTTTCAGTAAATTTGTAGGTGTTCCATCAATTGTGTTATACAAGGCGTTCCAGAAATAAGTGCTTTAGGAGGTGGTAGATTTGGTAGATCTAGCATTTTTCAAATAAGTCCAAAATAACCGAGTTATTTAACTGTATAAATTTAAACAAAAATGCTTTTTTGCTTAAATTTTGAGAACCACTGGATCTTTTCTGGATTTTCTTTCTTGTAAATTTAATCTACTACCTATCTTGCCATATTATCAAGAAATTATAATATAAAATATTTCTATAAATATTCCACAATTTTATAAATAATAAAATCTCCAAAATTTTTTCAAAAAATTCCAAATTTTCAATTTTTTTTGCAAATAAACCTCACAGGCGTGTTTCTGAAGCCGAAATATACTACCAGTTAAACCTAACTTAACCTAACCAGTTAAAATACTTGCACTTATTTCTGGGACACCCTGTATAGCTGAATTCTAATGATTTCTATATTTTACATAGCATAGAGATACTTGTTTTATACGTTAATATATGCTTATTATTACGGTACCATCTTCAGTGAAGATTGAAGATTGGCCACAATATCAGCGAAACATTGTCTCCCTTGTGCAGCTCGAAACAGTATGTGTGAGTGTGGACCAGTCCAATGTCTTATATGTTCTTCAAACACGAATGCTTGCGTCTCCTAAATCATCTACTGCCTTCCATCTTCCCTTCGATAATTCAGGACCTGTTCTCTACCATTCCGCATAATATGGCCCAAGTATGGAGTCTTTTGTTTTTTTTTTATATTCGTAGGTAGTTTCCTTTATTATGCTTTCCAAATACCTCTTCATTAGGTTCGTGATAAGTCCAGGGTATTTTTAATAACGTCTATAGATCCACATTTCAAAAGCTTCCAACCGTCTCAAGTTTCATTTGTTAATATATAGTATATTATATGATATATATTTCATAGCCATAATTGGATACACATAACAGTGAACGCAGTCAGTTGCTAGGGGGAATCCCCTCTAACACTTTAGCTGGGTCTAAGGAGCACTATTGTCCCTGGCTGTAGTGTCGTGGCCAGGGAATTGCACGAAGACGTATAACAATGCCGGATGGGACTATCCTGTCCGTCATACCAGGCACTCTCTACCTTAACCTTCTGGACCTTAAGAGTCTTAGCTTAACCTCCCGGACCAAGAGGAGACAACCTCACCAAAAACCTAAATCCTACGATGGCGGGATCACGTCAATGGGATGCGTGGCTAGATAAAGGATTAGCCTCTACTGGCCTAAACCTTGGGGCGCCAGAGGTTATACTTCTGGTGCCCCAATGTAGGATTTCCATCCTACAATCTAACCAATGTTGGCCCCAATGTAGGATTACTTCTACATGCGGGGCTCTGTAGAAGTGGACCGACTAATCCTTGCGGTGTATAACTAGCTTTGCCAGAATTTCATTGGAAGGAGATCGAGTTGGCGTCATCAACTCGAGGGAGTAGGGCCATGGTCAGGTCCTCTCAATAAAATTGGAATTGACCTCAAATCCGACAAGACAATAGAGCATGAGAGATATATTCTCTATTATCGACCCGGGACAACACTGGTATCTAAGGAGAGACTAAGTTAAAGAACTGGAGAAAATAGACACTTATCCTCTAGCCTCCAGATCAAGGGCAGCAACCAGCTCCTCGACTGTGAAAGACACGGATGGTTAAACCCCAACCATGGAAGGGTGTATACCTCGTAGGAGGTAGATGTTCACTCCTCGGAGGATAAACAACAACTGTTGTCCCAGCAGGATGGGAAATAACCTGCCCCCCTACTACAGGAAGATCCCCATGTATGATGATTTATAACTCAAGAAAGGGGGACACAATAGATCTTTGCGGTCGCGGTGATTAACCCCTTTCCACTCATTTTACAATCTACAACAAGTCCAAAAGCACTATTAAAATATTTATATTTTATTACATCTTTATACATTCCCGCAGTATATATTCCCGTAAGTATACATCACATGTACTACCTATCGTGTACAATCTACCTTACTACCTATCGTGTCGACTTCCTACTACCTATGTTGCATACTACCTATACTACTACTCAACTTCCTCCTTCTAGGGGATGTATTTATCCACTATATAATTTGTGTAAAGTAATATTGCAAATTAATAGTATAATATTATACTCTCAGTTTAATAATATTGATATAGTCATGCTGAATTTGTTGGAATCATAGTCCCACTCGTTATATTGACGAAGTTACTGCAATATATGGATCAGCATGAGGCCTAAGTTTAAGAAACAATCATTTTCGAATTTCATCTCCATTTAGACATTTAAAATCACTTTCTTCTTAATTAACGAATCAACAGTTTGAATTTAAAAACAAGATATTTGTTGTATAAATATTTTTTTTACTATTTATTCTGTTCCCGAATTCATTCGCTTTTAACATACGTAACTATTTAGAAAAATCAACGACTACTAATTATCTCCCGGTGTATAATAATAATGGTTAAGCGATTAAAAAAAGTAACGAGAAAAAAACGTACAGCATGACGCAGCTCTCTCACTCTGATCTGTAACAGCAGACTCGTTGGCATCAGCTTGGGACCTTGAAATCGAACACTTGTGTTGTGCGGGGCGCTGTTGCCAAGTCGCGAGACGCTCTCAAGCGGAAAAACTGTGTAGGAAAACGAATTAATAATCAGTTTCTTACGGCAGAAAAACCGGTTAATTGGCGAATAGAAACATTTTCGCTATTTCAATAGAACATAATGAAATTCTTATTATGAATACCGCATTTTAACTAGGTATGCTATAAAACCTTAGTATAATTCATATAAGTATCTAATTATGTACAGATTTTGAATACAAATGAAAATATTTACTTAAACTTTCAAAGTTTATTTATTAGTTTTATTAGATTCGGCAGCTGAACTAGTCCACAAAAATAGGCCTTCAAATATGAATTTTTGGTAAAAAATTGAATTGAGTTACTTTGAAAGATCTAAAAACGAATTGTGATTTTTTTTTAAATTCACCTCTGGGAAGGGGTGAAATAAATAAATATTTTTTTTTTCGAAATTTCGAAGGAACGGTAAGAACTAGAAAAAAAAGTTCTAGGAAATAAAAGCTGTGGGCCGTCAAATTTTACATAGAAATAATCATTACATTACTATACATTTTTCTCAGATCAAAATTAACTGAGATATGGTGGCTAGAATCTAGGGGATGATAGTAGAAATTTAAAAAAAATTATAAGTTGCTGAAAAACTCCTGTATTTAACATTTTTATTCAATTTGCTTGAAAAATTATAAATTTCAAGTGCTCACGAATGCAGATATGGAAACCCTACTATACAGGGTGGTCCGAACTGTATTCCGGAAACTTTGGTAACATATTCAGCAGATGAAAATGAGTAAAAAAATTCGTATAAATATATGTCCTAAAATTCTTAGTTTCGGAGATACAGGGTGTAAAATTTTCATTTTTATTTCGATTTTTTCCAAATAATTTCTGAAGTAACGTCAATATTTGGATGAGAAATGGTGTCTGGCAGTTTTTTGACCATAAAAATTTGATTTTGATGTCAATATGACTCCTACTTGTAAGGTGCGCCACCTATATATATTTTTAACTTGTTTCAAGATTAATAACTTTTCGTCCGTACCTGTATAAAACTACCGAGTAATAAAATATAAATTTACGACGTTTTTTACGTAATAAAGGTATCTAGGTAAAAATCGCTACGGGTAATGGTTATCGAGATATTTGAAATCTAAATTAGCAATACCTGTCATCATTGACATAAATTAAACATGCGTTGACAAAATAGTTGTTAGACTGAAATCATAAATTTGGAATGTTTTTATGCCAAAAGTACAACAAAAAACTGTTTTATCATAATTTTTTCCAGAAAAAAATATAATTAATTTAAAAAAATAAAAAGTTCCCAGATTTATCATTTAAGTCAAATACAATAATACGTCCGTCCGTTCTGTAGCTACGGGGTATCCGTGAGAGGGGAAACGATATTCTCTCGACGTTTTTCGTAAAAAAAATAGACGACGCGTTCCATTAATAAAAATTCAACAAATTTGCAAGTAGCCAATAAAATGAGTGGGCGGAGCGATTTGCGGTGACGCACTCGTCAAATCGACGTATAAAATATATTACAGTACATCTGCTGGATCTGTGTCTATGAAAGGAATGCAGACAAAAAACATTTAAATAAACAGCAATATATTTTATACGTCGATTTGACGAGTGCGTCACCGCAAATCGCTCCGCCCACTCATTTTATTGGCTACTTGCAAATTTGTTGAATTTTTATTGATGGGACGCGTCGTCTATTTTTTTACGAAAAACATCGAGAGAATATCGTTTCCCCTCTCACGGATACCCCTTAGCTACAGAACGGACAGACGTACTGTACTGTTTATTTAAATGTTTTTTGTCCGCATTCCTTTCATAGACACAGATCCAGCAGATGTACTGTAACCACGGCACATAAAACAATCGGCACGCCAACTCTACTCAGATTCCATTGTTTAAAATTTCTATAAAATTTGACCTTGTCGGCGCCATTATGGTTTCCTAGTCAGGGCCGGATTAAAACGTATTAAAAAATTTCTCAGAAAATACGACAGGATCGTATTAAAAAAATACTGTAATTGACTGAAACTGAATTTTATTTACAATACTTTTGTCCAAACAAATGAATCGTTAACCGCGCATACTTCTCGAAAAGTAAAAATGAAAAATCAATTAAATATTTCACTGTAGAGAATAGACAATTAAAATTAAAAACATGCAACTAACAAAAACATGCCAGGAGTTACAAACAAGAATTAAAAAAATACCAATAAAATATTTATTGAACAATATAAAGAGGTTACGTACAAATTATGCCCATCAATGGGCGTAGCAAATTTTATTAATATTCAAATTTCACAAATTAATAAATCCACATTTTTTTTGAGAAACTTCTATTTTTTTCATGGCAGGAAACAAAGTAGGTACCGCATTGTATTTTATACGGTTACAAAGTGAATTGGTAAACATTTTAAATTCAAAGTGAACAGAACACAACCTGTACTTGTGGGCCTTATTTATATCTTCAATCAAGTCTTCTCCGTTAGCTGCAATTGTCCATGTTCTTGCCCTAAAAATGTATTGTTAACTTATTTTCGATATACTCATTTTATTTATTTTTATAATTATATTTAAATGAATAATATAATTATTTTTAAATTTAATGTTGAATGTCTAGATACAACATTAAATTTTACTCAATATTTAACATTTTAATCTTGCTAATATTTTATATACATATAGGGTGAGTCTTGAATAAGTGCAAATATTTTCAGGGGTGGTATATTTCGACCCCAGGAACACGTTTATGAGTTTCTTTTCGCTAAAAAAAGATATTGAAAATCGTGCATTTTCTTTTAACTTCCCTGTATATTTTTCGAAAACTTTTAGAACTGCCTGTTCACCGCAAATTTTCCACGGTATAATTTCTTAATCTCTGATATTACCATAGTTACGGCTTTACTCTATGGTTGCGGCACTAAAAGGGATGCAAATACAGAAAAATCCGGTGGTTTCAACTCAAGATTTAAAAAACACATTTTTTTTAAACTTAAATAACTCGGTTATTTTGGATTTATTTGAGAAAGTAAGGAGAAAATATGTTTCTTTTATCGAGATCTGCCAGCCCTGAAAATATTTGCACTTATTTAAGACTCACCCTGTATATAAGTTTGTTAACATTTAATATAGATGCTGAACTTGTATATTTTTAATTAGATCTTTCTATTTAGCTGAATGTCCTAATATGTATACTACTGTTTTTTTTAACTAAAATATATTAAAATAATTAATCACATATGTATATACATACCTAATCGGATCTCTAGGAAACAGATAGAAACTTTTATTGCAGTTTAGTCCTTTACTCGGGCAGTTTTTTGCTGCACAACTCGCCCAGGCATTTTAAAAACACGTAAAAATTAACGATTTAAAAATGTTCAGAAAAACAAAAATAAATTATATAACACAAGAAACGAAAATAAACTAGAAAAACCAAATATATAACACAATAAACAAAAATAAAACAACAACTATAAAATATAACTCAAGAAATAAACAAAATAAATTAATCCGTACGCTACTGACTCGAATCAGCCGAAAGTGTGCGCAGTCGATGAAAGAAACTACGACACTGGTTACTTTCTCTTGATGGAATACCCTAATGGCGGCGTGCGCGACGGTATGCGCGTAGCTTTCCCGCCAAAGAGAGTTAGCCTGCCGTGTGATTTATATGCCCTGCTGTAACTATGTACTCAACATGTTTATTTTTTGTCAATAATGACATGTATTGACTATTTCCATTTTAAATATCTTCAAAACTCGTAGCGATTTTTAACAAGATACATTTTTTAAGTAAAAAATCACGGCAATGTTTGTTTTTTAACTCAGAAGGTATATACGGGTACGGACGAAAAGTTATTACTCTGTCAAACAATTAAAACACATGTAGGTGGCGCCCCCTACAAATAGGAGTCATATTGACATTAAAATCAAATTTCTCATGTGAAAAAACTCCTAGACACCAATTTTCATCCAAACATTCTCGTTACTTCAGTAATTATATGGAAAATATCGAAATAAAAATGAAACTTCTACGCCCTGTATCTCCGAAACTAAGCATTTTAAAACACACATTTATACGAAATTTTTTACTTATTTTTATCTGTAGGATATGCTGCCGAAGTTTCCGGAATTTAGTACGGACCACCCTCTATAATATCAGCGATAGTCCTGGAACATGAATAAAATTATAAGGACTTAAATTCGTTTCTATTTTTTTCTATTTAAATAATACGGAGAAATCATACAATTTCGATAAACCTAGCGAATTCGTTATTAACAAACAAAAAGATTAAAAATTAATATAAAAGAAAATTATACAACCGATATACATATTTCCATAAATCAAATGACTAATATTCAAATTGGAAATAATGTAAGCTTATCCTTGGAAAATTGATGTATTATTTATTAATGCTTTATTTGTTTTCGGATCATACATATTTCATGTAGAAATGTACGATTAAATATGGAATAAAACAACTTTTTTTATGTTTTCGGTTTCTTTAATAAAAGCGTATTATTTAGAAAAGCATGTAGGCTTACATTCTTTGCTATATATAATAAAGTTCAGTGGTGGAACCTAGGAAATCCCATGTAAATTTTGAAAAGGTCAAATATTGTCTCCCAAGATGATTTTATGCATAAATTGTAGACTTTTTTGAAGAGGCGTTAAAGTTGTACTGTCGTCCAGAATTTCGTTTTATTTGGAATAGGCATCTAAAAGTTATTCGCAAAAATCTACCTTAATTACTAAATATCTATGATACGGCCCAGAGAAAGCTACAATTAGAGTACCAGCAAAAATATGATTTTGTCATTGTCAAATTCGATGTTACATTTTTTTGGTTTACAAGAATTTCTGTGGTTTGAAAAAGGTGGTTAATTTTTTTCTGAATTGAAATGATCATCTAAGTACAAAAGAATTAGTATGTATGACTTGTTTGCTGTTTATTACTTTTAGTTAGAATTTCTTTTAGTTTTAATCTAACCTAAGGAAGATCATTAGGGGTTGGATTTTGGTAAAAGACCTTTGCTTCCAGATTTTCCAGGAATTTGGTGAGATGAAGTATGTTTGTATTTTGCGACTTTTAAAGACAGTTTCTCATTGCGGGAATTCTGCTCTCCTGGTTTCCCATTGTAGGAATTGACTCTCCACGTCACTTGGACTGTCTCAACCGGGCTTTTAAGCCTAGTTGACACGGCCAAAGTGTACTTGAATCAACACTACTCTCTATACAGGGTGGTCCGAATTGTATTCGGGAAACTTTAATAATTTATATTCTGCAGATAAAAATAAGTAAAAAGGGCGTATAAAAATCATGTCCTAAAATGCTTCGTTTCGGAGATACAGGGTGTAGAAATTGGGAACTTTTGAAATTTATGATTTCAGTCTCATAACTATCTTATAAACAATTTTTGTCAATGATGGCATGTATTGATTATTTCGATTCCAAACATCTCGAGAACGATTACTCATACCGATTTCTACCAAGAAAATTTTTTACGTAAAAAACCTACATTTTTTAACATAGTAGTTTTATACAGCTACGAAAAGTTGTACTCTTTAAACCAGTTAAAAAACATGTAGGTGGCGCCTAACACAAGTAAGTGACATCGAAATCAAATTTCCCATGTCGAAAACTCCCAGCCACCAATTTTTATCCAAATATTGACGTCCAAAATTAAAATAAAACTTCTACACCCTGTATCTCCAAAACGAAGCATTTTAGACATACATTGATACGAACTTTTTCACTTATTTTTATCTGCAGAATATGCTGCCGAAGTTTCCGGAATACAATTCGGACCACCCTGTATATTACTTCATTATTATTAATTTTATTTAACTAATATTTAATAGTTCTAATGAGTTAAATTATGAAAAAATTATCATATTACCGATACCCATTTTGATATTGACTATATTAATAAAGTATTATTGATCAAAATCACTCTAATTTTATATTATTTTTTAATTATTCCTTGAAATTCAAAAAACATTATTGTCAATTTCAGGAATAGTATATTTTAATTTTTATAATTAGAAATATTTTTACTTCTATTAAAAATAATTTTTTATTTGATCCAATATGTAATTTGTAGGCGCTTGGCAACACTGTGTAATAAACTCAATGATATTTCAAAGTTAATTTACTTCTAATGAAAACAGTTTTGTATATTCTCGTCTATTTTATAATTCTCCTTACTTACTAATAGAAATTATTGAAAATTAATGTAAAAAATTACTGTTTTTTACTTCATTATAAAGATAGATTACATCGTTAAGTAACATTTGAAGTTGGGGTCAATAATATAATTTAGGTGTTAAAATTTACAAAACTGACGTGGTTCGTTGGAAATATTTATTACTCGAAAGCTTTAAGACTGAGGATATTTTGGCAATATTAGGTTTTTTATTTTTAAATATCAAAAGAGGATTGAAATATATATAATTATTTAAAAAACATACAGGTTAAAAATAAAGTCATAAATACACATTATCTCCGTAAATATTGCACGATATTATCTCATGTAATATACGGAGCTATCAACAATGAACTAATTGGTAATATTGTGTCTGAGGATTTTAGGATTAAGAATTGGTACTTGATGCTAACTATTAATGGAAACTTATCGATCGAAAATTTTCAGGAAATGGCCAAAAATCGTACAGAATATAATAATAATAATAATAATAATAATAAAGTGTCTTTATTGATATATAAATTACATTGTGCAAAAAATTTATCTTAATAAATAAGTTGGCGACATTCAACATAAGGGCTGCTCTTCCATGCAACCAACAAAAATTATAACAATAATGATGAAAAAAGTTTAACAAAAAGAAAAGTTCAAGATAATATCACAAATAGAAAATCAACAGGTTTTTGACAAAAATCATATTAAAATTACATTAAAAGGAAACCTAACTAACTTTTTTACAGAAATTAAGAAGTTTTCTCTAAAAAGTATCCCCTAGAAAGGCTTTGACTCGCTTCTTAAAGCAATATATGGATTCAGCCTTCTTTATATCTGTAGGCAGGTCATTATAGATATTTATGGCGTTGTATGAAAAACACTTTTCATATTGTGCAGTTTTGTGCCTGGGAGTATCATACAAACCCCTGTAACGAGTATTTAAGACATGAATATCCGAACGTGGTATTAACTTAGCGTACAAATATTCTGGTTTTTTAGACATATTAATTCTATAAACTAAACACGATAAATGATACTTATAGCGCTGTTCAAGATTCAACCATTTTGTGTTTTTAAAGGCATCAGTTATGTGATCAAATTTACGCAAATTGTGAATAAATCTAACACAGGAGTTTTGGATTTTCTGTAGGGTATATTTATTATGAGATGTTAATGCGGACCAATAGAGTGTGTCACAGTAGGATAGCCTGGCTAAAATCAGTGATTCGCATAGCTGCTTTTTGATATTAGGATCCAGAATATCTTTATTCAAATAAAGCATTTTTAGTTTCCCTACACTATTCTGAACCAATGAAGAAATATGTCTAGAGTACTGCAAATCTGTATCTAAATATATGCCAAGGTTTTTACAATTGCCAGTAAACTCAAGATTAACATTATTTAACTGGATCACAAAGTCATTCCCGTTCTTCAACTCTAACCGATCCTTACCAAACAATAGAATCTTAGTTTTAGTCTCGTTTAATTGTAAATTATGTATATCAGATATTTGATAAATATTATTAAGATCTTCGTTAATCTGTGTGCAAGCCACTAATGCGGCATCCTTTGAAAAAGTGTAATATAATTGGGTGTCATCCGCATATTGATGGGATCTACAGTAATTCAATTTACATGGAAAATCAGCTGTATATATAGAAAATAATGCTTCCTTGTGGTACTCCCTGATCAACATCACCCAGCAAGAAACCTCATCACCAATTCTAACCCTCTGACGTCTATCTTTTAAGTAACTATTAAAAAATGATACCACATCGTCACTAAACCCAAAATAATGAAGTTTTTGAAGTAATATATTATGATGTAAAGTGTCAAATGCCTTGCTGAAGTCGAGCATTATAAGACAAGTATTTAATCCATCATCGCAAGCTTTGTAAATATCATCAGTGACTTGCAGCAAGGCTGTAGTAGTACTATATCCAGCTCTAAAACCCGACTGCGTACTAGGTAAAATTTTAGTGTTTTCAACTTTGAATAAGAAGACTAAGGAAGGAGCATAATGCTATCCATGTATTCATGCATGGTGGGCGGAAAAGCCACCATAAAAGCTCTCTAGGGTGGGGATCCTTGACAGTTCTCTTTGACGATTCATTTGACACATTTGAATTTGATTTGAAATTTTGTGGATTTGTCAGTCTTTACGGAGCTTATTTTATGTTATTTATTATTTATTCTACAACTGATAGTTGTATAAAGGTAGTATAAATCTAGATGGAAATTGTGGCAGAACTTAAATTAACAGTGACACTAGCGCGATTTATCGAAAAAGACTCTAAAATAGTTGGTTGTGTAGCGTGCGGTAGATCTCGGCAAAAATTGAGTGAAATAATGGAACAACTTTTCGCTAGTAAGTGACTATATAATATACATACGTGTAGTAAACCGATCATTTATGAAATTCACTTAAATTAACTAAATTATATATTTTTCTTGCATTTTAGCTTTTATTTATTACTTGTCAAAGAATTTAGATACGTTAATTTGACCTACCTGCTTCAGTAGCGTATCGGATGTTTGTGTTAATAAATACTTATTATAACTTATCTATTTTTATTAGAATTATATATTTATTTTTATAACAATTTTAATAACTACCAACATTTATTCACAACGTAAAATAAAACAACAAATTATTGAGTCTACCCCACGTCTACCCTACATCATAGTTTTACATTTTTTAAATAAAATTAGAACGACACTGATAAACCGGAATTTAAGTCGGTCATATTTGACGCCCATCGCGGTGTACCTAAGATTTTTGATATGCTCCTTCCTTAGTCTTCTTATTCAAAGGTTTTCAATATACGTTATCATTTGTTCATAAATAATTTTTTCAATAACTTTTGATATTGTCGGAAGCAGGCTTATTGGGCGAAAGTGATTCAGTTCATGCGGATTGCTGATCTTAGGTATTGGAATAATATCTGCATCTCTCCAAACTGCTGGATATACTCCGTTTTTAAGACAGTAATTTATTATGTAGGTCATGTGAGTGGTTAAATGAGGAAAAACCAAGGATAACATTTTTAAGTTTATGAAATCGGGCCAATTAGCATTTGATTTAATTTTACGGAACGTGTTATCAAAAGTTTCAACTGATATTTCCTCAAAATTAAATTGTTGTATATCTTTACGAATGTTGATATAGTCAGAATTTACACTATTATACATTGTATTACATTGTGGAACAGAATTAACAAAAAAAAATCATAAATTCGTTTCGATTTCCCTCACTAACTGTATTCACGCCCGACGTAAACTTCAAATTTTTTAATGTTTTCCAAAAGTTGCCACGATCTGTCTTGAACTTGTAAGTAAGATATGCCTTTTTTTCAGATTTTATTATTAAATTTCTAAGATTTTTATATTCGATGTAAGAGTTATCTGTCTTTTTAGCTTTAAATTTTTGATATGCCTTCTTTTTAAGTTTAATAATTAATTTTAAGTTATCAGTAAGCCACGGAGCTGCTTGTTTCGTAATTGTAATTGTTTTCAAAGGGGCATACATATTAAACAACTCTAAAAGCTGAACATTCCAGAACATTAGCATATCATTAACATCACTCATATATTTTAGACAATTCCAATCAATCGCTAACATATCCCGTTTAAACAAATCATAGTTAAGTTTAGAAAAGTCACGATAAGTTATGAAACGAGGTTCTTTTTTAGAATAACTGATTTTCAGTTCAGCCACAACCATAAAGTGATCCGATATATCAGTCATATCAATAACGTATGAACTAGTCACAATATCAGTATTATTTGTAACGATAACATCTAATAAAGTCCCGGTGGAAGGCCGAGTGGCTGACCCGATTATCTGGCTTAAGCCAAGTTTCTCCAAAAATGAACCAAACCTTATACTATAAGAGTCAGTGGTGTTAGAAATGTTTAAATTTAGATCGCCACCAAACACGATATAATCAAATTCTGAAACATAAGTAAAAATTATATTCTCTAAGTCATCCAGTGCTGCCATAACATTCACATCAGGAGGCTTGTATAACGCTCCCAAACACATTCTCTTACCTGACAAAGAGATCGACACCCAAATACTCTCCAGGCCGCTTTGTACTGCCGCATGTGTTAAAATTTTAAATTTTATATTATCCTGAATGTAGAATGCAACTCCACCTCCTCTTGATTCCCTATCTTTTCTAATAAGTTTATAGTGTGGGATGTTGAAGCTACTACTGGGTATATTAGAAGTTAGCCATGTCTCTGAGAGACCTATTATTTCGAAAGAATCATCCAACAATTGCTCACAAAACAAATCAAAACCCGTTGCTATAGATCGAAAATTAAAATGCGCAAATCTTAAATTACTACCCTCCCTACTATTCTTCACCATAATTCTGTCACAATAACAATGTCGATAATTTAATTAATTAATTACTTCAGTAAAATATATTAAAAAAGAGCAAAAGATGAAAAGTCCTTAGACAGAAAATACGTATTATATTAGTGTTCACTTGTACTCCCTCACTGATCCAATATATTCATTAAGTCTTCCGTGGTTTTAAGTGCCATCCTTTTCCCTGCATACGCAATGAAAACTCTTCCAGAATCCGTCCAAGCATTGGTTTTCCCTAGCTTTTCTTTTGCTAGTAATAGTAATTCAAAACGAAGTTTTGTTAAATCTTCTGTTATAACATATTTTGATCCTTTTAGTTTTTTCTTTGCTTGATACACTTCATTTTTATAATTATTATTCTCAAATTTAACTATAATAGAACGCGGCTTATTCATATTTTGTTGCAACTTTCCAGTTCGATAGCATTTCTCTAACTTGCACCGTGTAATGTTTAATTTTGATTCAAATATATCTTTAACAGTTTCTTCCAGATTTTCATTAATTATCTCAGGTATTCCATAGATTCTTATTTGGTTACTTCTAGCAGATTGTTCCAACTCATCTAAACGTTTTTTAATGTCTTCATTTTCAGCTTGCACCTCTTCAATTTTGCCTTCTATCAAATTTATTTTATTATTTAATTTTTCTAGCGCACCTTGTATATTCCGCGTTACAATATCGGCAATCTGTGCAGCAAAACTAGCGACCAGGGTTTCATCGGTAAAAAACTCCGAGATTAACGTGTTTAGCTCGGATTTTTGTTGTTTAGTGTACGGCATTTTATCAAAATTTAAAATATTTCGATTATTAAATTCCAATAGGACGAAAACAATTTAAACAGTCTATACTTGGAAGAATTGCAGGAATGCAATTCAATATTACAAATAACTACCTGTTCTATTAATAACCACAAAAAAACACTTTGGTAAATTTAACTGGGAGTAGCGAAATACGTGTTTACTGATTGAGAGACATACTTGAACTGAATATGGAACATACATATTCAGTTCAACATATCTAAATATGGAACGAGGGATTAATCTATTGATGGAGGGAAAAACTTAGCTATATAGGAGAATGCATCTATACATCTAGTAATACCTCGAAATGTCTGTCATAACAAAATAAATTCTTCTCTGAGGTATGTAACATTCATACTTTATGCAAATTTGGGATTCGGGCATGGGTTCAATTTGTGAAGAATGTGATGTTCGAAGTTTCAAGTTTTATCAATGCTATTATTGAATTATAGAGATAGAACTTCAGATGAACTATTTTCTTAGTTCTCAAATATGATATTTATTTATTTATTTATTTATTTATTTATTCTACAACACTCTACAGCTTACGCCAATTACAGAGTGGGTTACACACAAAAAAAATTCAATACAAAATAATTAAATTAAACAAAAAATAACATCAATGAGAAAAAATACATATCAATGAAAAAAAAAAAAGCAACAACAATATAAACCAAGAAAACCACTAAACTGAACTCACAACCGAAACCAAACTGCAGCGAAAATATCAAAATTACACTGATATAAATTATATGCATCCTGCATACGTTTCAATGGCGAATATTTACTTACATTTGTGCGCGAGGAGGCCACATAAAATGTAAAGCTATACCGAGAGCTACGTGGGACCAGAAAATTGATTTGACTGAGAACATCCGGACTATCAATTTCATTATGTAATAACTTGTATAAAAATTTCAGCTCTGAATTTGTCCGTCGAACCTCCAAGGAATCTAGAGAATGTTTCTGCAATAAAGAGCTGTGACAGCAGCCAATTTGCGGGTAAACCCCATCAGTTCTTAAACTCAGATATTTCAGAAAACGACGCTGTACCTGCTCGAGAGCATTAATATGTGCCGCATAAAACGGCGACCATACAATTGATGCATACTCTAGCTTTGATCTTACAAAAGCATAATAGAGTAGTTTTAATGTGTTACTATTGCTAAAATCTCTAGTATTACGCACAATAAATCCCAAGGCCTTAAACGAAGATTGAACGACTTCAGATATATGCTGAACGAAAGATAGTTTACTGTCAAATGTGACACCCAAATCTTTAAAAACAGATACTCTACCTATCATCGTATCACCGATAGAATAATTATAAATTTGTGTTTCCGATTTCAAGGTATAAGACATGACTTTACATTTTTCAACGTTCAATGGTAAGTTATTATATGAACACCATGCAACTAATCGATCAACACACCTCTGAAGCCGTTCACAATCATGAGGCGAATCAATGCGGGAAAATATCTTCATGTCGTCTGCATACAGTAAGACACTTAAATCAATTATATCAGTGACACCGTTTATAAAAATGTTAAACAATAACGGTCCCAAAATAGACCCCTGGGGTACACCCGAAGTAGCGCACAGTTCGACCGAATCCTGGCCAAATACTCCACCCTCAACAATCTGTCTTTTAAATAGGACTCAAACAACATTAATAAGTTAGCTGAAAACCCAATCCGATCCAGATGGTAAAGAAGGATCCCATGGTCAAGTCGGTCAAACGCTTTAGAAAAATCAGTATACACAACGTCGACCTGACTCTTTGTATCAATAGAGTCAGCAATAAATTGTGTAATACTTAAAAGATTAGTTGTCGTCGACCGACCCCTTATAAAACCATGCTGATTTGATGAAATTCTACCTCCCACCTGGAACGCCAATGCGCCATAGAGAGCCATTTCTAAACATTTGGAAAAATTAGAAATTATTGTTACATGTCTATAATTTTCAATATTATTTCTATCGTCCTTTTTAAATACTGGGATGATCTTTGAGGTTTTCCAGATAACAGGAAACGTATTTGTCTTCAGGCACAGATTAAATAATTTCGTTAGTGGGGAAGAAAAAACTATTGCGCAATCTTTCAACAGAAATGAGGGTACTTTATCGGGTCCTACCACTCCGGTGGGCTTCATTTTTTTTAAGCACTGCAAGATATCTCTCTCCGATACCCGATTCAGTGTTATATCACCAAAGGAAGAATTAATTTCAGTGCTACCTTCACGAATATGACCGTTACCTGATACAATATAGGACGATCGAAAAAAGTCTGCAAATGCATCTGCTATTGATTTTGTATCATTGAGTTCGACATCATTAAACTTCATTTGTTCAGGAAACGACCGAGACTTACTTTTATTATTTATAAATTGCCAAAACTGCTTGGGGTTAGTAGTTAGACCACCCTCAACGTCTCTACAATATATACTATAGTTTTTACTAATATTTTGCTTAATTTGCGCTCTAAGCTCCTTAAATTTTACCAAGTGAAATTCTGTTTTGATTGTTTATACGTCTTCCATGTATTATTTTTAAGTTTAATAAGCTTAATTATATCTGAACCATACCACGGAGGATAATTTCTTTTACGTTTGGACGTTTTAGGTACAAACAAATCCAACCCATTATAGATCACCCCATAAAATCGTTCGCAAGCAGCATCCACGTCAGAGATTTCATCCAAGAAATCCCAATTACACTCAGCAAAATAGCCATAAAGATCAGGAAAATTGGTTCTTCGAAAATTATAATATGTGTTATCAAATTTCTGAGCATTGGGCTTTCTGGACTGACCGGCTTCCAAAGAAACGATAAGAGCCGGATGGTGGTCGTCTTCAGTCAACAAAATGTCTTGGGCTTTGTTTACTGTGCACTTTAAAGATGGATCTGCAAAAACCAGATCGAGAAATCTGTTATTATAATTAGCTACAGCGTTATATTGAATTAGGTTAAAGAAACTAGCAAAATCCATCAATGAAGAATGTTTCTCGTTAGAATTAGATTGATAAACAAAATCAGGTAAATTAAAATCTCCAATAAATAAAATATTAGAATTGTAGAGTGCTTCATATCCGTACATTGTTTCAAAAAGTTGAGTATAATCTGAAATTTTTGCATGATATGATGTATCTATCCTAAAATATCTTTTTCTTTGTGATTTTATTTCAGGTTGCCCGGATAGTGCAATCAGTGGGGGCCATTATAGGCCTCTGCCATACAAAAGGTGGTGTAGTAGTAATTTTTTGATAAAGGTGTAGTAGTAATGTTGTTAAGGTTTAGGTTTTGATGAAAAATCCAAGTTTTCGACCTTGGGGTGCGACCGCTGGAGCCACCATCTTGAATTAAAGATACAAAAAACTGTATTTTTCAAAATATATCCGCAGCGGTTAATCTTACGATCAAAATTTATTATTAATTTATTATCTTTTATTTTTACACAACTTCCAGAAAGTGTGGAATTCGGAACCAAATCAATATTTTGGATGAAGGACCTTTTACCTTTTGCACAAAGTTGTTTGGCACCGTAATGATTCAGTTGCGCACATTTCCGCAAAGTACGTTCAATATGTACGAAATCACTACGGTTCACATGCAGTCGTTGTTTTTGATGGATATCCGAGTGATGGAGCCAAAAGGAATACCAAGGCCGCAGAAAGACTTCGCCGATCGAAGAAGCATATGTCTGCGGATGCTCTCTTCGATGAAACAATGCCCGTTCAAGTTTCCCAGGAATTATTTTTAGCCAACGAAAACAATAAAGGCCGTTTAATTTCGATGCTCACCAAAAAAATGGAGCAGGCTGCTATTACTGTCAACCAGGCAGAAAAAGATGCTGATGTGTTGATTGTCAGAACAGCGATTTCCTTGTGCCCAAAATTTGATGCTGTTTTCGTAGTTGGCGAAGACGTTGACCTTCTCGTTTTGCTGAGTGCACTGTCTCGAGGAAACATCTATCTCCGCAAACCAGGAAAAGGCAAAATTGCTGAAAAAATATATGCAGCTAATAGTTTAAAACATGAAAAAGTAGCTGAGAACATTCTGTTTCTCCATGCTTTTTGTGGCTGTGACACGACATCGTCAATCTTTAACCAAGGAAAAATGAAGTTTTATTCGCTTATCCAGAAAAGAGCAGAACTCAGTGACACCATTGGCATTTTTGAACATCAGGATGCAATATTAGAGGACATCGCAGATGCTGGAGCACGCTTTCTCGATGCCATGATCTTTGTATAGTGGCAACTTGGTAGAAGACACCTTAGAAGAAATCCGCTACCAACGTTTTGCTAGATCAACCACAAAAAGTAAATCCAATCTTGCTTCATTGCAATCAACAAAGACTTAACAATGGAAGAGCAATATATTCCCATAAGCACCGATTACGATGACCCCGAAGACAATACTCAAAACATTATTAATAACCGACCCGGACCATCAAAGAAAAGAAAACACTAATAAATCGCCATGGCACTCCCTTATTTTTCAGTTTTTTTTATGTTGTGCGTTATATTACAATAAGACATATGAAGGTTATAACATATTTTTTTCGCTCCGTGGCACCGTGGCACTACCTCACCAGCCGCTGCTGTGTATACCTATGTAAAAAATAGCGAAAATTTCGGGAAAATTACAAAATTGGGGAGTTTTTCTATTTTTTTTGGAAAATATGTTCAACTTTTCGTCACTGTACCTTCTATCCAAGATGGCGGCTCGAGCGGTCCCACCCCAAGGTCGGAAACTTGGATTTTTTGTCAAGACCCAAACCTTAACAACGTATAAAAAATTACTACTACACCACCAATGGCAACCAGTATGGCAAAACACCCCACTGACTGGACTATGAGGAGATATGAGTAGAAAGCAGAACTCATGATATATAGATCTGCGTAGTTGGTTTCATCAAGTTGGAAGGAAATCCATCAAAGTTTTCAGAAGTGGAATCATCATACTCATGGTAGACAACGATTCAGTATTGAAACTAATTTCGAACTTATTTATTTTTCTTACTTTTGTTCTTTATTTATTTTGCTTACGCAACGTTTCGGCCAGAAAGTATCACTGAAGGTTATCAAGTGCGAACTCTGAATCTCAAGCGTGAACTCTGATTCAGTTCAGTCAGTCAGTGATACTTCTGACCGAAACGTTGTGTAAGCAAAATCAATAAAGACCATGGAAGTCCGAAATCCTTTTAGTTTCATCATCATATCCAGATGCTTGGAGCTTCCCAGGGCGAGACAATTTAAACGGTCTTCAAGCAAAACACACTAAGTCAAGAAATAATTATTTTTAAATGCATTTCCGACGATTTGTGCTAAGTTTAATATCACAGTTCTATATGAATCTATTTTCAGATTACTATTAATTACGTAGACCGGGCTGTAAACTTAAAAATATAATTTTCTGTAATGGATTATGGTATCAATTCAAGTGCATCGTCTCTGGGGAACAAGGCAGAAGCAGAACACTCAAAGATGGGGGATGCATCTGTATCTTAGGGGGGCCTCTACTCCGAATAAGATTGGAACTTGAAACCGAATGGGGAAACCGAAATGGGACCCTCCCCCTAACAGTATAACAAACCCCTAGAGGTGACTAAAATGGATCCAGGAATGTATGATGGAACAGTATTTGGGGAAAGAGCAAGGGCATCCTTTTTTTTGGGTATATATCCAATCATATTCTAGGCAGAATTATTTGCCATTCTAAAATGCACGAGAGAAAATATTAGAAGAAATGGAATAGAAAACTCAGGTAAGCTCTTCAATATATGCTCAGACAGTAAAGTTGCACTTAATGCGCCTATGAGCCCAAATATATTTTGAAGACTCGTCTAGAAGTGCTTGGATGAACTTGGACCTCTTGCTGAAGAAACTGGACGGGTCTGGGGGTGAACAAGCTGTTTTATGCAGCAAAAGATAGAGACCTATTCAACGAAATTGTCATAGAGATCGTCAACGCCTGAAGACAGGCACGGTACTGCAAAAAAAGGTCCCACTTCTGATGATATAAGAGTGGCAAGTAACGTGGTTATCATACAGCGGGTAGCCTCTAACATACTTCAGAGATGTGGATATATTTATTGGTGTACTGCTAACAATGTCAAAGGTCCCAATTTCAACTATATTTGTATGCACACTTCAAATTGCTTTCAAAAATTCATTAAAATATCAATAAGAACAGCGTATGTCGGTAATAAATACGGTTGCACACTTAATGCGCCCATGAGCCCAAAGGTTTGTGAAGACTCGTCTGGGAGTGCTTGGATGAACTTGGAACTCTGGCAGAAAGGAACAGAATTAAATTATTCTGTGTACCGGATCATAGCGGCATCAAAGTCAACCAAAAATCCGGTGAAGTAGCGTAGTGCAGTTAAATTGTGGATCAAGAAAAAGTAGGACCATCCACAGGAGAAACACATAGCTAGGGGTATAGTCATAGCAAGATCATCATCCAAGGACCCAATTCTAAAACCACAAAAGAATTGCTAATGATCAGTAAGAATAAAATTCGGATTACAACAGGTGTCTTGACAGGACATATGGATGTCAACTGCTATATAAACAAGGTCAATCTGTATCAAGGAAGTCTTTGCTGCAGACTCTGCAAATAAAGGTCCTGAAACAGCAGAGCACATAATATGTCACTGCGAAGCTTTGAATCGCAAGCGACAGTTTCTATTTGGCATAGCAAATCTAGAACCGGAAGAATTATGGTCCCATCCTATCAAGGACCTTCACAAGCTGGCGGAGGGCACAGGAATAGGAGTCTGGGTGCATACAGAGAAAGGGGGCAAGCACAATAGGTCTTAGAGGTCGCAGTGTTTCCAGGTTAATACAATTTCCTTGTATGCTAAGTTTATATGAACAAGTTGCATCATCAAATTAGCAATTGTACTTTGGCCAAACTTTAGAAGATCGTTTATACTGATTATGAAGCATTGAATTTCATATTTTGTCGCAACTCTACACCCACCTTTATGTAATAAGTATGCCATTTACGATGATTTTTTGTTCTAATCTTACGAGATATAATCAATTATTTTTTCCGCCCGATTTCATTGTTAACATATAATTAAGCTGGGTTGGGTTTGTATCGATTTTTAGTTCTTTGTCATGTAAATCCGATTCGATGGCCGAGAATAGAGATAAAGCTGTACAATGGTATAAAAAAGTTACCGTTAAGAAGTACTCGGCTATTCGAATCAGATATGGTAATAAGGATTTATATTTTTCATACGATTTTAGTTCTGTAAATTAATTGAAACTGAATAATGTAAATTGAAATACCGTATGATTTCTACCACAAATAAATTAGCAGTTTGTTTTGTGTATACATGTGCTACACTCACATGATATTTTAGCAGTCGCGGATAATAGCAGACTTAAATTTCGTTATTTATTTAGCGTATGGCTATAGTACACATGAAATCACATGTTATTATCACAGCTGTAAATATACTAATAATAAGAATACGAACAAAAATTGGACATGTCAAACACAAAATGTAAAAAGGAAAATTTAAAATATAGTACAAAACAAACTTGTCACAAACAAACATCTAGTCTTTTTATATAATCAATTGCACTTGGTGTTGCCTTCAGGAAATCTCCAAAATCTCCGTCATATGCCGTTAAAGCGCATTCTTCTCTAATATGTCGAACAGTCTGTCATAGAGGTCCACAATTACATACCGGAGTGGTGGCCTTTCCCCATTTATAGAGAGAATCAATTCACCTGCCATGTTCGGTTCTCAGCCTCTTTAGAGTTACCCATATTTTGCGAGGCTGCTCAAAACCAGGAGGAACTGCTGAGATACATGTGAAATCCTGACTTTGTGGTGGAGCGTTTTCCATCCATTCGTTCATCCATGCTTCCTATAAGTTGAACTCTGCATTCTCGTCAGTATTCCCAAGTGTTTTTGATGAGAGTGGTGGCTTTCTTGAGCGGAGTCTATTAATATTTAAATCAGCTATGTCACAATGTACTGGTAGTTCCCGGTTTAGCAATATTTTCTTGTGCTATCTATGTAAAGCCTGTTTTTTCCTCAAGTTAGGAGGAGGTATGTTACTTAAAACAGGCAACCAGTATTTGGGCGTAGTTTGTATAGCCCCTGAGGTGATTCGCATTGTGATATTCAGCTGGACATCCACTTTGTTGATATGGGCACTATTCATCCAGACAGGTGAACAGTATTCGGCCGTTGAGTACACGAGGCTCAAGGCTGATGTTCTTAGAGTGGCCGTAGATGATCCCAGGCAGTGCCGCATAGCTTTTGTAATATGTTGTTCCGTGTGCGTATTTTTGCAGAAAGCTCGGTGAGATGGACATTAAATGACAGAGTTCTATCCAACGTAACTCCAAGATATGTTGGTTGTCTGTTGTGTGAGAGCCGTCTTCCCTCAAAGTATACCTCAAGTTCCCTATTTGACACTCTGTTATTGAGGTGAAAACAAGAAGCCTTTGTTTTACAAACGTTTGGTTTAAGCTGCCACTTGCGAAAATACTCTGCTAGTACTGACAAATCAGATGTTAAGACTTGCTCAGTAACTTCCATTGACCTATGTCCGGTGGCTGACCTATGTCCAAACCCAGTCATCGGCGTATCCGAACTTTCTACATATCGTTTTTGGTATGTCGACTATATACAGGTTAAAAAGCAAGGGTGCTAACACCGATCCCTGCGGTAATCTATTGTTTAGTATTTTCTACTTACTTATTTTCTCCCCCATAACAACCCGGAAACCTCTGCCACCAATCATACTATCAATTAGTTTAATAATCTTCAAACAGGGTACTATTCTAATTAGTTTGTAAAGTAGTCCGTGGAGCCAAACAGTGTCGTAAGCTGCAGAGAGGTCTATGAACACTGTGGAGATTTTGTCTTTTCTCTGAAAACCTGCTTCGATGTATGAGGTCAAAGACATAACTTGGTCCGAGCAACTTCGATTGGGCCGGAATCCTGCTTGTTGTATAGGAATGTTGGCAAATGCAATGGGACTCAGTCGGTTATACAGTACTCGTTCGAAAAGATTATACAAAGAACTTAACAGAGCGATTGGTCGATAGCTTTGTGGGAGATCTGTCGGTTTGCCTGGTTTTAGAATTGCTATAATTTTTCCATGTTTGAGCTTGGCCAGAAAGTTACCGGACTTCATTATAGCAGTGAAAAATCTTGCCAGCCATAGTTTTGTAAACCCACCAGCGTGAATGAGAAATTCAGGATGACTTTTTTTTTGAATTTCGTTATGAAAGCGCATCTTGATCTATTAGATAGTAGACTCACTTAAATTTAAATAGAGAGGATATATTATTGCTATTATTATTTTACATATTCAACGGAGATAGGGGTTGAAGTTCTCCGGTAATTATTGATTAAGTTCAGTTCCCGGCCTGGGATCAAAGCAACTTAGTTCAACACTTTGCGAAGAATATGAGCCGTGCTGAGCAACGTGGTCTTTTGGGCTTCTTGGATAGATGCTTTTCCTGGGATGCGTTTCAGATGTAGTTATACTCCTTTGGATTTGGTTTCCAGGCGCCCACAATAACCGGTGTAGTACAAGACTTGGCATTCCACATTCTGCGGATTTCTATTTCTATGTTCTTATATTTTTTGGTTTTAGTTATAAATTGTAATGGTCTGTACTGATATATCCATAAGTTGGCATGTTTTATTCTTTTTATTATGTACCACGATGTCTGGTCTGTTCGCATTTTTTTTATACATTATTGTTACTTAATTATCTTTGTTTTTGATGTTTGTAATCGTTTCTAGAATATGCTCGTAGTATTTTGCACAAACTTCCATTCCGAATGCTTTGCATATGTTCCAATATATATAGGCAGCTACTGTATTATGCCTATGAGTGTACACGGTGGCATGGCGGCCAAGTTTGTACAGCCAGCGATGATTTATGACTAACGTGTTCCTCTGACCCATAGCATAATCTATGTCTACTATCCACATTTTGCTTAAAGATCTTTTTTGTCTATATCTTGGACTTAGGGCTTGATTTTGTGCAGCTATTATTAGGCTTCCTGTCTCTCCTTTCAATCCTGCACCATTTAACTAAAATAATTTAATTAACATTAATTATCTAAATTTCTCATAAATTGTCCGTATAGTGGTTTTTCTTTCAATTTTTCTATTCTTTGCTTTTCTATTTTTTTTCTTATTTACAGTTTTATGTTTCTGGATATTTCCTCTTTGTGTCATATTTCATTCTGATTCGTGCTGCTTCCTTCGTGATTGAGTATTTTGCTCTTGCTTCGTCTTGGTTCTTGATAGTCTTCACTAATTCATCTTTTTCCTCTTTTATGTACTCACTCAGTCCCATGATTGCAGTTTCAAAGCTTCCTCAAGTTCTAGCAAACCTTTTCCTCCATCTAGTCTTCTCATATAGATCCTATCAACCTTATGTTTTGGGTGGTGAATTTTCCCTGAGGTAAGTAGTTTTCTAGTCTCTCGGTCAATTTTCTTTATCTCTTCTTTTGGATATTCCGCTAAACCAAAACTGTAAGTCATTACTGGAATTGCTATTGTATTTATAACTTGTATTTTGTTTTTGTGCACGTTTTCTGATTCTCCTATAATATTCTTTCTTTAATTTATTCTTCATACTCTTGTTGTCGATTCTGTCTCCTTCTTCTTGGCCTAAGTATTTAAAAGTTTCTTCTGGATCCAAATTTCTTATTTCAATTTCTATGTTCGATTCTACTTTTACGTTCTTACTTTCTGTCAACTTCCCTTTCATGAATGTAGCTGTGGCGCACATGTCTAAACCAAACACCACATTGATGTCTTGGTTGAATGTTTTAACAATTTTGAGCATTTGTTCCATTTCCTTTTCTGTTTTTGTAAATTTTTAGTTTCAAGTCATTTAGATAGAATAGGTGATTTACCTTAAAATTGCGATCTATTTGATACGCAAGGTTTTTCTTTTTCAGTAAGTTAGTAAGGGGTAGTTAGTAGGAGAGCTATGCAGAATAACAAATGTAAGAGGGTACCATCATGATCTTGCTAAGAAGGAGTTGGTCTTTGCATCCTCTTGATCCTTTTCTACATCCTTTTTGCTCAGGTGGGAGTATATTATTTTTGTTTAAGTGATTATAGATTGTATTGCTTAGTGCTTGAGTCATAATTTTATACAAGGTAGGAAGGCATGTGAAAAAAATATTCATTTAAATATTTCTGGTTGCATTTAAATTCAGAGCGAGTTATTAGGAATGTGAAAAAAATTCTTCTTTTAAATGAATTCTGAATCTTTATTCTTTCTATATAATAATCATGTATAATAGATCAGTGAGAAAAAGTTAATCGAATTAATCAATATGAAGATCATTGAGAAATTAGGTTTTTTTTTCACCAAAACAGTCTGAACAACGACCGGGTGTTTTACTAACCATGTCTTCGTCATGAGTAGAGGACGAAAAATATTGTGGCGGTGTATTTTGGCGAAATTTTCTATTACAACTCCTGTTTTTTTTTTCATAAAAGATAAAAACTCAATTTATCACAAAACATGCCACAACAAATCACAAACTAACAATGTGCACTTTATTACGGGTTAATATCCCACTTCTGTGATCGAAAGAGACTGTTGTGACTGAGAATCATACGGAACTGGATCGGTCTGGAAGTGAAGAAGCTGTTTTATGCAGCAAAAGATAGAAAAATATTCAACTAAATTGTCATGGAGATCGTCAACACCTGAAGGCACGGTACGCTTCTGATGTTAGATATTAGATTAATATCATTAATTTATATCAAATTAACATAAGCATAGCGTATGTCGGTAATAAATATAGTTGCATTGTATAAATTAGACTATATAGCCGTACAATATCTTACCGAATATTTTAAATTGATTGTCGATGTAGTATTTTTGAGTAGATACAATATTCCAATATTTTTCAGTTTATCTATAATATATGTAACTACAACTATAATTAAAACAATTTGGTTAACTTTATACACACACTTCTTGTATGTATGTCACTCTAGATAAAGTAATAATAGGGATCTTTACACTTTCATTCATTTAATATATTTTACAGTTGTATTTATTGATATTTGCATTTTATCGGTGACACAGAAGTCATTAAAAAATACATTACCACTCGTGACAGAATGCGATTAGAATTATGTGATAATATACATGTGTAGTAACCCATATCTCAGTTATGGAGTGAAAATTTACTGTCTTTAAAGTAATTAGCATTTATAATAGTGGAAAATTTCTTGTTATTTCTTTCTAGTTGAAACGTTCTTTTAGTTTTTAGTACAATGTTTTTGAATACTAAACTATTCCTTTTGAAATGATTTTTTCTTCTTTAGGATAAAGTCGGGTGAGATGGCCACTGTTTTGTATAGGAGGAGTCTGTAATTTTTTGGAGGTTAGGCTTTGTAACTAATCTGTTTAACATAGGTTAATTATCATTAGAACTGATAGGAAACTGATTAAAGTCCAAATACTTATAGTTTATTTATTATTGTTTATATAAAAATAAGCTGCATGTGACCATCTGTCCAATGGTGTTAGTTGACCAATGCAATAGAGGAGAGCTCGCCATAATATAAATCAAAGTAAAATGGAAAAACTTGAAAACGATAAACTTTTTATGAGAACGAAATAAAACAGTTCTTAATATCTATTTTGATTCTTTTTAAAAGCATTTTTACCGCAATTTTGGCAAGTTTTTAGATAGGAATAGGAACCATCCATGGAACCATTTCTTATTTACTATACACTGCAACCAATCTTGCGTTTTCGGGTGTTGTAGCTTTCTCCACAACTAACACGTTTCAACAACACGTTCAACCAACACGTCATCCACTTCAGAAAGGATAACACTATCTTCCTCGTATTGGACCTTACCCACCTCATCATCAAGCAAATAATAGATATATCATATATGGCCATCTCTCCCTGCTATTTCGTGGCCATCTCTCCCAAAATGGTAGGAAAGGATGGTCAACGGGGAAAACATATCTAACCGCATATTTTTTACTGTTTCTGATAGATAAGATTATTTAATAAACATTGTACTCTCCTAATAAACTGAAAAATATAGTAAATTCACTAACATACGTTTACAGTAGAAGGTAAGTCAAATCTATTGTATAATGTTACAAGGAAGTGAAAATCTTTTTAATTTTTAGGTGCTTTTATATCACATTTATATAAGCTATAACACACTGGTTGTGCTTATACAATAATGTTCTTTGTCGTTGATATCAGGCAGCCCCATCGGAAGACGCGTTTTTTGAGTTTTAGCCGTTGGTCATTCTGTCCCGGCTGGCCATCTCACCCTACTTTACCCTATATGAATAGGTCATAGATGTTTACATATTTTGTGTTTAATACTGATGTTTAATCCTTCTCTGCTATTGTTCTCAGTAAATTTATAATATTTTCAGTTTTGTTGCAGTTCTGCACACAGATTTGCTGCCCTCTCAGGCTGTTGTACTATGTTGTAATATGATGAATATATCGCTGAACATCTGCTCTGTTTAAAGCATTGTATCAGTATAACCTGAATTTTCATATACGATATCACTGTGATTACCACTGTAGTGTTCTTTTCATTAAAAATTTTTTCCCAGTAGTTTGTACTTCACTGCTTTGTTGGCTGAAAATGTTGTTTTTATAAAAACAGTTCGTTACATGACAACCATTACACTCAGCTACATTCCTAATGTAATTTCTTTCTTTCTATTTCGTATCTTTCGTTGGCAAGTAGAAATAGAAAAGTAAGTAGTCTATGAATTAAGAAATCTAAACTAGCCATCTTATATATTCAAGACAATAATTATATATCTAAGTGTATTGTTACTCTTTAGTTTTTAATCATCTGCTGATGATGCTAAGCTAAGATGGTTAGGAAATCGCGCGTCCAGTGTTGAAAGTAACGGGTTTTGGTGTATTGTGGTAATTTATGTGTTCTATTTTGCTGTTGTAACACCAAAAGTTCCAATCCTAACTGTATTCTAAGAAAATTAACCTTCCGTTCCTATTTTAATACTCCTATTATTTTTTGATGAGAAATATGAAAAAAGAATAATTTGGATGTCATATTAAAAGTTATATAAAATATACCCATTATGTTTTATTTGTAAAATGTCCTAAGTTCCACAACCAACAACAATAAACTGAAGCGCTAAGTGTCACGGTTATTAATTGTATCGAAAATAAAACCTCAACAGAGATACCACCCGTTCTTATACATTGGCTATGTAACAAAAAATGTTGTTTATCTCGAAATAATGATTTTGGCAATTAGAGCAGTATTTACTACTTTTACTTTTTCTTCTTTTTCTTCCTGCTCTATATTAGGCAAATTGCCTGTTCATTCTTCACATCATGCCCACAGTTTCAATCGATGGTAGGTAACCTAACCTAACCTAACCATCTTTTTTTGGCTTTCTTTTTCCTTCTTTTTTCTTCTTCTCAGTGGTGATTTGTCTGGAGCTGTCCTTACTATTCTTCCTTCGTCCATTCGGCTTATAGGTTCATTCCATTCGCGCCTTCTGCTCAATACCCATTCATTAATATTATCTACCTTGCATGTTTGTTTTATGTTGTCGCTTCCTCCTCTATCTAGTAGCGTTCTACTAAGAATCTTTTTGTTTTTGTATCCGGTCTGGTTTCTGCTGTGTAGATTTTGGGGGTCTCTCTCATTATGGGTCTGACGACAGCCTTGTATATTCTTGACTTGACCTCGACACCTAGGTATGTATTTATTTTTCCATGTGGTGTCGTTCAGACATCCAGCCACTCTCATTGCTTTTGTTGTTTGTTGTTTTACCTCTATTTCGATATCGCCATAACCGGAGATTTTTAAAGTTTATTTCTTGCTGCATTATTGTGTTATCCACGTCAATCTTGCATCTGATATGTATTTTTGATGTTGTCAGCCTGTTTGTTTTGGCTGCAGAGATTATCATATTATAAGATTTTGCTACTAGATTGAAGCAATATACTAGTCTTTGGAAGTCGTTCTCGTTTTCTGCGAAGAGCACAGCAACGACGTCGTCGACATAACTCAGAATTGTAATATTGCGATCTCCCAATTTGTATCATTTAAATGGCGCACTTGTTTTAGTATTTCGTCCATGATTAGAAGTGGGCTTAATGATCGCCCTGTCGTTGTTTTACTTCAAGTTTTTCAATTGTGGACATTAAAAAAATTGTAAATTCTAACTAAACATTAAATTTATCTGCTAAGTATATGTTGATAGATTTTACATATCCTTTCGGTACACTTGGGATATTTTATTATTCTAATAATTTTTTTATCAGTCCATGATAATTTCTGGGATTAAAATAACACTTCCCTTCGCCAGCTTTGGGCCTTTTTTTGTACAGGTAATGTTTCAAAATAATCTACTTTAGCAGATCTTGTTGGTTTCTCGCAGCATTTCTATATAAATTTTAACATACGCACATACACACTACAGTAATTTTGACATAATAAGAGATCTAAGTAAAACAAACGTGTGGGGTATTAAACTGACCCGAACAAACTTCTTAAATAAACTGAATAATTGATCATACGCGAGGCATCGTGCGTAATTTATTAATTAGCATTTCATTTGCTTTTACATTTGTTATGATTAAAACGTTACATTCATTATCAATACATTTCACTTTACTCTCTTAGTAATATCTATTAATTAAGTCTATCTTTGTACGTACTACGTATGATATATCGAAGTCGTTTCTGTTATCGCTTGACTGAAGAGAAAGAATCGTTCGGATCAGATCATTAAATTCTAATTATCTCCTGACCGTAAATTGGATTCTTAACTAGAAACGGACAATAAGTTCAGTCAGTCGTGAAAACAATTATTATTTAATCGGAGTAGTCGGTTTGAACCAGATCCCGAATCGCGTATCACTATTGTAGGTGCATCGATCAAAGTCTTCTTTTATCTTAAATAATTATGTTGACCTACGACTCGACTATAAATATACAATCACTATATCTGTTCGATTTCCTACTGGGAGGATCTCAAGCGGCAATCTTTCGATTTGCAGTTCTGTTAATTCAGTTTTGATTCTCTTATTTGAAGATATTACAATAAATAAAATAGAATATAAAATGTATTTGCTATAATATACGGGGTGCCCCAATTTATAACCATTTTATTTGACTCAATATATGAATGTTTTATGTACTTGTTTTAAATATAAGGTGCTACTACTATTACTGCCATTACTCGCTGGCGTGTAAGTACTTGACACGCATCAGAAGATGGTAACGCAGGGCGTTTTCTTTCATGAGCATTTCTGTGCTTGAAAAGCCCGATACGTGATGTTATTTCTCTTCCGCCCTCCGGACATTCAAAAATATCATTACTTTGTTGCCTTGTAACTTTTTGGTTGTCGCTGTTAACTGAGTTTACAATTCTTCTTCATTGCGTTCTATTGTGCGCTGCTTCCTCCCTCTGATCTGCATGCTTATCCCCTTCAACTTTATGTGGAAAATATCCTTATACAATTTGAGTTGTCTAGCCGGTTTCCTCTTCCCGTCTGCAAGCTATAAGTAAAGAAGAGATTTTGGTAGGCGGTTTTCTTGTATCCTGCATACGTACGTGACCAGCCCATCTTAAGCGTGATTTAGTAATCATGATTTCGTTGCTCTCGCAGTTAGCTTTTTCAAGGACCGATACGTTTGAGACACGGTGGTACCATTTGTTTTTCTCTAATTTTTATAGCATTCTTGTGATTTTCCGGGGGAGTGTACATAATTTTACTTTATCGATGTTCAGATTGTTGCCCAAAGCCTCGTGTATTCAGGTATATATGTTCAGCATTTGTTGTAGTTGCTGTAACGTTTTTGCAACTAGGGCGGTCATCAGCGTATTGTTATTAAGTTCTGTGATGAATCTTATACCTGTTTTTGTCCTAAATCTTTTTATGTTCGACAGACCGTCGCCGTCGTCGCCGTCGTCTCTGTGTCTAAGGTACTACAGAGAGAATAAGGTACTACAGATCCTTTATTAGACAATTTAACAATATTTGACTTTAGTGAGAAATTGAAGCTGTATATGTGACAGTGAAAGTCGGAAATTCAATTAATGTTAACAATCACTAGGAAATGATAACGATTAGGCATTGCATGAGTGAATGTCTTTTTTATAAGAAATTTGTTGACTTTTACTAGTAATTGTTCAGTTGCTAATGAAGCTTAACAATGCAAGCTAACTTATTAATAAATGTAAGCTAAATTGTAGCTTGCGTTGTTGCAGCCACTAGTGAGACTAACATTGACTAAAAGTGTTCAGTAAAAGTCATTGTGTTGTGTAATAGGGAGCGCGTTGACGGAATTTGGAACAAATAAAACTTTTAAGAACGTTGTTAAGCTGCACCACTAATCTTAAAATTACCATAAACCAGAAATTCCGATATTAAAATATTTGCCTTTATATTTAAATTCAGAACGCATCAAATGTCTAGCAGCTTCCGGGCAACTAATAATCAATCGACATGAAGTTCCAAACATGAGTTTTGCTTGCTTTCGTTTCAATCTTTGTTTCGCGGTATCTTATTCTGATTTATTTTTTATTTTTAATTAGAATTTGATTGTTTTAAATGTCGTAATTTTAAAATTGAATGGCTCACGTCAAATGTTCAATCAGCTGCTGTATCGATTGGCTCTGATTGTAATTTTCGGATAGTAAGTTGCAGATAGTAATTTTCGGATAGTAAGAAAATCTATTCGGTCAGATTACCATAATGGGTTAAACAATAGTCACCATTATTTAACAAAAGTGAAATAAATAAAAAAGAAGCCGAAGGTCAGCTGGAATCGATATCTAGAAATGAAAAATGAACAGTGCGCCCATTTCAGTAATTATTATTATGCCTCTAAGACGTGTGACTGCGCTTCGGCCCGAGAACAAGAAACAAAGGATAATCCAGCTATTAGCAAAATCCAGGAATTTTTCACAAGTTTCTTATTGATTTGCAATATTTGTGTAGGAATTATATCTTTTACTACCTGACACTTTCACGAAATGGTAAAAAATGTATGTAGCAATCAGCACAGCACCAGTGGTCAAAAGCCAAAATATATAATGGAATGTAGCTATGTTTTTGTGTCAAGTTAAATTACAATCTGATTCCAACTTGAACAGTTATTTGTTTATTCTGAAAATGGTCACTTTACTTTCCTGTGTCTTCATCTGATTATGAACAATTTAGAATATAAAAAATCAGCTCCCAGTGACGACGGTCCAATATATTAGAGAACAGCTCACATCATTTTATTCCTACCTAAGTCATCACATGTTTACTGGCCTCAAACTTGGGACACCAGGGTACAAACCATTGTACTCTCGTCTCTCTTACTTCTACATGCGGGGCTCTGTTAGGAGTGGACCGACTAACCCTTGCAGTTTAAATTACTTTAAATCCAAGGTGGCAATAGAGAAAGAAGGATTTAGAGATTAGAGGTTCTTTCTATTTTAGATTCGGGACGACACCGGTATCTGGTCTAAGGAGAGACCAAGTTAAAGAAGTGGAGAACATGGGGACAGATCCTTCAGCCTCCACCTCACGAGTATCTCAGCTGGAGACAAACTCATCGACTGTGAAGGGCACGGAGGGCTAAACCCCAATGGTGGAAGGGTGTATTCCTTCGTAGGAGGTAGATGCCCACTCCTAGGATGATGAACATTTCTTGTCAGATGAGGATAGGAAATACTCTGTCCCTCCTACAACAAGATTCCCATGTATCATGAGTTATAGACTGTACGATGAGCTATAACTCAAGAAATAGACACAATATATCTTTAATCTACATTCTAGATTCTTATTCTACATTCTACTAAGAGACCTATTTAAGAATTAAAATGAGGTTATTGCAATGCAGACTGAAAGACAAGACAAATTGCTTCTTATGAACCAGGGAATTCAAAAACTTTTCTCTGAAATAAAAAACAAAATATAGATTTTGTACTTTATGCTATATCTAAGGGACATTCAAAATTATTCATGAGTTGAATGGTGAAACTGATTGAAAAAGTTTTCAAATGTGTTAGACAATATGAAACTATCTGAAATAATTATTTGGAGTGCCACGGAGATATATAATTAGGCCCTTAGTCTATTATTGTTATGTGCTTAGTAATTTTATTATAATAGTTGACAATAAAGATACCTACTAACATGCAAAACATGTAACCTACAATGATATCGGACAAACCTACAAACTATCGGGGCTTTGCCAATCTTTTCAGCGTTAATTTCAAATTAATTTTTATCTAGCGGCTAATTAATCGGTATTTTATTATGCATTAAATGTGCCGCTGTAATGTGGGTCGAACAACCGATAAGAATAAGCGTTCCTGTTATATTGCGTTCAACGATAACGACACTTTTTCAGCCTCTCCTTTTTTATTATTTTTTCGGTGCAGCGCTATTATCGCATCGACCGAGTCGTGAGGTCAGTAAACGATAAAAACCATCGTTAGAAGGAGAGAGATGGATAAAATACGCTCATCCTGTGTCAGTTTTTGTTTCAACACAGTTACGGTTTGTATATTTGTATAATGTGATTGTTTTTAGATAAATTATAATCTCATATTGATTCTTTAGGTAAATTAAAGATAAAGTACCTATTTTTACTCTTTTTCTACAGACAAATTTATTTATTTATACTAAATCACATATTTTTTATTCATGTAATGTAATAAATGGGCCGTGAGAAAAGGAGATACCATCTCTCCTAATTTATTTACACTGGCACTGGAAAATGTCTTTAAGAAATTAGACTGGGAAAATGTAAAAAAATAGAGGTCTAAACATCGATGGGGTACGCCTTAGTCATCTTAGGTTCGCAGACGATATTGTCTTGCTGAGCACCGACATTCAAAAACTGAACACCATGCTAAAGGGCTAAATGAAAAATTCCAGAAAATTGGCGTTAAAATGAACTTGAAGAAGACGAAGATAATGGGCAACAATAGCCATAACATTACCGTAGACAACGTTGTTATGAAAACGTAGACCATTATACATATTTAGGTCATAAAATCAAGCTGGGTAAAGAGAACCAAAATACGGAGATCAAATGCAGGATCCATTTGGCATGGGCAGTATTTGGAAATATGAGCGATATTTTCAAGGATAAAAAGGTACCCATCAACATAAAGAAAAAGGCTTACGACGCTGTATCCTGCCTGTGCTTACATATGGCTTAGAGACTATGGCAATTACCCGAAAAACAGCAGAACAACTACGAGTTGCACAAAGAGCCATGGAAAGAAGGGCCATGGGTTAGGAGTCACCATCAGGGGAAAAATACGGAACACCCACGTACATCAAAAACCAAAACTAATAGATGTTGTTACAAGAGTGGCAAGACTGAAGTGGCAATGGATCGGACATGTGGCAAGACAGGATCCAGACCGATGGCCCTAAATCTATGGAGACCTAAGGGGACACAAGAAATGTGGGTCCACTAAAAAAGAGATGGGTCGATGACGTCAGAACAGTGGCAAGAAGACAATGGATAAGATTGGCTAAAGATAGTAAAGCATGGAAAAACCTAAAAGAGACAAAAACACTGGATGGAACCAGGCTGAGAAAAAGAAGAGAGAGAAGAATGGTAAATGGTTTATGAATATAGCAGTGAGCATCATTTTTTAGTTTGCTGAAGCTGCAAAGACCCAAAAGAATGGGAAACGGTCTTACATTCCCCATGCCGCTGTCTGGCTTTGTGTGGGCTACTGTAGGCTATGTGACTATTCTGTCCTCCTTTCTTGAGTTATAACTCATCTTACAGTCTCAACGCTTTGACAACAGCCAGTATCTGAAATGGTTTTTCATCTCCGATATCAGTCATACCAAAGCTTATGGTACGAATGGTTGTCGTCTCGGCGCACTAAGTGATGAGATGCTCTGGTGGTTCCCCATTTTTCCCACAGAATCTGCATTCGCCATTGTTTCTTAGCTTGAATCTACTGAGCTGTTTATTAAGGAGACAGTTAAAAATCCCATGACAATCCGAAGATTGTTCTTACTTAAATCATGGAAAATGCTTGATTTTTCTCGGTCGTAAGTCCTGAGAAATTTCTTCGGGTGTCTTAGACCTCTTAGAGGATTCCTATTCCAGGTTATACGAATAGAGTTTTCCAGGTTCTTGAGTTCTGCTTTAAGTTGATTTCCACTTGGGAAGAAGAACGGTTTTTTTCTTTCCTAGGTAGATCGTTTGCTTTTATTTTTTTTTAATTCGAGTTCGACAAAAGATCGTATCCGCCATCATTGTGTTGCTATTGCCAGAACCAGAAAGAAAGCATATTTTAATTTTGAAAACAAAAAGACAACAGGATTTTTATGGATGGGCCCTTGAAACTGGTTTTAAAAAAAAACTGGTTTAAAATTGGTTTAAAAGAATGTAAAATGTCATGTATATGATAAACGTTGTTGTTAGTTAAGTCATTAAAACTGTTAAAATCCTAGATCATATACAGTTTCCATCTGTATCTCCTAGAATAAAAAGCTTGAGAATTTTGTTTAGGTGCAAACCTAAAGTATGTACCAGGATGTAATAATATACAGGGTGTTCCATTTAAAAAAAATCATCCAGGTCCACTCACACTTTTTTGAGCCACCCTATAGAAGTTAAAATATTTTCCTGAAATACATCCTGGTACATACTATAGGTGTGCACTTAAACAAAATTCTCAAGTTTTTTATTATAGGAGCTACAGATGTCCGACGCACTATTGCCGGACCCTGTATATACTTACATGGATAAATCAATGCCATAAGTTTAGCATTAAAAAAGATATCTCCAACATCACGACATGCAACTTTCAAACCTTCTTTATTGCACTTATGAAACTTTCATTAGGTTTGTCTTTTATAAGGACCTTACTTTGCGCATGCGCATTAAATTTGCACGTATTTCCAAAATAATCACAATTTTATAAGGTTTTAGAAAGTACAAATTATACATTGCTATGGAAACCAACTTTTCATTGTTCGTTGTCATCATATTGTAATAATCTTATTTCCATTGTGTAACGACGCTTGTTTTTCGCGTTTTTTATTTCAAAAACTATATTAATAATTACTCTTTTATCGACCGCTTTTATATAGCCAAGGATGCAAGTGTATTCAGTGAGAAGTTAATTATCAGTTTATGCAATTATATTTCTACTTTTTTCGTTGGACTAACTACTACTTGTAAAAATGACTAGAAAATGTTTGGTGTGTGAAAGTTCTAATATAAAGGTCCCCGAATTATCTTTTCATAGGCAAGTAAAGTAATTCAGTTGTTCTTTTATTTATATTAAACCACATGCATACTGTTCAAATATATCTATATTTTACAAATTAAATTTTTAAGATTAATGTTCAAATTTGGTGCGTGGACGAAAGGTTCTCGACAAGGATAGATAGAGTAGAAGCACCGCGTGTGCAACAAAAAAAGAAGATAAATGGAAGTCGTTGATATGTTTGCGACAGTTTCCATAGTGATGTACTTATCCACGTAAGTATATATGATCTAGGGATTAAAATATCAATTTTACTCTCAAAATATAAATTCTAATCTCAAGATTCAAATACTGTTTATCCATTGACGTCTAAAAGTAGTAAGTGTGCACACTAAACTAACTCAAGAAGTGCTATCATCTGTAGAGATGAGTTGAAGAACATTAACATTGAGGTAATGGTGAAGACATTAAACTTCCATTTTAATGGAAGGATTATTGAGATATCTATAAAAATCAACATTTTGAACATACCATGCATGAAGCATCAACAATGTATTGTAGAGTTTTTTGTCAAATTTATATTATTTTATTGTTTCTTTCACTGGTGTATCTCCATAACTGAGTACGTACGAGTTGTCCCAACTGGTTTGGTTTCGATATAGAGACGTCGTAATATATAACACGGTGAAGAAAACAGTGATTTTTTTTTTAAATTTCAATGAAAATGTATTTTAAAATTCTTATAAATATCAAATATACATTTATTATCCAATTAAACATATTTTCGTCGATTATTTATAAAACAATCCAGAATTAACTATGTTTTGTAATAATATTTATAATCCTCTAATGCGTACAACGCGATTGTTTTGAATATTTTTAATAGTATCTATTACGGAAGAACAAATTTGAACAGATCGTATCTCTTTTGTGTATAATTAATATACGACCCAAAGAGCAAAAATAGATTTTTATGAGTACGGACACGTGTAGCCTTAAAAAACTGTAACACAGCTTTCCAAAATGTTTTGTTTGAGATATATTGTTATTTTTTATCATAAATTGTTGTTTAAATTTACTGTATAAATAAAGGTGTACGTGCCACGAAGTGTGCATATTACATAGATGCAAACATCAGATAACCTTAAAACATGCGCGTGTAGTTTTCTTAAGAAATTCAATACAGTGATAATTTATACTACAAATTTAGATATTACTTAACATCTAAATTTTGTATCAAACTTATTATTAGAAAGTGTGAATTTGCTGCCACAATGAGAATTCTAAAAACATGCAACGTCTTAAAACAGTAACATATGCAATTCAGGCAACACCATCAATGTCTATGGAAATCGTACTTAGAACTAGCTGCTCTCTAAATTTTTAGGAATAAGAAGAAAGATTGACAAGAAGTTATCATCATATGCAGTTTTATTACCATTAATTCGCGATTGACTCGGAATGATTCTCTGGAATGGTCTTTTATTTACGCCAATGTTGTTCTATTTGGATACCATTTGGTGCCTGCTTGCGGTTTCACGCACCATCATAGCCAGTTGGATCGCCATTCTCCGAAGAGAGACGGCGACCTAAGAAGAAGAAGGTGCCTGCTTGGCAAATTTTGGTGACCCCATCTTCCGAATCTGTCTAGTCATAGTCTGACCAATGGATTTGAAACAACGTGGAAATGGTAAGGAGAACGCAGTTTTCTAAAAACATGGCGGATTCAGTATGCGATATCTTTTAAAAATATATAAGGGATTTCAATAATATGTCCCAGGAAACTTTATAATATTCATCATCATCATCATTCTCAGCTTGTTCAACCATATCCAATTATGGTGTAGCCCTCCCTCACATATTCAGATACTCTCCTTGTAGTTGGGCCCATTGTTGTTTATTGTTGGCTATGCGGGCCCAAGTTATCCCTGCTAATTTTCTAATATTATCGTCCCATCTCAGGTTCGGTCTTCTTCTAGGACTCTTAATTCCTCGTGGGTACCATGCTGTAAATTTTGTAGTTCATCTATTGTTCGTTCTTCTTGCCAGGTGTCCTGCCCATTGCCACTTGATGGATTTGATTGGGATGATGATGACACTCTATTCTTTTACGCAGTTTTCTTGGTTATTCTAATCTTTCTTGGTTATTCCCAGTATATTTCATTCCATTGAGCGTTGTGCGACCTGCAGTTTCCTTTAATGCCTGTTTTAAGAGTCCAGGCTTCGCATGCATAGGTCATGAATGGTAGTACACATTGGTAGATAGAGTGGTATTCTGGATTTGAATATGATTGAGTTTTTCCCATAAGTACTCCATGCTATCTTAATTCTTCTGTTGATTTATGGTAGTAGAGATCCCGAGCTGTGTAATAGTTGTCCCAAATATATTATATTCTTCTACTACTGTTTCCTGTGTTGTGTTATTTATTAGAATGTCTTCTTTCGACTAGTTCGTTTAACATTACTTTAGTTTTTGCTAAGTTCATTTTGAGACCCATTTTATTGTCTATAAAGGCTATAGCTAATGGAAGTTCGTATTATATTGTTCTGCTGATAGTTTCTCTTAGTGTATTAGAAACTGAATGTGATCAATCGTGTTGAAGCCGCTTCTAAAGCCTGCTTGTTCTCGTTGTTGTGCAGCGTCTAGCGTGTTTCGTATTCTGTTGTTTATTATTTTTATGAATATCTTGTACGTTACTGATAGTAGGCTTCGCTTATAGGTCTATAGTCTTCTTTGCTGCCTTTCTTATGAATTAGAATTATGTTGGCGCTATTCCAGTCTTGTGGTATATGTTTTCTCCTTAGATTATATTTTTTTTTGGATTTCTTTATAACTGAGTCTATACGCGAGTAAATAAATAAATATGATTTATATATGACCAATTATTTACTCTAAGATCTTAAGATTTCTAGAAAAACTTCTCTTAGAACCCTTATGATTATTATACAGGGTGTTCTAGAAATAAGTGCAAGTATTTTAAGGGGTGGTGGATCTCGATAAAAGAAGCATATTTTTTTCTCTTTATCGTTTTTCAAATAAGTCCAAAATAACTTAATTATTTTACTTTGAAAATTTCCAAAAAAAAATATTTTTTGCTAAAATTTTGAGAACCACAGGATCTTTTCTGGATTTTCTTTCTTGTAAATTTAATCTAATACCTATGTTGCCATATTATCAAAGAAATTATGTTTTTTAACTAAAAACTAAAAACATTTCCAAAAAAATTTTTCAAAAATTTCGAATTTCAAATTTTTTTTTCGCGAAAAAAACAAAAAGGCATGTTTCTGGGGTTGAACTATACTACCAGTTAAAATACTTAAACTTATTTCTGGGACGCCCTGTATATTTTTATGTTATGCCATAAATGTCTTTTGCGTTGTAAATGCAATTATATTACATTGTTCTATTAATCTATATGAAAGAACAAATTTGATAAAGTTCTATTTTAGTTTCTGTATACAATCGAAAAATAAATAGATTTATATGGGGCGGACACGTGTAGCCTTAAAATAAGCGTAAATTTGCTTCAAGATATTTTTCGTCCAAGGCATTGTTGTTTTCTATCATAAATAATAATTGTTCCAAATTTGCTTTGTAAATTGGAATGCGCGTGCGATGGAGCGTGTGTGCATATTACATGTAGGTACACAATTATTAGATAAGTTTATCATTGATTTTTTAATTAACTCTAATGATTTCAATTTATCTCTACATCCACCTTATTCAATGATTCCAAAGTTTTTTAAAATGATTAATTCAATAACAACTTTGGTGCATATTTACTAAATCTATTTCTCCTAAAACTAGAAACATTTGTAGACTAAACAAACCAAGATTTAAAGAAAAATTACATTTTTTTATTTAAATCAGATTTCTAAATATTTAAAGACTAATTTTCAGTTGAAGTCTTGTTCTAAATGGCTAAATCTTCGTAACTCCGCCAGATATCAATAACATTAACATTTCTATGGCGCGTGTCGTTTTTCCACATCGCATCGGTCACTGATATGTTTTGTCCTGTAAACTTTGCCTACGCTGGTATTAGATCAAAACGATTTTATTTGAAAATGGTCTTCAGAATAAATTTAGTACAACCTAATATTCACAATATCAAGTACTTATTGGAGATGGAAATGTCCGTAGAAATTAAGCGGTAGATATTTTGAAAGAAATAGAATACAAACTATTGGAGAAGGCAGAAATTAGCTTGATCAAAAAGATACAAAACATCCTTGACTCCAGAATATCTTCTGACAATGGTTTGATTTAACTTTTGGCACCCTGTTTGTAGACCATTTTTTTAATGTATTCGTTTTATAATGGAGTAATTAAGATTATTGTAAAAATGAATGAATACAGAGTAAGAATGTACAAGATTGCATATTATAATACTCTGTTATATTAAGAACAAAACCTGATTGTTATTGTTTAAAATTTACCTTGACAATGACAATATAGATAGATCTAAAAATATAATATCATTTTTTATTTTTGTTTTACCACTTGTTTTTGTTTTCGGTCACAACTAAATGATACAGTCAATATTGTTCTAAACACGATAATGAATGTCATTCATAACGCAAAACTAAATGTGAATTTCCAAATAGGCGCAAAATGAAAAGTTAAATATTTATTTTAATATTTCGTTAATTTTCAGTTTTGCAATGAATATTATTTTAATGCAATTTGTTTTTCCATTGTGAATTTAATAATCGTGTATTACCAAAAAAGTAAGCATGCTACTCAAAGACTGTATTTTATTGTGTTGCTATGGCTAACCAAGGGAAAATGTCCTGAAAAGAATTCTGTATTTTTTTTCACTACTAGAAGATAAAAAAACTGTAAAATATTTTTTTTGTAAACACCATTGCTTTGAATCCAAACGGAAACCAACTTGTCAGCGGTATTTTATGTAGTAATATAGTAATAAATAGGTCACAAAATTTTATTTTTACCTAATGTAGCATTAAAAATCATCTGGAACTATAGAACAATCTCCAAAAATAATATTTCTTATAAAATGACTAAAAATAACTTCCTACCAATTCCGGCCTCTTATAAATCTTTTTAAAAACAACGATTGTGGCAAAAAAATTAACTTGCTTCTAAAGTATCAATATCATCTAATAGTTTCAAAAAAAGTCATTTACTATATATACAGGGTGGTCTTAAATAAGTGCAAATATTTTTAGGGGTATTACATTCCGAGCCCAAAAACACGCCGATGAGCTTTATTTTGAGAATTTTTTTTTGAAAATTTGGAATTTTTTGAAAAATGTATTTAATTTTTAGTTAAAAAACATAATATATCTTCATAATATGGTAATATACAGGGTGGTCCGAATTGTATTCCGAAAACTTCGACAGCATGTTCTGCAGATAAAAATAAGTAAAAAAGTTCGTATAAATGTATGTCTTAAAATGCTTAGTTTCGGAGAATAGTAGAAGAAGAAGTAGTAGTAGAAGAAGTGTAGATGTTTCATTTTTATTTCGATTTTTTCCAAATAATTTATGAAGTAAAGACAATATTTGGATGAAAATTTGTGTCTGGGAGTTTTTTGACATGAGAAAGTTGATTTTGATGTCATTATGACCCCTACTTGTAGAGGGCGCCACCTACATATTTTTTAACTGGTTTGAAAAATAATAACTTTTCGTCGGTACCTGTATAAAACTACTGAGTAAAAAATATACATTTACGACGTTTTTTACCTAAAAAAGGTCTCTTGGTAAAAATCGCTCCGAGTCTCGAGACTCGGAGCAAAATATCTCGAGTTCTCGAGATTCAAAATAATATATATAATAAAAATCGAAATTATCAATAGGGCGCGGTGGGGTAAAAATGAGACAGTAAAAATTTGAGGTAAAAATGAGACAGTGAGTTTTTTCTATTATTAAACATCTTTTTCTAAACTCTGATTAAGTAAAAACGTTAAGTCTTCTTTTAAGTTGAGCATGCCTATATTAAATTTAAACAATTATGGCACAGAAAATATCAAACATGATGTATTTGAAGGAATCACAAAAAAAAACACTCATAAACTTTCAAATAAAAGGCGCCAACTTTTCCCGCCACGGCAGCCTAAATTGTCGGAGCGACTCGTTTAAAGTCGGAATATTGTTGTGTTTGTCTTGTGATGCGTTGGAACCATGTGCAACAGTCTTTCTTTGATACCTGACCCGAGCGCTCGTAAAATTATTCTGGGGTAAAATTGAGACTTGTGTGGGGGTAAATGTGAGACACCTGTTGGAGTAAAAATGAGACAGGTAAAATTTGCGTTTTCTACTAGTAACTTATTATTATTCTAGGATAACTGGAATTGTTTTCAAAATGCCTAGAACATACGTTCCTAAATTAAAAAAATATACAGCAAAAGACTTAGAAGAAGCCATAAATCTTGTTAAACAAGGGAAGCTTGGGGTAAGAGAGGCAGCACGACAATTTAGAATCGACAAGTCCAAGCTTAGTAGGTCGCTTAACAACAAAAATAAGTCGAAACAAGGTAGAAAGCAAGCCTTATCAGTGGATCAAGAAGCTGATCTAACCCAAAAGATCACCGTGATGGCTAAATGGGGATTTGCTGTATCCAAAGAAGAAATTAAACGTGTTGTTCAAACTTACGTCAATGAAAATAATTTAAAAACCGTTTTTAATAATGGAAAACCCGGAGATGACTGGTTTCGGACGTTCTGCAAAAGGAATGGACTAAGTCAAAAAAAGATGGAACAGTTGGAAAAGTGCCGAAGAACTGCAACCAGTGACCCCTTTATCATCTATTCCTTTTATGATAAACTTGGGGAAACAATTAAGAAACTGGGATTACAAGATAAACCCTCACATATATTTAATCTAGACGAAACTAGTTTTAATTTAGATCCCGGTAGAGTAAAGGGTGTTCAGCGATAGGTAAGTTAGGATTGTAATACTTAAACTATTTTTTAATCTAATCCACTTGTTTTGGATAGGACAAAGGGTTCATCGGAGTATCGAAGGTTCGGAAAAGAAAATGTTACAACAATGGCCTGCATTTCGGCAAACGGAGATCTCTTGCCGCCCTTAATAATATATCAAGGACAAAATTTATGGAGCACTTGGAAAGGAACGCAAGACATTGAAAATACATGCTATGCTGTATCCGACAAGGGATGGATGACAACAGCGGTTTTAATTCTTGGTTTCAAAAGTTCTGCAAGATGGTCCAGCAAAGACCCCTTCTTGTTATAATGGACGGGCATGTTTCTCACTTGGCTACAGGGACCATAGAGCTTGCCATCCAGAATAACATTACCTTATTTAAACTACCACCACATGCGACTGACCTTTTGCAACCATTAGACAAATGCTGTTTTGGACCTTTAAAATTAAAATGGAATCAAAAACTTATAGAGTGGCAAAGATTAAACCAAAGGAAGCTCACCAAATGTGAGTTTGCAAATATGATCTGTGAACTATGGAATGAGGGAATTTCACGAGATGTCATAAAACGATCGTTTGAAACTACTGGTCTGTATCCCTGTTCTAAGGAAAAATACCCAAAAGAAAGACTTAATGAAGTGAAGCTAAAAAGATATAACGAATGTGCACAACGAGATACTGTACTAAATAGTAGTATGTATAATTTAAATGCCGAAGAGGCTGAAATTGAAACAGTTGAAGAACCTAATAGAGAAGATAAACACAGAGAGGGAGAAGAAAAGATAACAGAACCCGAGGAAAACCAGATAATAAATGAAATTAATTTGGCATCCACATCAAATATTTCAATCGCGGGCACAGCTTCATCGTCCACCACGTTCGAAGAAATTTTGCTTGCCAAAATCAATAAAACAAATCCTGAGACTAAGACAAGACGTAAGATTAATTCAAACTCTGCGGTTCTTACGAGTGCTGAATATTTAGAAAGCATTAAACAAAAAGAAGTCATTCAAAAAGGTAGAGTTCAAACAAAAAAGGTACAAAAGAAAAATATTCAAAAAATAGATCGAGTTCCAAGTTCTTCCTCAGAAAGTGAAGCCGAAGGCATTATTCTTCAAGACGAAAGTGATGTGGATGATATGACGTTAGCTGATCTAGTTGAATCCAATTCAGATAACGAATTTGACACCTGCTCAAATGAGATACATTCCGGAGACTATGTTTTAATAAAGTTTGCTACAAAAAAGAAACTGGTACATTACGTTGCGTTAGTAGAAAATATCAAGGGAAGTGAGTACTGCGTATCGTATATGCGTCGACAAGTGAACAAATTTGTATTTCCCACCGTGCCTGAAAATTATAATGTGGACAAAGACGATATTGTAATGAAATTACCCTCCCCTAGTTGCCAAGGAGGAACCGCTAGAATGTCCCAAAAGCTTGCTTTTCCGATAGACTTTCAAAAGTTTTCTGTTAATTAGCTAAATGTTTTATTATACTTACCCTACGTTCTATTTTTTAAGTAGAATTTACTTATTAGTTTACTTTGACTTGTTTTGTTAAACAGTATTATGAGATTTTTCCCATTTTTTGAAATTAAAACAGTACAAATTAATAATTCACAAAATGTTGTGTGTCTTATTTTTATACTTACCTGTATCAGTCTTTCCCCAGATCGAATAATATGATGGAAACCTTCGTTTTACACCCTGTCTCATTTTTTTCCAAGCATGTCTTATTTTTGCCCCAACGACAGGAAAAAAATGAGACAGAGATTTATTTTTTTTTATTAAAGAAATACTTGTTTTTATGACATTTGGTGAATATAATGTAATTTCCCGTGAAATTTTACCCACTTTAGGTATTTTTTTATTTACTTTAAGGTTTTTTTAATGGGAAAAAAATAAAAAGATATGTAAAATGTCCCATTTTTACCCCACCGCGCCCTAACTGTCATCATTCACATAAATTAAACATGTTGACTAAATAGTTTTTAGACTGAAATCATAAATTTTAAATATTTTTGTGCCAAAAGTTCATCAGAAACTGTTTTATCATCATTTTTTCGCAGAAAAATTTTTGATTAACATAAAAAAATAAAAATTTCCCAAATTTATTATTTTAGTCAAATAACTATCTACTCAACACGTGTTTATATTTTTATCAATAATGACATGTATTCACGATTTCCGTTCTAAATATCTTCAGAACGGTTGCTCGTAGCGATTTTTACCAAGAGACATTTTTTACGTAGAAAGTCACAGAAATGTATATTTTTTCACTCAGTAGTTTTATACAGGTACGGACGAAAAGTTGTCACCCTTTAAAACAGTTAAAACACATGTAAGTGGCGCCCCCTAGAAATAGGAGTCATATTGACATCAAAATCAAATTTGCCATGTCAAAGAACTACCAGACGCCAATTTTCATCCAAATATTGACGTTACTTCAAAAATTATTTGTAAAATATCGTAATAAAAATAAAATGTCTACACCCTGTATCTCCGAAACTAAGCATTTTAGGACAAACATTTATACGGACTTTTTTACTTATTTTTAACTACAGAATATGCTGCCAAAGTTTCCGGAATACAGTTCGGACCACCCTGTATATATTAGATTAAAATTTACAAGAAAGAAAGATCAGAAAAAATCCTCAGAAATTAAGCGAAAAATATATTTTTTTTAAATTTTCAAATTAAAATATCTCGATTATTTTGGACTTATTTGAAAACGGGAAAGAGAAAATGTGTTTCTTTTACCGATATCTACCAGCCCTGAAAATATTTGCACTTATTTAAGACTCACCCTGTATATAAATTCTTTGATAAACAATTTCAGTTATTTCGAAATTGCAAAGAGATTGAAAAATATCCCTATACTTATATTTTTTTTTGTTCAAGTTTAAAATTTCCCACGTAATCTCGAAAGGATCGCGTAAATCCATAAAGGTTTATGCCATGGATGGTAGCAAATATTTTGTATTAAACTAATTGATATCTGTTGAAAAAAACTTAAAAAAATATTCTTGAATAGTTGTATTTAGATAATTTAAATCCTTTTTTTCTTTGTTCTTTGTTTTTGTTTTTTTTGCTGTTTGTTTCCGACGACGCGACGGACGGGAAGAAATATACTTCCCGAAACGTTAAAAAAAATTTTGTCCGTTAGACAAATTTGTTTTATTAGTAAACCACCGCTGACAAATTTTCTTAAAGTACAAGTGACGAAAAAAAAGTAAAAAGTGGCGAAATATCCTTTGAAGGTATAGATATTTTTTACAATTCTTCAAGTATCTTTGCAAGACCTTTGCAGGATTCCCATTCCTGATTACGGATGGAGTCTTCCAAGTTCTTGAGTTCCGCTTTTAGAGGGTTTCTACTTGAGTAGCAGACTGGTTCTGGTCGAGTTAGTGGAATGTTCGCTCCCTTTTTAGCTGGATCATTTGCTTTTTCATTACCTTCTTTCCCTTAGTGAGCTGGCAGCCAAGGACTTTGATTTCTTTGCCTAATTTGTTCAGCTTCTAGGCATTCTTTGACCAACTTCGAATTGATTGATATTGAGTTGATCGCTTTTAACGTTCATTGACTATCAAATAAAATGACTATTTCTTGTTTCCGATAGTTCCCATCTAAGATAAGTTGTATGCATCTTTTGATAGCGTAGATTTCGTAGCCGGTAGCATGCTAGGGTAGGTGCCCATTGGTTCGAAGTATTTAGTTTTTTGGCCCAAATACTCCAATCCCTGTTCCTACATTGGTATACTGGTGCTTCCAAAACCAATACTACTAAAGTATCTAAAGCGTTCTTTAAACAATTATTCTCTGAACTACATTGTATATTAGAACCAATATTACTTAAACTGTATCACCATGCTATTATTATATTTTGTGTATTTTGTAATACAATCATCAAAATCTCAAACAGGATTCGTGGTACAGGCTGACAGGTTTTTTAGAATAGTGGATCACTCTGTGTGTAAAAAGTTTATTTCTAAAATGCAAATAGAAATTAGCATTATCACTGATGCATGTAGCTTGTTCGTGCTATTTAAGTTATAGCTGTCAGTTTTTTAATTATTTAACAATCTAATATTTACTAAGCAAACATTTTAAAAAGGAATAATAACAAATCGGATTCGTTCACAATTATTTACTTGCCATAATTAATCATGGGATATAAAATTAGCAGATAATATCATGGCCACATGTATATTTTTCTATGCTAAGTAAATACTGTAATTTATTGGCCTAATATTCAACAGTTCAAATGAAGTTTATGATATGAAATGCTAGATTTTTCTTGATTTTGAGTGTCAATGCACAGTTCATATTAAATGAAAACGATTTTTTTGTTAATAGTAGGTACTTACATTAGCTAAGCAGTAACTTACTAGATATTATAGCCTGAACATTTTAAATTTTCTTTTTTTATCAATTTAACACATATTCTTTAGATTTTAAAACAAAACTTTGAAAACAAAACATAAAAGTTTGACTTTTGATTTGATGTTAACTTTCGTAACTTTGTTTTAAGTATACCAATAGACAAAATGTGTGTTAAAACGTATTAGATGAAGAGGGAGGTTGGCATAGCAGAATTATTAAATAAAGAAATCAGAGCCATTTTGTCAGCATTTCGCAGAAATTCTTGAAGAATTGGACACAGCAAATAAATAAACTGGGTGTTTCAGGAACCCTGCTCAAAGAACTGGCTTTAGAGGACAAGGACGCATACAAATATCATTTGAGAATGTCTAAAGAACAATTCTTCTACTTTCTCAATTTCTTTAACGATGATGACTAAAGCGTTGTCTCGAGCATCCCTGTTTCGTTAACTATCGAGTTGGGTATTCCATAAACAGTCATGCTGTTGATAAATCAAAAAAATGTAACGGAATACTTTCAGGCTACTTTAGGATCATTTTGTCGTATTTTTGTTAACCCAAAACTAGCATACCCAAACCTCAAAATAAACTATTGAACACAGAACTCGACCGGCTACGTTAAAATACGTTTTTCTGAAATTCACCCTTAAATTTGTCTATGCACTTATATGTATATGTATAAGCTTTGAATCTATTAAACTTTTTCGGTTCAACTTAAATTGATCAACTTCAAAACATGGTTCACAAGCATATTTTTGTTCAATTATTTTTGATAAATAAGAATCGTTCAACAAAAATTGACTCGCGAGAACGCGCCTTAAGGGGAGAGTTTGACTTTAACACGGCAATATAGTTCTCATTGGATGGACGCTATAACAGAAGTTCTTCGATAAAATAATATTGCATGAAATGGAAATAATACTTAATATATACACATTAAATAATTACTCATACCTTATATCTATTGTTCGAATCATTATTTTATATTCACACAATAATTTTCCATATCATATATATCAAGGTTGTAATGTTCTACGACATCTTCCGAGTTTTTAGTCTAGTTGTCTCTATCTTCTATTTCTCGATCTATTTCCTCTCTCCAGCTTTTTTACGGTCTTCCTCTTTTGCGCCTACCAATGGGTGTCCAATTCAGAATTTGTTTTGGCAGTCTATTGTTAGTCATTCTTTGGACGTGGCCGTACCATTTAAGTTGATTCACTTCTAATTAATTTTCTTCTATTCTTCTTCTTTACTATCTACTATCTTCCATTATAGAAGGTTTGACGCCTATAATTTGTCTGATCCTTTCGTTTGTAATTGTTTCCATCCTTAATTTCCGGCTGATCGTCTTCATAAGTCCATATTTATTACTTCCAGCATGTTTTCTGTTTTCTGCTTCCAATTGCCATAGAGTATTTCTTTCTTGGATTGCTTGTTCCGTTGTACCGTCCTGTGTGATCACACCCAGATTTTTATATTTGTTAAATTACTTTATTATTTAATGTTGTTCTTCGAGTATTAGATCTTGTTGTGTACCACTAACACACATGTATTCCGTTTTAGTTAGGTTTACTTCGAGATCCCAATGTTTATATTCTTCGATGAGTTTTTTTACTTATATTATAGATCTTCATAATCTTGAGACAACACTGATCGTTTGCGAAACATAACGTATATAGGGTGGAATTGTCAGTTAGTGGTATCTCCATTTTTTTGCATTTCCGCTTCTATGTTTTTAGTGCTCGTTCAAGATAAATTTTAATACGTGATGGTGAGAGACAACATCCTTGTTAAAACCCTTTATTAACGTGGCACCCCTTTGATGGGGATAATTTTCCCCAGTTAAACTTTTGTGGTATTTTGTTCATATGTCTGCTTGACGGTTCGACATAATAATTTTCCAATTATTAAAAAAAAAACAATACCTATTACAGTTGGGTAGTAATTGCTTATGTTTTACGGAAAATAAAACAGAATACAAATATGTAAATAATACTGATCACAATTCGCTACAAGCGCTTATAAAAAATAATTAATATGCTAATAAGCTTATAAACATAGAAAAAAATATGATTTTCTGCGTCTGAACGCGCCATTTTTCGCTTCGTTTGCATAATTCTCTTTTATAGAAATTTCTCGGGTCGTCCGGGGAAAATTGAAAAATCGTCTCGGTCGTTGGATCGCTCAGTTGCCTAACAAATTGGTAAAGTTCCGGAGAATTTTTATCTTCGAATTAAAAATTACGACAGACGATTCGGATAAAAAAGCAAAAGAAAGAGAAAGGAAAATTTTGAAGAGGCCTCTACATAAATAAAATAGGGATGGAGTATAAGACGGATTTTCCAAAGAAAAGAGCGTTGAAATGAAGGGGAGATTATTAAAAAGGGCCTATTTTAAAGTCAAAATATTCTAATCAGCGAGAGCCTAATGTTTATGTATAAATTTCTTTTGGTAAACACGTTTAGTATAGTAAGAAAAACTTGTGGTTTTCACGATTCAAAAATCGTAATTTAAAATCATAATTTATTCTTTTTAATATCAGATGTAGAATGTAGAATGTTTAGGAGGGAAGTTAATGACCGCGACCTTACAGATCTATTGTGTGTTCCCCTTTTTTGAACTCATCATGCAGTCTCAGGGCTTTAACGGACGGCTCCACAGAGGCCAGCCCTCCGTTCTCGACATCAGCCGTACCAATATTCATGGCCATGGCACGAATGGTCATCGTCTCGGCTTCTGTTTGTTGTTTCTCAGCTTCAGCCTACGAGGTTGGCATAGCAGATAAAAACCTTGTCGTTGGTGGGGAAGCTCCTTGTCAGGTGCTGGAGGAATCTCTAGCACTTTGGCTCGGTCTAAGAAGCATTTCATTGTCTTGTCCCTCGTTGCAGTGTCGTGGCCAGGGAATTGCACCAAAACATATAGCGATGCCGGACGGGGCTACCCCTGTCCGTCATACCAGGCACCCTCTACTGACTGTGGTCATTTCTTGCGGGTAGAGGGTGTAAAATGGGGGGGGGTCTTGGGTTAACCGTCCAGGCGGTTAACCGTCCAGGCGGTTAACCGTCCAGGCGGTTAACCCAAGAGAAGACAACCTCACCAAAAACCTAAATCCTACGATGGCGGGACTAGGGCAAAGGAATGCGTGGCTAGATAGAAGACTAGCCATTACTGGCCTCAACCTTGGGGCATCAGGGAGCACTCCATTGTATTTACCCCTTAGTTCGGCATGCGGGGCTCTGTAGTAGTGGTCCGACTATCCCTAGCGACTCGTGGGAACATTACAAATGAAAGTTTCAAAAGGGACCAAATCCAAAGGAAACTACAGGAGGGGCGGCTGATACTTGCTTGGGATCATCCTCCACAAGTGGCACACAAGCTACCACCTTCTATAGCAAGGGTCGGGAGCCTACCTCTAGACCCAATAAGCGACATAAGCTACCGTTTCGTCTACCCGGCCTGAGTCAACCAGGCGGGCTAGACGATCTTCTGAGAGTAAGTCTTAGTGGATCAGAAGCACGGAGATACCTCCGACTGCTCCACGAAGGACTTGCTCCAGAGGAAGCAAAAGCGAAAACACTCCTCCGAAAAGGGGACAGTAAAGAAACCAAGAAACAACCTGACTTATCTCCATCAAAAGGCAAGAGAGGTAGCGAGAACCTCTCACCTCTTCTCCGGCAGGGAGAGAAAAAAGTCAGGATGGAAGGCCGTCCAACACCGGGAGGCAAGCAGGGACGTATCACCAGCTTTGTCGCTATTGCTGGACAAGTGAAAATGACGGTGCTGCCAAAGGATTTCCCAGAGGTTGCTCTGACCACCGACCAGCAAACGTCTCTAGAAGAGGCTATACTGGACGAAATAGTGGCGATCGGATCACAACGATCTAGAAAATGTGGGTCAGCTGCATTTTGCGGGGATACACTTTCGGGTGGGTATGATCCTCATTTCAAATTGTTTATCTCAAGAATCGGCGAATTGGTTGGTGGAAATCGCAGCTACGCATAAATATTAGGAAGGGCCGGAACTGGTTGCAGGGAAGGGAGAAAACATCCCTAAAGGGGCGGCCATAACGGTCTTTCTGCCGAGGAGCAAGGGGAAAGACACCACCTACCTGCTGAGCCTTATCCAGGGTCAGAACTTCAATGTAAGGACATCGAGTTGGCGAGTCATCAACTCGAGGGAGGAGGGTCATGATCAGGTCCTCACAATAGGAATTGACCTCAAATCCAAGGAGGCGATAGAGAAAGAGGGACATATCCTTTATTATAGATACGGGACAACACCGGTATCAGGTCAAAGGAGGAACCAAGTTAAAGGGGTGGAGAAGCAGCCGGGGGCAAGCCCCTCGACTGTGAAGAGCGGCGCGGAGGGCCAAACTCCAACCGTGGAAGGGTGTGTACCCTCGGGAAAGAATTGTTGTCAGAGGAGGATGTGAAATACCCTGCCCCTCTACAACAGGGGTATTAATGGGTTATAGATTGTGTCATGACTCAAGGAAGGGGGCACAATAGATATTTAAGGTCGCAGTGATTAATCCCCCTCTTACTCATTCTACATGTGCTTTAAATAAAATCCTCAATTTCTTGCGAGAGAAAATCTATTAACTAACTTATCTTAAAATTATGTAAACAGAGAATGGTTTGAATCTCATAGCATTTATTAATACATCTAATCGAATAAATACCAACATTCTAAGACGTTTCTAAGCTACGTTTAGTCTCTAATTAATTGAAATAGTCAACTGTTTATTGCTGCAAATGTGATATTTATTTGTAAATACCGTAAAAGAGAAGAAAATACCTTATACAAGTTTACTGCATAAATTCAAAATTTACATTTAATAATCCTTATTTCTAGTTTATTAAGCCGGATACCACACAATTAAGATTATTTTTATGGTATAAGCTATTTGTTTGAAGGCGAGGCGCTTTTTGTTTACAATATATTATTAGTTTTGCAATAGTAATGCAACGCCAAAGTATTCCCATATCAATAAATGAAATCCTTGAAAATTAAAATTAGTTAGTAGTAAAATTGTTTACTGACATTTTCATTGAGTGAAATTGCTTTTAAACAAGTAAAACACATAACTACTATAAATTTTATTTATTTACAACAACTATATTCAGCTTAACAGTTATATGTAGACGTACATATTTCTTCATTAGTATCCAAATAGCTATATTATAAATAGATATTTACTTATTTAGTTTAAAGACTGAACGTTTATTGAAAATTTGTATATCCCATTTCATGTTAAAAGTGTATTTAAATATTTCTAAAGTTCTTTTCTTATAATCGTTTTGCAACAAATTCTTATGAGTCAAGTTTTATTTTTGACAATCGTTTTATATCTCTTACGATTTCTGGGTTGTTTAAAAAAAAAAGTTTAAATTTGTTTAAATAACAGTATGTTTGATTAATGAATATGACTTATATCTAATCAGTTATTCTTTTTCTAAAATAGCTAATTCACAAATAACAAGTCAACATTCTAGAAAATAGTTTTAAAATGGGAATTCTAATCATAAAACAATGCCTTATTTTGACTTGTTCAAGGTTGTTTTTGATAATTTGAAGTAGTCGATAAGATTAAGCAAAACACACCCACATTGAATAACATATTTACTACACCAAATTTCCTGTAATAAAACTATTATAACAGTCTTTTAGGCTCGCAGTTAAATACTGTCAACTGATAACCATAAATATCAGAATAATGGAATTTCGGTATGCAAAAAAGATTGGCGCGGATGAATTGATGATTATTAATTTTGTTCATTGATACTATAATTTTACGTTTTTAACAAGAACTTTAAAATCACGATTATTATCGACGATAAATTCCAAAATGTCTGTGAATTTATTTTAAGGCGATTCATACGAATTCAAGTGTTTTTCAAATCATCTACTGATACCAAGACTTTTTTTGAAGTTTTGCACTAGATTTGATAAGTATGTTAAATTATTTTATATAAAAGATATTTTTCTTTTTCTGAAAAAAACTTATTCAGCAGTTCAACTGTGTTCTGCTTGTATTTTGTATGGAGCTCCCAATTAAGTCATCTCTAGGATCTCATATGAATTATGGTAAAAGCCCAATTAATTACCGTCAGTGTCCTAATGATCGTCATATTCCGATATTTTTTTAAAAAATTAAGAAACTCAGAGAAAAAACTCCATAATAAATAATTTTAAATAGTTGTTTTATATATCTGGAAACGGCTGCAATACATCTTTTTTTAAATGGCGCACTTCATTTACGTGAAATAACGACTATTTTAGTAGGAAGTTAGACGTTGATGAGAAACCACACATTTCTTATAAGCTAAGCAGAGCAACTGTTTGATTTTCTCTCACAATAATGTAATTTAGTATACTAAGGTCCAAATATAATTAATTACCAGTGTAAAAGGTTTTCTATTATATGTATTTATATAAAAAATATGTTTTTCTATAATATTAATAAAAAAAGTGGCACGTCGCAACGGAACGTGCCCTATTATCGTCACCATTGACGAAAATTGGGTCATTATAGGCAGAGATATTTTATTGAGTACAAAATTCATTTTTCTGTAATTCAATAATTTTTTTCCATAAATGGCAGTATGAAGATGGGCTATTTGATGTGACCAATTTTCGTCCCCCACTTTTTGAAAATTGGGACAAGTTGGTGACGATATACAGGGTGTCCTAGAAATAAGTGCAAGTATTTTAACTGGTAGTATATTTCGGCTCCAGAAACACACCTGTGAGGTTTTTTTTGCGAAAAAAAATTGAAAATTTGGAATTTTGTGAAAAAAAAATTGGAATTTTTTTTAGTTTTAAGTTAAAAAACATAATTTTTGGATAATATGGCAACATATGTAGTAGATTAAATTTACATGAAAGAAAATCCAGAAAAGATCCAGTGGTTCTTAAAATTTAAGCAAAAAAGCATTTTTTGTTTAAATTTTCAAAGTAAAATAACTCGGTTATTGTGGACTTATTTGAAAAATGGCAAAGAGAAAAAAATTTTTCTTTTGACCCGATCTACCACCTCTTAAAATACTTGCACTTATTTCTGGGACACCCTGCATAGGTAGAGAGGTGACGATATTTAGAGCAATTGTAGTTTTTTTAGTTTTTCTTGAAAGTAATCGAAAATATCGTAAGTTATTAAAGTTTTATTTAAATTTTTATGTAAACTTTATAAAAGATTTTACCTATTTGACATCTTGTTTGCTCTTGAGTTTAGTACTATCCAATATATGAATACTATGTTTCTCTTTAGGTTATAGTACCATAATAGCTGTATTATCCACCATAAAGTTTAAAATAATCAGTGATTTTCAATCAGTGTTTACAGGTATCTGATACTAAAATTTGTTTGCCATTCTTTCTGGATTGGATAATTTGCGTTTGAAGGGGTGGCTGCAATAATCAGGCAACTCCATTGTAATAAAGTTGTGGGAAATCGAATAAGAGTTGCTCGACTCTTGCTGCAAACCCACAACAAGGCAGCTCCAACTAACGTCGCCAATTATGTATTGTTATATTGAGAGCACTGATTGTTGCAGGAAACGATCGGCCAATTTTTTTAAAGGGTAATTTACTAAAAATCTCATTTTTGAAAAAAAAAGTGGAGTTGCCTGGTTATTGCAGTCACCCTTCATTTGTATCTCTAAGAAATTAAAGCACTGCCTGCAACTTTATAAACAAGTTTATAATCATCTGCTGATGATGCTAACATGGTTAGCGAAACGCGCGTCCAGTGTAAAAGTAAAAGTGTTTTGGTGTATTGTGGTGATTTAGTGTTTTTATTTTGCAATATAACATATAGATATTTTCGATTTTAGTTAATAAAATAAATTTAGCTAGATATTTTTCTAGCCACAATTTTTCTTCATGGATAATATCAAAAGCCAAAATGACTACTCGCAAAATTTGGAGTATAATTAGTAGAAAAACTTTTAACTTTTTATAATAGTAGAAAAAGTTAAAAGTTTTTCTACTAATTGCAAATTACTATACCCCGCATTTTGACGTTCCGAATGGTTACATTGAAATTAGAGGAACAAGCTTCTACGCCAGTTGAAACCACTAATTTATTCCACTAATTTCGAGGTTCTGAATAAAGCTTTACACTCGAAAACTTGCTTTGCTGCTGATTTTTCTAGATTACGTATAGATAATAAACTTCGTTATACAAAGATTCTGATTTAAAAAGAATTATTATTGATTATCCAAATTGCAATTTTTTCAAATCATATCAAAGTATTCTAAATAAACCATTTAATTTTAAACAATTTCTATCTTCTATGTTCCAAAAGTGTCGGTTCCACAAAACAAATCATTTTTTTTATTTGAGAAAACAAAAAGGTTAGTTCCAGTAAATCATATTTTATGATTCCATATTTTTCTTTTGCGGGAATATAAACCTACTTTTGTTAAAACTAGGTTACTGCATCATTAAATCAAAAGCGTCATCGAACATGTGATTTATAAATAATAAACTCGTAGTAGTAATAACATTGAAATTATAATTTTAAAATAAAAAACTTTCTAACCTGCTTTAAAAGATCATAATAGTAAAATTTTGACAAATAATTGCAGCGGTAAAATATTGCGATGTCGCAAAACATTTTCCAGTGCGTTTCTTATGTTACCTGTTCTGTCCCAATTTCTAAAAGTCACTAACTGTAAGTGTTCACCTCGGTCATGTTAGATATTTGCGCAAGTTACATTTGGAAGGCGTTACGGTTGCACTTTGTATCGAATGCAGCTACACGATTCGGTAAGTTGAGCCAAGTGGGTTAATACACCCGATTATAAATAGTTCTTGAGATTTGTATCGTGAAGTCCTGAACTAGGTACACATACTCGAGATAATATTCAAACGGAATGACGATGCTGTGCCCCAGTGAGATTTACAAACACTTTTTTAGATACTTAAATTTCACATCTAATCACAGTATAAGTGTAAAAAAGGTGTTATAAAAAGTTTATATGATAGGGCAAAAATAATATGTACAGACGACATTTCACTAAACAGAGATATAAACCACATAAAAAAACATTAATAAAAAACGACTATCCACCATAATTTATTGACAAAACATTAAATGAAATACAAACCCCAAATCATAGACACAATGATAACAATACACAATATATACAACTTAAAATTCCATACATACGAGGCGTTTCGGAAAAAATAAGAAGGATAGGAAAAAAATATAACATACGAACATCTTTCAAAACACACTTAGATCCATCTTATCACATACTAAACCAATGAATACAGAAGAATAAACAAAAAATGTAATATACCAAATACCCTGTGAATGCAATAAATTTTACATTGGTGAAACATCTAGACCCTTAAATGTTAGAATTAAAGAACATAAAGATTATATTTAAGAAAGGGAGATTTTCACAAATCTAAGATTTGTCAGCATTCATGGGACACAGGACACAATAAATTTTAATAACGCCAAAATTATAATGAAAGAAGCGATAGCCTCTAAAATAAAAATAAAAGAGGTTTTTTTAATTCAATCTAATAAAAATAAATGTATTGCTCATGCATCTGTAGATGTTAGTAATGTATGGCAATCGCGTCTTTGATTTTAAAGAACATAACATAAATAAACGTAACATACGTAAAATTTAAAAATAATCATACAGAAAGTTTGGGGCTTTTTGGTTTTACCTTATTAAGTAATTGTTACCAGGTATTAATTGTTAACTTTGAAGTTTAACTTGATATAATGTCATTTTAACAGAACGTCAACGGTTTCTTGTAGACGTATCTGTTTTACAAACATAGAGTGTTATCGAATAGTTGAATTTAAATATTTTAAATAGTTTTTTTCTTTATTCTTTGTATTTTTTTGCTTCCGACGACGGAAAGAGATAACTTTCCGAAACGTTAAGCATTTTTTTCTTTGTTAGGCAAATTTGTATTACTGTAAACATAACTTCTGACAAGCAGCGTCCGTTTAGGTTTAACGCAAAATGTTTACAAAAAATAACTATTTTATTTTGTAGATTTTCTTGCAGTGTAGTGGCGAAATACCCATAAAGGATTTTTTTGGAGAGATTATTCTTCATCTCTTGTTACTACTGTATCACAAAATGTAGGAATACAGGTTGTTTCAAAAAACATATGGCATCTCTGGTGGAGAGATTCCTGACGTAAAAATAATATTTATTTTTTATATCAACATAAGTCCGAGATTCTGCTTTGTTTCATAGTTACAGAGGGTTAAATTTTAAATTCTTCATTTTATGGAATATCCATTTTATTGCTATTTATTATAATTTTCTTTCAAGTACTTTTAGCGATTCGAATGAAAATTTGAGGATAAAAGTAACTATAAGTGACATATTTTAAAGCTAAGAAAGTGTCGACAGATTCACGAGGGTCGTGCGTTTTTCAGGGTTTCTACAAAAAAAACTGTTTATCCCCCACATTATTTAAAATTTATATTGCCAAGGCCTTGGAAACAATGTATGGAAAAGAAAATGTAACGGAATGAGTATAGAACTAAATGACATATGCTTATACACCTTGCAATTTGTATATATAAGACCAGACCAGAATTAATAATAATAAATAAACCAAACGAAAAAGATGACATGGAATATATGATGCGAAAAATAATTTAAGAATATGCTAAATAGGGTCTCACAGTACATACAGAAAAAACTAAATATGTACTTTCTAATTTGGAAATTAATGCATATGAAGATTACAGGTACTTGGGTTCGATCTTCACAGGAGATGGAACGGACGATAGAAAAATAAACAACAGAGTAATACAGTTATCAGATACATAAATGGCATTCTATGGAGCATTGAAATTACAAAAAAAAGGAATTAAACACACCGGAAAAATCTAGGGATATAACTTTAGTAAAATTAAAAATAAAGGTTTTGAATAAAAACCACATATTTCTAGGCCAATTTTTTCTACTTCGATTGAAACAAAGTAGTCACACTTGTTATTTCTAAATTTCGCATATTTGCATAAGTTTTTGTGCATTTTTTGTCAAATGTATAAAAAGCACCTAGCATCAATTGTTCGAATTTAACCTGTACTGGCTATGTTTTTATGATAACTGGCCAGAATTCATTCATATAACTTTGTTTAGTATTAAACAACATTATGGAGCGTAGACATCTTAACAGAGACGAAATGCTAACGGCCGTTGGTATTTTCGAAGCTGGAATGCGCAAAATCGACGTAGCTAGAGCATTAAATACAATGAATGCAAGGTGTAATATCGCGATTAAGTGTACGCTACCGTGAAAGTGGCGATGTTGATAAAAGGCACACAGGGCGACATCGGCATTACTACCCTTCAGCAAGATCATTTTTTACAATTAAATGGTCGATGCCGACAGAGTCTTACAGCACCAGGGCTTAGTTTAATTCTCCAGGAAACACATAATGTAACCGCTAGTCCTAACACTGTTCGCAATTGATTAATGGAGGTCAACTTAAGAAGCAGACGCCCCTGGAGAGCTCAACACTTAACGAGAGGAAATCGAGATTTACAATATTTGTGGGCTCAAAATCGTATTCAGTGTTCAAATGAACAATGGGCCAATGTTCTCTTCACGGATGAGTCACGCTTTGGAATGCATCCGGATTCGGTTATGGAGAAAACCAGGAAATCTTATTCGGTTGGATCATGTTCAGGAAGTGCACCCTTATCAAAATGGAACAATTATGGTCTGGGGAGGAGTCCAGTTAGGCCGAAAACCCGATCTCGTATTTCTTGAAAGGTTTCTAACAGGAATCCCATACCGTGAATTAATTCTTGAGCCTGTCGTGTTACGATATGCCAATGATTTTGGTAGAAACTTCATTCTCATGCATGACAATGCACGGTCTCATACAGCCAGAGTGGTAAGTGAGTTTATGCTCATCAATGCTCATCAATTAAACATCTTACACTAGCCGGCAAAATCTCCTGACCTCAACCCCATCGAGCACGTATGGGACGCGGTCCAAAGAAGAATTTTGAAAATGGGTATGCCTCGTGATACTCATAGGGATCTGGTTCGGGCCGTGAATGCAGCGTGGCAGGCTGTACCCCAAGAAGAGATCGACAACCTGATCAGGAGCATGGAGAGACGATGTAGGGCTGTAATGAACAGTAAAGGAGGCCATACTTTTTATTAAAGTAAAAATGGTTTTATCTTTTTTTTTAATTCACAGTTTAGAATAAAAAAAAATTGTTCGATAGAAATCAAAGTAAATTTGAAAATTTCGATAAATTCCGCATTTTTATTTCCAAAAGATCCTCTAACTATTTGTTTATTTTAATTTTATTTATCAGAAATGGTCTTCCTCTTTTACCTTGAGGGTTCCAATTTAATATTTTCTTTGGGATTCGATGTTCTTCCATGTTTTGCACATATCCATATCATATTAATTGCTCAGTTATAATCATATACGATATACAATTTTAGTTCCATTTGGTGTCTTATGATTTCTTTTAGTATTTTATCTTTTCTGGATTTTCCAGCCGATCTTCTTTTGAACTTCAAAAGTCAATCTCCGTGGCTTTTAGCGTTCTTTCAGCTTTCTCTTTTAAGGACCATACTTCAGAGCTGTAGGTAATAATTACCTACATCGTAAGAAGTATAATTCTTATACTTTTTACGACGGAATTGTAAGTTCTTTTATTGTTTTCTATCGTTATATTCTTATCCCATAGCCTCCATTTAGCACCGAAACCGCTTTTTTGCCGTCCATATTTCTTTCCAATATTGCTTCATCCAGTATTCCAGTGCTTCATCCATTGTGTGCTTCTCTTAAAATAATCTCTCAGAGACAATCAATAAAATACACTATTTTCGATTAATGTTCAGTTCAAATAATAGAAACTCATATTTGCAGTTAATGTTGATGAAGATTGAAATATTGAAAATGCATGGAAGTTTTTAGGAATTTGCTACGAGAATGAATTGATTACGGAAACATTATTTTTAAATGTTTAAAAATTGTTGTTAAAAATTATTGTTAAAATTGCTATCTCTTAATGAAATCACATAAGAATATATTAATAAAATGGTAGATCTGGACACGGTATAGAATTCAACCTAAAACAAGTTATTGGTTATATGGTCTTTTTTTTCAAGTTCAAAAATGTGCTTCAATTGAAAAATGTCGAGCTGTTTTTTCAATAAAAACTTGCTATATTATTAATTATGTGCCTGTACCTGTTAATTTATTTTAATTTTAGTAAGCAACACGTATTTCTTATAGGCAAGCATTGATTCTTTGTATTCATAAGTTCTTTGTGTCAAGGGCAAGTGTTGGTAGCTCCCAATCGCCAATCCTATCCAAAAAGCATAATTAAAAAAATTATTTCAAATTATCAAAATCTTTGAAGAAAATCTCGCCTTTTAAAGATTATATTTTCAACATAATTAAGTTAATTTTCATATATTTCTATTAAGACATGAATGGTTTGGTTTGGTTGTTGTTCACAGATGTAGCTCTACATTGCTATTAGAATAGAAAATGACAATTTTAACGCAAAGAAAACTTACTGAACTTATTTTATTTTAAAATAAAATACGTAGACGCAATTTTTATTAACTAATAAAAATGAACTTAGAAATACGAACACAATTTGGTTTCTAACGTTCATGTACCACACACCCGTTATAAATCTATTTTTAACCTGCCATTAAACAAACAGCTAATTTTTTTAAATGCAAAGATACCGCCATTTACGAAAATAACCTTTAGAATAAAGAGAGAGACAAAACACGGACTTTCCAATAAAATAAATACTTCATTGACGCGCTATGGAAGCGATAACTCATATATTTCTGTAGCGTTTTGACAAACTGCCAGATGGCTAAAAGTGACGCAAATATTTGTGGCTTAGGACAAAAAGATTATAAAAAACAAGTTTGCGACTTTTGGACATCTGTCAGGAAACGATTTATATTTGTTCGTGACATAATTTGGTCAATACATTAATTCGGTATTTATGTTAAAAATATATTCACCTTTCTGTTGTTACTTGCTTTTTTCTGGCAAATTTCGTTTATTTTTAAAACATGCGTTTAGGACAATAACCGTTTTTAAATTCGTTTTTAGGAATTCCCCCAAAAATTTGACAGAAGCCTAAAAATACTAATTACCAATTATATTCCTTTTTAAAACAATACCTAAAGTCAACGTGCTTATGCAACAAGTAAAAAATACAATTATATATATTTATACCTATATACGAATCAAATTATAGTGTTGCCTGAATTCTTTAAACTGGTTTTTAATCTAAACTTAACTATGACAATAATTTCTTATTTTAAAAATAATAAACTTTTAAGCTTCATTCAGAACCTCCCAATTAGTGGAATGAATTAGTGGTTTCAATTAAACTTTATATTTTTAGTTTATGATCATTCACAATGTCTAAAAAACACAATTAAAATTAATAAAATATCCTAGCAACAGCTTGCGGTAGTCTGTTGTATCCATAAAGAAAGCATAATATTTAGCTTATAAAACTTTTGATTTCCAACCAAAATTTTTCTTGATGGGTGACAATCAAAGGCCAAGTCAAAAGTAGCGGAAAAGTCAAAAGTTTGTTAACTTTTTCCACTAATTGAAAATTACTACCATTAATTATGATGTTCTGAATGCTTACATTAAAATTAGGTGAACAAACTTTTACGACTAATTGAAACTAGTAATTTATTCCACTGATTTCGAGGTTCTGAATGAAGTTTTATTTTTCGATTTATCAGAGCTGTCTACAATAGCATTCATTTCACAGAATGCTCAGAATGGTTTTTCTCTTGAACAGAATGATTTTTCTGTAAAGGGAGGTCTGAGTAACTGATACTCTTGGGACAACGAGGCTTGGTTGGTTTAACCTAGTTATTTTTAGGGTGATATTCATTTATCCCCAGCTCTGTATTGAAGGTAAAGGAGCTAACACTAATCTGCACAACGTTTTCAACCTCCAGTTCTGTCCGTCTCGAGATTTTTACCTTGAGAACAAGAAACAGAAGAAAGTAGTAGACTCTCGTCCGCCTTAAGCTTGATTTTCATGCGTCCGTTATCCGTTGATACGATGGTCCGATATTAATTTTATTCGTTGACTTTAAAGACTTCAATTGGTTAGAAACTGTTATCCAATCGAAGTCTTTAAATTCAACCAATAAAATTAATATCGTATCATCGTATCGTCGGACAACGGACTGCTTTAAGCTTGATTTCATGCATCCGTTATCCGACGATACGATGATACGATATTAATTTTATTGGTTGAATTTAAAGACTTGGTTACTTGGTTAGAAATGGTTAACCAATCGAAGTCAAATATAATTAATATCATATCATCGTATCGTCGGACAACGGATGCATGAAAATCAAGCTTTAACCCACAAGGTATTCATATCAGCATTGTCTTTAGCCTAATAATAAAATAGGCACTCGTGATTGTAAATTTAATTCCAGAGTTTCCCATAGGGACTGTATTTTTTCAATTTATTACCCAGGTTGTTCAGAACAGCATGTTTTGTTTATATTATCGGGATTTGTCCTTTTTCGTTTTTTGTTTTCCTAACCAGCGATTGTTTTTTTTTTGGGTAGAATACCTTGTTGGTGCTATTTTTTCCGAACTAACTGGTAAAAGCTTAACCTAAAGTAAGGTGTTTCCTCCATCTTGTTGGACCAGATTCAACGTTAAGCACGTATTTATATTAAGCTCACCTGATGTAGAATGTAGAATGTTCAGGAGGGGAGTTAATCACCGCGACCTTACAGATCTACTGTGTGTTCCCCTTTCTTGAGTTATAACGGGTTATAACTCATCATACAGCCTCAAGGCTTTGATAAAAGCCAGTATCTCAGACGGCTCCACAAAGTTTATGACACGAACGGTTGTCGTCTTGGCGCACCCAGTAATATGATGTTCTGGTGTTTTCCCATTTTCCCCACACAATCGGCATTCGCCGTTTATTTTTCTCAGCTTCAATCTACTGAGGTGTTCGTTAAGGAGACAGTGTTCTGTTAGAAACCCCGTGGATAATCCGATGATTGTTCTTACTTAAATCAAATAAAATCTTTGATTTTTCTCGGTCGTAAGTTCTGAGGAACTTTTTTGTGTGCTTAGACCGTTGGAGGATTCCCATTACAGGTTACCGATGGAAGATTCTTTAGTTCCGATTTAAACTGGTTTCCACTTGGAAAGCAGAATGATTCTGGTCCAGTTAGTGGAGTGTTCGCTCCTTTACTTATCGTTTGCTTTATCATTGCCTTCTATCCCTTGGTGAGAGGACACCCAGAGTAGGAGACTTATTTTTATTTTCTTTGCCTTTGAGACTTTATTTTCTTTGCCTAATGTGTTCAGCTTCCCTAGGCATTCTTTGACCAACTTCGAATTGATGATTACTGAGTTGATCGCTTTTAATGCTGCTTGACTATCGGATAAGATGGCTATCCTGTTTCCGATAGTTCCTATCTAAGATAAATTGTACGCACCCTTCGATAGCACCGTAGATTTCTGCCTGAAGGATGTTGGGCCCATTGGAACCCATCTGATGCAGGACAATCAATTCGACATTTTATCGCCGGAACTGAATAAACATATTCAGGACAGTGTCTCGTATATTTTGAAAACGGCCAATATCCCTTTTAGCTCAAAAGATATGATCTCATTAAATTGCCAAGTGTAGTGTATTTTTTATCTTGGTTCTTCTATTATGGTCTCGGTGAACTAGTATATTGCTGTTATGTGTTTTAGTAAATTATTTAGAGGAAACAATCCTCTACTACTCGATCACTTTAGCCTATAACTCTTATATATATATATATTATATATATATATATATATATATATATATATATATATATATATATATATATATATATATATATATAATATATTGGATATAAGTATTAAGGTAGGTATTTCAAATCTAATGACTGAATTATTTTACAACGCAAGGTAAAGCAAGAACATTTAACTTTCGTCTTTGTTCCATCAACATAATATTTAATTTATAAATTCATAAACCTTCCCCTATCAAAACATTCTTGTAACGTCTCAAGTTTTCCTTTGATGTCAACTCTTTCAAGTAACTTAACATATTAATCCTTTCAAGCGTAGTTTACTCTTTATAACATAATAATTATGTTCCTTCTAATACCGAACTTTAACATAAAAAATATTATAAAATTCAGTCGCCTTAATCTACAAATATTTGACATTTTTGACATTCAGAATAATTGTTTTAATAATTCTAAAACAATAAAAAACAACTTAACATACTTCTGTTAGCCACATGTTCATTTTTTTCGCTACATGAAGGTGTAAACAGGTAACTGAACTTTATTTTAAAGACATTTCATGAATATCAATAATATTATTATTAACGAGTTACCATATCCGATTTCAATCGTGTTATTTTTTTTTGATCAGATGCTTGTTGCTCTCCTTGAATAACCATTTTTTTCTTGTTGAACTGCGTATTGCTTCATATCTACACCGAGAAATATTAACGTGGTTTTAATATAAATAATGTTGCTATGGTGATGTTTAATGTATTCCGTAACAGAACAAGAGTAAGTAAGTAGATTAATAAGCCGTATGGCAAAGCCCAATTACCGCCACTGTCCTAATTATCGTCATATTTCGATATTAAAAAAAAATAAGAAATTGGGGTAAAGATTCCATAATAAATAATTTTAAATAGTTGTTTTATATATCAGGAAACACGTCAATACATTTTTTTAAATGGCGCGTTTCATTTACGTGGAATAACAACTGTTTTAGTTGGAAGTAGACATTGACGAGAAACTACACATTTCTTATAAGCTAAGCAGAGCAACAATCTTCCTGATTTTCTTTCACAGTAATGTAATTTAGCATACTAAGGTCCAAATATAATTAATTACCAGTGTAAGAGGTTTTCTTTCGCATTTATATAAAAATATTGTTTTTTTTTCTATAATATTAAAGAATATAATGGGTGACGGCTTTTGGGACATGTTGCAACGGAGCGTGCCGTATTATCGTCACCATTGACGAAGATCGGGTCATTATAGGCAGAGTTATTTTATTCAGTAAGTACCTATAGAATTAATTTTTCTGTAATTTAAATATTTTTTCCATAAATAGCAGTATGAAGATGGGCTATGTGATGTGCCCAATTTTCGTCACCCACTTTTATCATAAATTTTACCTTAAATTATCAACTGCAAAATGGATGATACGAACTGGATATCTGCGACGGAATTTAGGCCATCAGACATGTAAGCCATATTAATATAGGTTTTCTGTAAAATAATTATGATTTTAAAATTGCGAAATATCAGAGTTCTGAAGATATTTTGGACTGTATTAAAAGTGATATTGTTACAAAAATTAAAAAAGAATAAACGTAGGTATATGATATAAGTACCTGATATGGCCAAAGTAAAATTAATTTTTCAGGATAAAAGAGAGAAGAAATATTTATTTACTAATATGATGTTATTTTTTTCTGTTTATTCTTTTTATAAAAATATTTAATACTTTGTATTCACTAATAATGCTTCTATCTGCATTAATTTTGAGCTGATATCGGAGATATTCTTAATTACGATTTTATTTTGTATGTTTATTTTATTAATTAGTTAATTGTTTTTATTTTATTTTTTGTAATGTGTTGCAATTCCTAAATAAACTTTTGTAAAAAACAATGGTTTTTGTGTGAAATTACATATATCAAAATATGACGAAAATTGGGACAAGTCGATGAGGTGACGACAATTAGAGTAATTGTAGTTTTTTTAGTTCTTCTTGAAAATAATCGAAAATATCGATCAAGTTATTAAAGTTTTATTTAAATTTTACATAAGAATATCCCCTAGTGTCATATTTAATTTTCTTGTAAGCCTTATATGCTAATAATTCAAATTTTACATCTAACTGAACTGAGATATTACTTTAATGTGACGATAATTGGGACAATTACCATATTTGTTAAATTTATAGTGGTTTTATAGAATTTTTCGTGGAAATATGAGCTTACTTGCTTCAAAAACACATTTCGTTAGTAAACATCTTCCTTTGTTAAAATTAATCTTTATATTTAATAATAGATGTGCATACTTTACAGAGGCTGGGCTTCGGTACAATGTGTCTGCTGCAATTGGCACTTGTGTCTCTGCTGACTCGAAAGTACTAGGTTCGATCTCTAGCCGGAACAGTCGCATTATTTATTTAAATAAAAATATTTATTTACACAAGGAAGGAAATGACAGACCACCTTATATATATTTGAATAGTCCTATCCTTCATAAAGTTGTAGTGACGTTATGTCACTCAATTTATGGCTTTTATCCATTATTTCCTTCCTTGTGCATGTTGTGATGTTTCGAAGAGACTATTGGTCTAAGTTATATGAAGGTTATATGTCCAAAATATCTCAGCATGCTTTAGTTGACAGTTGTAGTGACCCTAGGGATGATGTTACAGAAATATTTGTGCGGTGTATTTACTGTCCAGTGTATGCGTACCATTCTAGATAGAACAACATTTGAAAGGCGATTTTTAATGGTCCAAATTTCTGCAGCTATGTGGCGATAGAAAAGATAAGAGCTTGAGCCAGGCGTAATTTGCTTAGTAAAGCTTCCTAAACTATAACGTTCGAATATAAAATATAGGCCCCCATCACAAATTCACGTTCTACAAAGAAAACATGGCAGAATTAGAAAAAAAAACACAAATATATTGCTATAATAAATAAGTCTTAATTTTTTTTTTTTTTAGAAAATGTTGCTACAATATCTGTATAAAGAAACAATGTAAGGAATGTTCTGGATGATTATGGGACGTTGAATGGGATATAAATACAAAATTTAGATAAACGAAGCCCATATTCCTGATTTGATAATATTTTTTATAAACATTATGTCAAAAAGTAGTTTAATTTTATGGGAAGATTTTTTCTCCGTGTGTATATTTTAGGCCTCACGACGCTGAAAGTGAAACTCAAAGATGGTATTCTCTTATTATTATATTAAAAAAAATATCCGTGAACTTAAACTTTTTCAATGACCAACCTAAATTGAATATATAATGTGACTTTGAACTGTGTTTTTTAGAGTTTCTACTGTCCTAAATTTTAAATAAAAAAAAATGATTAGAATTAAAGATACTTTCGTTATTAATATTTCCTTGAAATATGAAAAAAAAGTTTTTTGATAATGAATTTTATATATTATGTCGAAGGAAAATGAACATATATACAAATATGTTAAAGCTGTCTTTAAGTTATCTACAATGATGACAAAAGACGAGGGATATTTTTACTTTATCGATAGCTGCGGAGCCATTTCTGCCTTTTAAACGTTGGATTAAGATAAATTTGACTAGTCAAAAATAGAATATTTAAATTGATTTTGGATCAAAACTAAATATCAAACTTAAGTTTCCATTATTTTTTGCTCTAACTTTAATAAGGAGACTACTAGTTTGGTAGGTGCTGCTTTCATTGGATTTAAGGAGAATTGGAAGGTAGTTAAATATTCTTCAAATTCCTTTAGCAGTAAGTTGTTCAGGGAATTAAGAGTGGTTGTCTTTAGGTTAAATAAAAAGAAAAAGCAAATTATGATAATAGTCCTACTAATTTTAGGGAGATTGGTGGTTTTGAAGTGGTCAAGAAGTTCAATTACTTCGGATCCCTCAAAACAAATAAAAGAGGCTGTGACAAAGAAATTAAACGCAGACTAGCAATATGTATATATCGCTATTTACGCTTATGAGACCTTGAAAACTGCTAACAGAAGAAAACCAGATGTTTTCGAAATGTGGACCTACAGATGAATGCAGATATTTCATACTTACTGAACATCAATTTGGATTTCTAAGCAACAAGTCCACAAATGACGCTATGTTTTCCCTCCTTAATAAAGTTTGCTCCTGCCTAAATAACCATCATTCTACAGCAACAATTTTCTGTGATTTTTCTAAGGCGTTCGACTGGGTAAATCATAAGATCCTAATTAATAAACTGCAGCACTATAGGTTCAGGGGAACATCTCTCTAATGGTTTAAGTCGTATCTGAGCAACAGAAGTCAACTTGTTTGTTACTTACCACGTTGTCTTCTAGCAAGCCAATAGAATGTGGAGGACCTCAAGGCTCAGTACTAGGCCCTATTTTTTTTAATTAACGACATTGCTAACATAAACATCAGTGGTAAAATATGTCTTTTTGCGGACTACACTAGCTTCACTTGGAACAACAAGGACGTCACGGCACTTCATAGGATTATATCAAATGACTTAATCACCATTAAATCTTGATGCGATTCAAACCTCCTGGGTCTCAAAATTTCTAAAACTAAAGCTTTGTCGTATAAAGACTCGCTGCAGCCTTTTGTACTTAACACCGCCATTGACGTCGTAAAACCGTAAAAAAATCGTAAAATTCTTAGGACTTTTTGTAGACAATTCTCTAAAATGGGACATACATATCGATGCTTTGTCGAAAAAATTAAGCTCTGCCTGTTTTGCATTCAGATCTATTTCTAAGGAAGGTGACTAGAACAGTTTATTATGCACTTTTTGTGTCACACTTCAATATGCCCTTCCATTCTGGGGTACGTGTTGTGCGACTCAATTTGACCGCATTTTCAGGCTCCAGAAAAAAGCTGTTCGATATTCACTGGGACTAAACAGCAGAACTCATTTTCAGGATTTTTTTATCATTATTTTTATATTAAAAATATTAACTCTTCCTTCCTTATTTATATTTGTGAATCCGTTTGCCTAATACGTAAGCATGTATCAGCTTCTCAAGAAAGGCCATCTCACACTACTTATCCACTCAGGAACGCGGAGCAAGATCTTTATCTATCTACCCCACGCTCAGAGTTAGTTAAAAGTTCAATATTATACAACTCGAAAAAAATGCACAATCACCTGCCATTTGAAATCAAATAAATAACATCATTTTCTTCATTTCGCAAAGCATTGGAATCTTATTTACTAGACAAGGCTTTTTACACCGTAAATGACTTATATTTTGATAATCGAATTTGATCTTGTAAACACAGGTCTAATATTTGCTATTACTATATTTACTACTAGCGTGTACCAGCGACTTCGTTCGCGTCGAATTAATCATTTGTAATGGTGATGATAAAGCAAAGCAAGAATTTCCATTAACATACAAACTGGATAAAATTTTCTCATATTTATGTCAGCATGAGAAAAAACAATATGGCGATATTATTATATAACTTGGTAATATTTGAGAGGTAGTTTCATCTCGTTGGAATTTGACTTTCGAAAAATCCGTTTGCCAAAAATAAGCTTTTTAGGTCAAGCAGTTTAAGCAGAATCGTGGTTAAGGAATTACCCATCTTTTTGGAACACCCTGTATGATTTTTTAAAAAATTTCAAAATATGTATAAAAACCAAATAAATTATGCTTGTCCAAGCGTTTTCTCGAAAGACTAACCGTTTTTTAAATAACAAATATTGTAATATTTGAGGGGCGTTTTCACCCTCTTGGAATTTGAGATTCGAGAAACCCCTCCTTATCGAACCTCTACACCCCACAGTCAATCCGTTTGCCAAAAATCAGCTTTAAACGTCAAGCAGTTTAAGCAGAATCGTGGTTAAGAAATTACCCAACTTTTTGGAACACCCTGTATGATTTTTTAAAAAATTTCAAAATATGTATAAAAACCAAATAAATTATGCTTGTCCAAGCGTTTTCTCGAAAGACTAACCGTTTTTTAAATAACAAATATTGTAATATTTGAGGGGCGTTTTCACCCTCTTGGAATTTGAGATTCGAGAAACCCCTCCTTATCGAACCTCTACACCCCACAGTCAATCCGTTTGCCAAAAATCAGCTTTAAACGTCAAGCAGTTTAAGCAGAATCGTGATTACTCAATGGTCATATTTTATGAAACACCCTGTATAAATTTATAAAAAATATTAAAATATGTAAAACAACAAAATAAAATATACGTGTTTAACAGTTTTTCCGAAAAACTCACCGGTCTTTAAATAAAAAATATTTTAATAGTTGAGGAATAGTTTCACCCTCTTAGAATTCGAGTTTCGAAAAATCCCTTCTTATCGAACCTCTACACCCTAAAGTCAATCTGTTTTCCAAAAATCAGCTTTTTACGTCAAGCGCTTTAAGCAGGATCGTGATTAATCAACGACCAGATTTTTCAAAACACCCTGTATACATTTTTTAAAAAATTTTAAAATATGTAAAAAAACAAAATAAAATATACGAGTTTAAGCGTTTTTTCGGAAACTTCACCGTGTTTTAAATAAAAAATATTGTAATATTTGAGAGGTGGTTTCACCCTCTTGGAACTGGAATTTCGAAAAATCCCTTCTTATCGAACCTCTACACCCTAGAATCAACCTGTATGCCAAAATTGAGCTTTTCACGTTGAGTGGTTTGAGCAGGATCGTAATTAATCAGTATGTCAGTCACTTAAGGATTTTATATATGTATTAGTATAGATGTCGAAGGAAAATGAACATAATATATACAAATATGTTAAAGCTGTCTTTAAGTTATCTACAATGATGACAAAAGACGAGGGAAATTTGTGCTTTATCGATAGCTGCGGAGCCATTTCTGCCTTTTAAACGTTGGATTCAGATAAATTTGACTAGTCAAAAATAGAATATTTAAATTGATTTTGGATCAAAACTAAATATCAAACTTAAGTTTCCATTATTTTTTGCTCTAACTTTAATGAGGAGACTACTAGTTTGGTAGGTGCTGCTTTCATTGGATTTAAGAAGAATTGGAAGGTAATTAAATATTCTTCAAATTCCTTTAGCAGTAAGTTGTTCAGGGAATTAAGAGTGGTTGTCTTTGTGTTGAATAAAAAAAGCCAAATTATGATAATAGAACGAAGTCCTACTAATATCAGGGAGATTGGTAGTTTTGAAGTGGTCGAGAAGCTGAATTATTTTGGATCCCTCAAAGCCAAAGACATTATAAAGATAGACCGAACATCTCATTCATAAATACTCGTTGGTAGTGTATCAAACATTCCAATGTGTCAAACAAGGACAGAAGAGACAGAGAAGTCTAAAATTTCCGACCCCGGCAACTAGGCGCATTTGGATTGTTCTAATGGCCAGTGGCGTATCGTTTTTTGGAACGAATTTAATTAGTAAAGTAAAAGTAAATTAATTAGTACAATTTTTACTCCATATTAATATACTACATTAACAGTTTTTCATCAGATGAGTTTTGTTATAAGGTCTAATATAATAATATAATTAATATCCCACATATACCTATGTTGAAACGTTAGTAGGTGCTTTTCGAAAATCGCTCCTACGTCGATTTTCAATTTAAACTTTCAGTTACTTCTATATAAACTTTCAGTTACTTTTGAATATTTACAGGGTGACTCAGGCTTCCGAAACAGTTCTATATTAGGTGTGTGGTTGGTGACTTTTCTTTCAATTTTTTTTCAGAATATGGAGGCAATGGTAAAGCACATTTTAGACATTTTTGTTAACATAGGTGGCCGGAACATATTTTCAAACTAAAGTTGTAGATTTGCCATTAAATTTCCATTCCAGAAATACCTAGGGTTGCCACCTGTCCTTTTTTGAAAAGGACAGTCCTTTTTTAGAATAACTTGTCTTTTTGACTTTTTTTTTACTTAAAAAGTTATTTTTATTTTCTTATTTTCCCTGAGAAAATTACCTACAGCAAACAGAAATATTCTTTTCGTCCAAATTTAATTAGAGATGTTATAAAACTTGTAAATAAATTTTTCTTGTTTAGAATAGGCAACATTATTTAGAACTTCCCGTTTAATCTGAAATGATAGTTTAGGTTTTAGTTTTACCTTTTTTGATCTAAAAAGAACTTCAAAATTAGTAATTAGTAACGATTTAGTTAGTTCGCAATCGATAGCTTTTTGTTAAATACTGTGTAATAGTTGTTTAATCTTGTATTATTAATAACTTCCTATACCTTAAATCAATATTTAATGAGAAAATTGTTTTTTTTTTGAAAATATATGACAAGATTTGACTTTGTATTATGATGGCTCTGATACATTGCAATTACCTTTTAGTCTCTCAATAGAAGGCATTTATCATTAAAAGTATCAAATCTGTGTGTTACAGTATGAGATTTCTTTCGCATAATAATGAATATTACGTTTGCCTCATCTACGTTACCGTAGATAGAGCTCAAGGCTTGGTAGGGTCTATATAAACAAACAAAATACCGTATGATCGAGAAAAAACGGCGTCCAGTTGGCTGGGAAATGAAGATCGCTGTCATTTTATATGTAAATTTATATGGGAAATGTCATCGATCGTCATTTCCCAGCCAACTGGACGCCGTTTTTTTTCGATCATACGGTACAAGAAGCAAAAAATTATTAAGGTCTAACCCCTACATATATGCTTATTTTCTGCATTAAGTTCATCAGACTGAAGGGAACAGCCATTCGACGACAGGTTACGGAGATTTATCTCCATCGTCAGGCCGACTTTGCTGTAACCCTCAATCCGACAAACGAAAAGCAGAAAATAGCATTTGAGTACAAAACGTACTACTATGGCGAGTGCTAGATGGCGAGAGCGGCTAGTAGTAATAGGTAAAAAACTTTTTTGGAGGCCTGGGTCTTTATATAGGTATGTATAAAACTAGTAGCCTAAGAATTATTTACAGTTCGTTCCATTCTAAACAAAGGTAAACACACCGTACAAATAACACTAGGAAGAGGTATTTGTACGATGGTAAAAAATTATCTAAACAATGCCGAAGGGGCAGATATAATAAAGCAATAAAATGTAAAAAAGGTCCGGCAACACCTTTGTTAATTTATTGAGCAAAATTCCCTTAGAATATCGTATATAATGACCAAAAATGACGCAATTTTAAGAAAAAAATGTCACTTTCTGGCTTATAATAAAGTTTCAAATGCAACGTTTATATTCAAATTTGTTATGATCTACAACAGGTAGTAATTGAGACGAATTATAACTCAATTACCGGCAACTACGATCTTGTTTTAATAGATTAATTACAAATATAATTAGAAATTATTTTAATTATGAGAGGCTCCCTTGTGGGACGCCTATGTACGATTACGGCGCGGCGGAAACAATACCTACCTGTGGAATGACAAATTCGGGTAATTTGAGCTTATTTGTCCACACATTTGACACTGTCGTACCATATTGAAAATTCGCAGATTCAAAAGTACATTAAACAAAAACAAAAACTACTGAAAAACACTGAAAAGTTCACTTTGGACTTAATTCCGACTTCAAACACACCGTAAGCTAAACGTAGTACGCTATAACGGATCAAGGGCCGTCGCGAGGGGTGGTGGGACGGACGGCTCATTTCATTCTGGAAGACTAGCAGCGACGTTGCCAATAGTTCTAGACGTTTCAACACATTAAACAGTAAACATATCCTTTAATAGTAACGCATATATCCTCTGGTTAATAACATATTATTACGCATGCTTCTTTAAAAATAAACTATTAATTTAATTAAGAAATTGAGATTTATTGATATCCGGTAAAGGTTTTAAAGTCACCTTTTCTGCAAATCAAACAAGAATCAAACTGAGTAGATAGGCGCAAATTTGAGATGTGGCAATGTCGCCTTCTCTATCTCAGTTGGTTTTTACAGTACGTAGTCGACCTCCGATTGTTTGATCGGGTTAAAATGTCTAATGTGATATCTGTTCTTACTAAATCTATGCTCAAAGCAAACAAAGGAGTGGCTATGACGAAGAAATTATACGCAGAAAAGAGTTGTAGATTTAAACCTGGTAGATTTGCCTACCATTAGAAACATTTTAACCTATTACTATTATCAACTAGAAAAACTTTTACTATATTGTTCAGAATCAACCAATCCTTGAGATTCTAATGCAGAAATTTTTTTCGAGAACTTTAAAAAAAATCGCAAAAACATAAAAAATGGTCTATTGTTTCTATGAGGCACTGTATAGTTCTGACCTATTTTTAATTGTTCTAATCTGTATCGTATATTTGTGAAAAAAGATCTGTTTGTGTTATTTGATATTTTGATTGACATAGAGATATTATTATGCTTCTCTAACCTTGAACTAGTATCGTATGTTCCGATAAGTGCTACTCAACCATTATTTTTTGTAAAAATGGATAAAACATTATCATTTTTATTATCCAGAGTTAATTGTATGAGTATTTAAGACTTTATAAGCGAATCGGTGTAAATAGAAATTATCCTCAGACAAAAAAAGCAATGTTTACACAGTAATTTACTGAATTATCTAAAAAATATATTAGAAGTGCAATGGAATGCATCTGCTTTATTATCTCAAATCTGTTATTTTATTTATTAATTTAATTATGTCGAAAGTTCTTAAGAGGTCAAATAACTCAGGAACCTCTGTACTCGCGTCTTGCGTCGGGTGAGTTAACGATAAAGTTCAATGGCACCCAATTCATAATTATTTTTGAGTATGCAGGTTGTTTCAATTTTCGGATTGGAAACGGTAATAATAGGTACTTATGCACCCACAGATGATTCAAACCAAGCGGAAAAAGACTCTTATTATGCTGCACTCTCAAAGGTCCTCACAGAAATAAAACCGAGCCAGGAAGTCTTAATCATGGGAGACCTTAACGCAAGAATTGGTAAGAAAGAAGATAGTAAAGTGGTTGGGAAACACGGTGAGGACGTCCTTAATGATTCTGGAGAGAGGTTAATTGACTTTTGCGAACTGAATGGTCTACGTATACTTAACGGCTTCTTCCCACACAAATTGATTCATCGATACACCCGAGAGAGGCCCTCTCTGCAACAAAAGTCTATAATTGATTATATGATTGCTAAACAAATATCGAAACTCAAATTCAAAGACTGCAGAGTTAAGAGAGGAGCAAATTGTGGATCCGACCACCGTCTAGTTGTTGCAGAATTAGTAGTACCTTTCCAGAGCAGATCCAAAAGTATAGAATACACAACATCACAAGAACTGGAAACTGAAGAATCTGAGCGTATTAAGTACAAGCTTCATTTACTACACGATGCCAGTATTAAATGGTTGTACCAGAGAAGATTAGATGTAGCCCTAGAGGAAGTGAAAGCCTGTAACGGTGTAGAACTAGAGTATACCAACCTAAAAACCATAATTAAAAAAGTAGCTTTCGAAGTTTTAGGTGAACAGAACATGCAGAAAAAAAAGATGAACCAGCTTGGATAACTGACAGCATAAAGGCCTTAATCAATGACAAACAAAAATTCTATGAAAGATGGCTCTCAGACAGAACAGATACTAACTGGAGTCATTACAAGCAAGAAAATTGAGAGGTACGAGCCGCCATTAAGGTAGGAAAAACAGATATTTGGGAAAGAAGGTGTCAGCAAATGGAAAGCCTAATAGGGGGCGCACGGAGTACTGAGGTATGGAGAACAATCCGACAAATGAAAACCAATCAAACGGACAAGCTCTTGAATAGAATGGATATAGAACTACCATGCAGAATTACTGACAGAAAACCGACCAGAATTTCAAGCATTAGAAGATGAGAACAACCTTGCAGGCACTTTAATGATAAGCGAAAGAGAAGTACATCAAAGTCTCAATCGAATGAAAAATGGGCGGTCACCAGGTCCTGGTAATATTGTAGCGGAATTGTTAAAGTGTGGAACCCAAAGACTGCGCTGGCGTCTGGCAGATCTATTTAACCAGTGCTGCCTGCAAAGTAAACTACCCCGAGAATGGCGAGTGGCTCACATAGTGTCCATCTTTAAAAAGGGAAATCGTAACGACCCCGCTTGTTATAGAGGCCTAAACATTAACAGTTCGGTCAGCAGACTTTTTGGAAAGGTGCTACAGGGTAGGCTTAGGGACAGTATTGGTGACAAAATCTCGGAAGACCAAAGCGGATTCACACCGGGGAAATCTTGCACAGATAACCTTTTTCTCCTGCAGCAGGTGATGGAAAAAAGTAGATCAAGAAGTCCATCAAGTCCAAGTAGTAGTCCAAAGTAGATCAGAAGTCAGCAGTAGATCAAGAAGTCCATCTAGCATTTATTGATTTGGAGAAAGCGTACGACTCTATTCCCCGCAGCAAGATATGGGAAGTCTTGAATATCTTAGAAGTAGATAGACCTTTGCTTGAGATAATAATAGAGCTATATAAAGAAAATGAATCGTACGTTAAGATAGGACACAGGCTATCTAATCCAATTAACACCACGAAAGGGTTGCGACAAGGATGCAGGTTATCTCCTCTGATCTTCAACGCTTACGTCGAAGTAGCCCTTAGGGAATGGAAGACGAAATGTCAAGGTATGGGAATACCCATTGGGGACAACACACTATTTACCCTGAGCTTTGCAGACGATCAGGTCGTGATTGCGCAGGACTCATACGCTCTAGAGTTCATGACTAAGCAGCTCTATCAAGAATAAAAACAAATGGGGACTTCAGATTAGTCTAAAGAAGACCGAATACTTAGCTGTCAATTCCAACGCTTGTTTTGAAGTCTTCATTAATGATAACGTCCAGATTCAACAAGTAGACAAATTTAAATACCTGGGTGCTACTATCAACAACGAGGGTTTGGGCAAAGTAGAAATACAAACCCGAATTCAGAAGAGCAAACAAGTTATTGGATGTCTTAACAGCCTCTGGTGGGACCGAAACTTGTCTGCAACAACTAAAAAGGGACTTGGAAAAACATTTGTGGAGTCAGTTCTTTGCTATGGTTCAGAGCTATGGACTCTGAGTGCAGACGCGAAGCGCAAAATCCAAGTCGTTGAAATGGACTACCTTAGAAGAAGTGCAGGTATATCTAGGATGGAAAAAAAGACAAATATCGAGGTCAGGCGTATCATGAATGCATCGGAGGAAACAGTACTAGATCGAATCGAAAAATCCAGCTGAAAATGGTTTGGACATGTTCTGTGTCTGCCGGAGAACAGGTGGCCAAAAAGAGTTTTTCAATGGGCTCCCCAGGGCAGAAGAAAGAGAGGTAGACCTAGAAAATCCTGGAACGGAACGGTTACGGAAGCAATGGAAGCTAGTAACCTAGAAGCTGATGACACTCTAAATCGAGATGTGTGGCGTAGGGTAACGGGAAGGCAGCAACAGGCTGTAGTTGGAAATGAGTATTAAATACTTAAACCAAATTCCGTTTATATATATATTATATATATATATATATATATATATATATATATATATATATATATATATATATATATATATATATATATATATATATATATGAAATGAACAAAATTCTTACAGCTTTAGTGTATATTAATAAATAATATTTTCTTGCCTTTAGCTGTGTATTTTTTCTAATTTCGAAAAATCGAAAGTAGAGAAAAAATTAAAAAAATAAAAAGTAAAAAAGAAAATTGTTTTGCTGTCGTAAAGGGGGGAACCAAGCTCCACTCCCACAACCGGTTTCTGGGCCTACCCTTCATCAGGTGGGCTGTCCAGGGGCTGGTTCTCACCGATACGGCAAGCAAAACTTCTTCTATATCTACAGACGATGTCGTAAAGTGTCGGTGAGATATTAGTGCATCTCCCGTCAAAAGATGGTAAAGAGCGTTTTTCGGCCCGCTCAAATATATATGAAATGAACAAAATTCTTACAGCTTTAGTGTATATTAATAAATAATATTTTCTTGCCTTTAGCTGTGTATTTTTTCTAATTTCGAAAAATCGAAAGTAGAGAAAAAATTTAAAAAAAATAAAAAGTAAAAAGAAAATTGTTTTGCTTGTCGTAAAGGGGGGAACCAAGCTCCACTCCCACAACCGGTTTCTGGGCCTACCCTTCATCAGGTGGGCTGTCCAGGGGCTGGTTCTCACCGATACGGCAAGCAAAACTTCTTCTATATCAACAGACGATGTCGTAAACTGTCGGTGAGATATTAATGCATCTCCCGTCAAAAGATGGCAAAGAGCGTTTTTCGGCCCGCTTAAATATATGAAATGAACAAAATTCTTACAGCTTTAGTGTATATTAATAAATAATATTTTCTTGCCTTTAGCTGTGTATTTTTTCTAATTTCGAAAAATCGAAAGTAGAGAAAAAATTTAAAAAAAATAAAAAGTAAAAAGAAAATTGTTTTGCTTGTCGTAAAGGGGGGAACCAAGCTCCACTCCCACAACCGGTTTCTGGGCCTACCCTTCATCAGGTGGGCTGTCCAGGGGCTGGTTCTCACCGATACGGCAAGCAAAACTTCTTCTATATCAACAGACGATGTCGTAAACTGTCGGTGAGATATTAATGCATCTCCCGTCAAAAGATGGCAAAGAGCGTTTTTCGGCCCGCTTAAATATATGAAATGAACAAAATTCTTACAGCTTTAGTGTATATTAATAAATAATATTTTCTTGCCTTTAGCTGTGTATTTTTTCTAATTTCGAAAAATCGAAAGTAGAGAAAAAATTTAAAAAAAATAAAAAGTAAAAAGAAAATTGTTTTGCTTGTCGTAAAGGGGGGAACCAAGCTCCACTCCCACAACCGGTTTCTGGGCCTACCCTTCATCAGGTGGGCTGTCCAGGGGCTGGTTCTCACCGATACGGCAAGCAAAACTTCTTCTATATCAACAGACGATGTCGTAAACTGTCGGTGAGATATTAATGCATCTCCCGTCAAAAGATGGCAAAGAGCGTTTTTCGGCCCGCTTAAATATATGAAATGAACAAAATTCTTACAGCTTTAGTGTATATTAATAAATAATATTTTCTTGCCTTTAGCTGTGTATTTTTTCTAATTTCGAAAAATCGAAAGTAGAGAAAAAATTTAAAAAAAATAAAAAGTAAAAAGAAAATTGTTTTGCTTGTCGTAAAGGGGGGAACCAAGCTCCACTCCCACAACCGGTTTCTGGGCCTACCCTTCATCAGGTGGGCTGTCCAGGGGCTGGTTCTCACCGATACGGCAAGCAAAACTTCTTCTATATCTACAGACGATGTCGTAAAGTGTCGGTGAGATATTAGTGCATCTCCCGTCAAAAGATGGTAAAGAGCGTTTTTCGGCCCGCTCAAATATATGAAATGAACAAAATTCTTACAGCTTTAGTGTATATTAATAAATAATATTTTCTTGCCTTTAGCTGTGTATTTTTTCTAATTTCGAAAAATCGAAAGTAGAGAAAAATTAAAAAAATAAAAAGTAAAGAAAATTGTTTTGCTTGTCGTAAAGGGGGAACCAAGCTCCACTCCCACAACCGGTTTCTGGGCCTACCCTTCATCAGGTGGGCTGTCCAGGGGCTGGTTCTCACCGATACGGCAAGCAAAACTTCTTCTATATCTACAGACGATGTCGTAAAGTGTCGGTGAGATATTAGTGCATCTCCCGTCAAAGATGGTAAAGAGCGTTTTTCGGCCCGCTCAAATATATGAAATGAACAAAATTCTTACAGCTGTATATTAATAAATAATATTTTCTTGCCTTTAGCTGTGTATTTTTCTAATTTCTGAAAAAATCGAAAGTAGAGAAAAAATTAAAAAAAATAAAAGTAAAAAGAAAATTGTTTTGCTTGTCGTAAGGGGGAACCAAGCTCCACTCCCACAACCGGTTTCTGGGCCTACCCTTCATCAGGTGGGCTGTCCAGGGGCTGGTTCTCACCGATACGGCAAGCAAAACTTCTTCTATATCTACAGACGATGTCGTAAAGTGTCGGTGAGATATTAGTGCATCTCCCGTCAAAAGATGGTAAAGAGCGTTTTTCGGCCCGCTCAAATATATGAAATGAACAAAATTCTTACAGCTTTAGTGTATATTAATAAATAATATTTTCTTGCCTTTAGCTGTGTATTTTTTCTAATTTCGAAAAATCGAAAGTAGAGAAAAAATTAAAAAAAATAAAAAGTAAAAAGAAAATTGTTTTGCTTGTCGTAAAGGGGGGAACCAAGCTCCACTCCCACAACCGGTTTCTGGGCCTACCCTTCATCAGGTGGGCTGTCCAGGGGCTGGTTCTTACCGATACGGCAAGCAAAACCTTTTCTATATCAACAGACGATGTCGTAAAGTGTCGATGAGATATTAATGCATCTCCTGTCAAAAGATGGTAAAGAACATTTTTCGGCCCGCTCAAATATATATGAAATGAACAAAATTCTTGCAGCTTTAGTGTATATTAATAAATAATATTTTCTTGCTTTTAGCTGTGTATTTTTTTTAATTTCGAAAAATCGAAAGTTCCACCGAAATCGAAAAATCCACCTGATGAAGAGTAGGCCCAGAAACCGGTTGTGGGAGTGGAGCTTGGTTCCCCCCTTTACGACAAGCAAAACAATTTTCTTTTTACTTTTTATTTTTTTTAATTTTTTCTCTACTTTCGATTTTTCGAAATTAGAAAAAATACACAGCTAAAGGCAAGAAAATATTATTTATTAATATACACTAAAGCTGTAAGAATTTTGTTCATTTCATATATTTGAGCGGGCCGAAAACGCTCTTTACCATCTTTTGACGGGAGATGCACTAATATCTCACCGACACTTTACGACATCGTCTGTAGATAGAAGAAGTTTTGTTTTGCCGTATCGGTGAGAACCAGCCCCTGACAGCCCACCTGATGAAGGGTAGGCCCAGAAACCGGTTGTGGGAGTGGAGCTTGGTTCCCCTTTACGACAAGCAAAACAATTTTCTTTTTACTTTTATTTTTTTTAATTTTTCTCTACTTTCGATTTTTCGAAATTAGAAAAATACACAGCTAAAGGCAAGAAAATATTATTTATTAATATACACTAAAGCTATAAGAATTTTGTTCATTTCATATATTTGAGCGGGCCGAAAATGCTCTTTACCATCTTTTGACGGGAGATGCACTAATATCTCACCGACACTTTACGACATCGTCTGTAGATATAGAAGAAGTTTTGCTTGCCGTATCGGTGAGAACCAGCCCCTGACAGCCCACCTGATGAAGGGTAGGCCCAGAAACCGGTTGTGGGAGTGGAGCTTGGTTCCCCCTTTACGACAAGCAAAACAATTTTCTTTTACTTTTATTTTTTTTAATTTTTCTCTACTTTCGATTTTTCGAAATTAGAAAAAATACACAGCTAAAGGCAAGAAAATATTATTTATTAATATATATATATATATATATATATATATATATATATATATATATATATATATATATATATATATATATATATATATATATATATATATATATATATATATATATATATATATATATATATATATATAGGTTGTTTCAAAAATGTAAATAAAATTGTAAATGAAACATGTCTATTTATATTGTATTTTTAAATTCTGTGGTGCATTTTCAAACATTTCAATTTTTATCACTTATTACTGTTGTACTATTACTGCCATTACTCGCTGACGAGTATTTGAAGCACATCTAAAATATCTAAAGCACATCTAAAGTATCTGAAGATGGTAGTATTTGACACGCATCTAAAGCACATCTAAAGTATCTGAAGATGGTTATGCAATGCATTTTCTTTCATGAGCTTTTCTGTGAGTGAAAAGCCCGATACGCGATGTTATCTCTCTTCCACACTCCGGACATTCAAAAATCTCATTACTTTGCCTCTTTACTTTTTGGTTGAAGTTGTTAAAAATTTTGAGAGCCACCGGATTCTTTCTGTAATTTGTTTTTGTAATTTTAATCTACTATCATCATTTAATCTACTTTCATCATCAAGATGTTGTCACGGTTTTAATATATATTTTTTAACTGAGAATTTAAAAATTTGACCTAAATGTTACACCGCCACTCAAAGGGTATTGTAAAGGCGCATAATTTTTACTCCTAATAAAACAATTTACTATTATGAAACATCTTTTGTCATTACACAAATAATACATTTTCTGGTTTATGTCTTTCTTTTGGCCAAGACGTGCCAATAAAATATATATTTTTTAAATTGTCTACATTAAATATTAATGAAAAAAATGATTTGTCATTACAATAATTGTGTAAATTCTTAACACATTTAAGCTCATTGAAAAGAACAATCTATGAAAAATACATATCAACTTAACCCTGGAAAAAAATAACCTAATAAATCGGGAATTTTTCCTACCTGAAATAAACTAGGGTTATCTGAAAGGGGGCCCTTTGTTCCAATGTCGGATCCCGTAATATTGATCGATTGCAACCAGACAAAGATACAAAATCCGGGCCTGACGCGCACACAAAAAAGTCAAATATAAGACCAAAACAAATAAAGATAAGCCCGAAAGATATGGGTTCCTGTATAAAAAAATGTAGGTTGTAGGTTGGTAAGGATGTTTATTTATCTTTGTATCTTATTTCGCTCTTTTATGTAGTCAAAGGGAAAACCTTTGTTTGGGGTATTTAATGTTACAACTTTACATTTAGAAGCCATCGTCTTCGTCTCTATGAGTAATAACTACTTATACGTCTTAAAATTTTTGGAAAATGGTATAAAAATTTATTAAAACACGGAACTAAAGATTAAATTTTTATAAAGGTTTTATCACAGGTTTTATCACTGCTGTAGACAACTGCAGATTTTGCATATTTCTGCAAGTTGATGATAAAATCAAAACTTTGATACTTTTCACTATTCATTTTATGACCATAGAATTAAATAATTTAATAACAAGCAATTAACATTTTTCTCACTAGCTTTATCTTGAAACACGTCTATGTCATTTACAATGTTTCGGCTAGACTATTTTTTTATTCTTTTGCCTAGTATTTTAAATGTGTGGTGAATACGTAACCTAAGAGTAACAGCTACCATATGATCGAAAAAAAAGGCGTCAGCGATGTCTATGAAATGAAGATCGCTGTCATTTTATATGTAAATTTATATAGGAAATGTCATCGATCGTCATTTACAAGCCAACTGGACGCCGTTTTTTTTTTCGATCATACTATATATTCTACTATAGAAAATCTAGGATTTAGTGGGGTTGCAGTCGGAAGGGTTTGACAAAGAATTAATACACTTTGTTAATTGTCAAGCTTTCGGAATATATTTATTCTTTCCTCAGGACATTAACGTGGTACAGAAAAGACCTTCATAAAAAACTACATTAAACATGGTTCGTGTTGATAACTCCACCGTGAAGCATCGCTGACCAGTCAACCACAAAAAGGACTCTTATAGGGCGGTTAAGCCGCCAGATATTTTTTTAGAACATTGGAATAATTAAGAGATGTTCAATTAAAAATTAAAAATTCAATTGCGTCTCACTCTAAGCCGTGAAGGCGCTAGATTTTCTTTGCCTAATTCGTTCAGCTTCTCTAGGCATTGTTTGACTAATTTCGAATTGATCGCTTTTAGTGCTGCTTGACTATCGGATAAGATGACTATTTCCTGTTTCCGATAGTTCCTAATCTAAGATGAGTTGTACACATCTTTCGATAGCGTAGATTTCTGCCTGAAGGGTGCTGGGGTAGGTGCCCATGCCCACTGGTTCGGAGTATTTAGTTTTCGACCCAACTACAAAATCTCTGTCCTTGCTTTGGTTTTGGAAGGTGCTATCTAAGCCGTTGATGGCCGGTAAGAAAGATATAGACTGGTATTAAGGTATTTCTTGCATGATATTAGTTGCTATCTGTTGAAAAAACTAAAGTGTTCTTGAATAGTTTTATTTAGATATTTTAAATAGTTCTTTATATTTGTTCTTTGTGTTTTTTTGCTTCCGACGATTTTTGCTTCCGAGAGCTTCAGTAATACTGACAGGTTCTAATTAGTGTTGCACAAGACAAGAATTCTTGTCTTGAAAATCAATTTCTTGTCTTGTCTTGAATTCAAGACAAGAAATTTTCAAGGTCTTGTCTTGCAGATTTCTTGAATGGCAAAGTCTTGTCTTGTCTTGAAATTTCTTGTCTTGAAAAATTTTACATTCTAACAAAAAGGTAATAATATTTCTATATTTTATTTCATAGAAAGCGTCGTATACAAAATGTAATACGGAAAAATGAACAACAACGATGTTAATTTTTAATTCTTAACGGACCGCAAACGAACTACGTCAACTCGCCTGTTTGACGAAACAGGAGCCATTACCAAATAAAAGCTGAATAAGAATAAGTAAGGTTAAGTTCGATTTATGGGTTTTGAGTTATTATTTCGTACCTAACCTTGTACATTCTAGTTGTTAATTCTTGTTAATTTATTTTGGATACGTTGGAGTTTGTTACATTTATTTTTTATGGTATTTATTTTATTTTTTTATTATGAAAAATTGGTTGGAAAGGTTTGGACACAGGATGTACGGAAAGGTCATGCTAGAGTGTACTATTCGCGCTATTTGATACTACTTTTTGTTCACGGAGCAATTTCGTGCATGAAAAGTAGTACCAAATAGCGCAAATAGCGTGTCCACGAACCCACCATTAGTTTCAACTACCGTTAGTTTTTTTATAATTCCATTATACCAATATTATTTTGTGTATAATACCAATTACCAATATACGATTTGTTGCCTCGACTTTATTTTATTTCATTCTCAACTCTAAAACACTGGCTATGATCTATGATAGAAAAAAAATTAACACTGGTCAATGTTAATGCCGGGTTTATACAACATTTGCATAAGTCGTAATCATAATCACAGTTTTAATCATCGTCATAATCGCAATTTTAGTGTGCGTTTATAGAACATTTTCAAAATCATAATTTTTATATTAGTTTAGTTGGGTAACATAATTAAAGGCTAAGTTCATGGTAGATGTCAAGAGGTTTATAAGAAGTGGATAGTTTAACTTTTATGATTATGACTATGATTGTGATTACGACTATGTAAATGCTGTATAAACACAGCATAACTTGTGTAAAGACCTAATTATCACTTAAAAAATGTATCATTTCTAACTTTCAAGAAATCTTGAATTCAAGAAATCTTGCAAGACTCTTGAAATTTCTTGCATATTAAAGTCTTGCCTTGCCTTGAAATTCAAGACAAGAAATTTTGAAGGTCTTGTCTTGAATTTCTTGCAAGACTTTTTCAGAACTCTTGTGCAACACTAGTTCATATAAATTAATGTTTCCAGTAGAGCCATAATATCTTTAATATATATTATGGTCCTACTGGAAACATTTATCTTTGAATTATTAAATTATACAAAATTTGTATAGCGTAATCGCAAATCATCGGTATTCTGAAAAGATTACTGTATTAGGAAGTTATCCTGTTGCACTGAAGTTATCACTTTGCTTTATTTCAAATCTCAACTCAACAACAATTAAAATAATAGGCGGTTTATCATTTACTCACCCAAGTCTCATAGAATATTATTAAAGTAGAACATAAAAAATCCAAAACTTGAAATAACCGGTTAAATCTCGGTAAACATGTCAAAGTTGTTTATCTTGGGGAATATCAGTTTAATGGCACGCCGGTTCAATTCCTCTAACGCGTTATGCAGTTTTTTATCTGGAAGGAGAGACTTTGTGTCGTCTGCCTAGACGACTGTTTGCCAAACAAAGGCACGGCTTACGATTTTTCTGGATATTTCTGGATCGATTTCTTCGTTTTTTTCTGCACCTTGTCTTGGTTAAAACAAGCCGAGACGTTTTTCTCTTCTTATCAAATGTTGACTTTAACCTATTTTCAGTAAATTGATATTGCCTTTAGGCTGTGCTTGTGTATGACACGAGTAAAATATTTTAATTCGTAGAGGAATGCTGTATCCGTATTTATGAAGAATAAATTCTTAATCCCAAACAGTTGTAAAAATAGTAAATATACGTATATTATACGTACAGGGTGTCCCAAAAATAAGTGCAAGTATTTTAAGTGGTGGTAGATCTGGTCAAAAGAAACATTTTTTCTCTCTACCGTTTTTCAAATAAGTCCTAACAGAGTTATTTTACTTTGAAAATTTAAAAAAAAAATGATTTTTTGCTAAAATTTTAAGAACCACTGGATCTTTTCTGGATTTTCTTTCATGTAAATTTAAGCTACTACATATGTTGCCATATTATCAAGAAATTATGTATTTTAACTTAAAACTTCAAAAAATTCCAAGCTTCCATTTTTTTTTTCGCAAAAAAATAGCTCATGTTTCTGAGGCCGAAATATACTACCAGTTAAAATACTTGCCCTTATTTCTGGGACACCCTGTATATTTTATTTTTAGTATACAGGGTGGTCCGAACTGTATTCCGGAAACTTCGGCAGCATATTCTGCAGATACAAATAAGTAATAAAGTTCGTATAAATGTATGTCAAAAAATGCTTAGTTTCGGAGATACAGGGTGTAGAAGTTTCAGTTTTATCTGGATTTTTTTCGAATAATTTCTGAAGTAACATCAATAGGATAGAAATTGGCGTCTGGGAGTTTTTTGACATGAGAAATTTGATTTTAATGTCGATATGACTGCTATTTGTAGGGGGCACCACCTAAATGTGTTTTAGCTATTTTGAAGAGTAATAACTTACATCCGTACCTATATAAAAGTACTGAAAAAAAATACATTTACGTGATTTTTTACGTAATAAATGTCTCTTGGTAAAAATCGCTATGAGCAATTTTTCTTCGAAAAAATGATAATAAACCATTTTTTACCTACCTCTTCTAGTTTTCGTAGAAAATGCAGTTTTTTATAATTTAGACCCTATTTATAAATATATACCCATGGAATATTGACATTTTAGATTTGTTTTATAAAAGTAACAAATTTACAAAATGTACAGATGCTAAAATGATAATATTGCTAGCCCATTTGCTTACAAAAAGAAAACTATTTAAATATTTGTATAGGAGTATTAAATATACCATTATTATATCCGCCCAAATAATAATTAATTACGTACTTAATTGTGTTATTATAAATTGTTATAAATAAATGTGGATCTGAATCAGAAATCAATATATTAATATGAATATGAACGTCTCTGTTGTTATAAATAAGCATTCGTCAAAAAAACGTAATAAAATTTAATATACTATTACGTTGTCCATCTGATTCATGTAAAATATACAGGGTGTTCCATTTAAATTAAACAAGTTATTGTCGTTTAGAGCTAGTAATTATTTACCATGTTTTTACACATTCTCTTTAAAGTAGCATTAGTTTCATGATCGCAAAAAAAATACAGTAAAATATTTGCTTTTAAAAACTTAAATACTACACCTAGAGCAATAAAGCAATAGAATGGTTACTGCATGTTTCAAAAACTGTAAAAAAATGTGGTAAACCTTAAAGAATTTACCTTTATTTTAATCGTAGATCGTAGGAACTAAAAAAGTAATAATATACAGGGTATTCCATTTAAAAAATACATCTTTTATATTTTTTATTTATTAGGGACTCCGTACCTTTTGAAAATAATTTTAAATTGTAGCCTTTAGTGGTCCTCCAATGATCTCATCACTCTCAATTTCTAAAAATCTAATCATTTGGGTACAATCCTCCGTGTCGAATCAAAAAGTCGTATCAAAAATATATCAAAATGCATAAAATAAATAATAATACCGATAAAAAATACCGATCTCAATCGGAAAACATGGTCAACTTTGAATAGGATACGCTCTGGTCATGGAAGATGTGCGGTTTCCTTTTATAAGTGGGGTAAAATACCTTCCCTAGAATGTGATTGCGGATCCCCTCACCAAACCATCCATCACATAACTAGAGAGTGCAACCTACGCGCTTATGGTGAAGACCAGAAGGACCTTCTGGAGGCTTCTCCACTAGCTTTGGAATGGATAGGGCATCTAAATGTTAATATATAGTGTTCGTAAATACGTTTTTTATGTAGTCTTTTATCATATACTTATTTTTTTATGTTTACATTGTAATGTTTTCACTTACATTGTAGTTTATTTTGTGTCTATGTTTAAGAGTCTGGTTTTCTTGCATGTATATGAGCCATACGAGAAACAAATAAATAAATAATCAAAATGCATAAAAAATTCAACATTAAAACAATGTCAGTCCAAGATGTTTTATTCCATCTTTCCAATAACTTTTCAAATGATAAAAATACAATTACAAACAAATTTTCATAAATATATTTAGGTCAATTACTTGTAAATCAGGTATATGGAAGAATGAATGTTTGTGTCTATTAAAAATAAGTCACGAAAAACTAAATTGAAATTTAAGTATTCTAAAAAGTAATGAGAGTATACGTGACTCAAGTCGTATTATTAGGTATAATACATATGTTCGTTAGGTACGGTACACTTGCTAGGAGTCCAAATACAGTTTTCTTTGTTACGAAAATATCCAGCTCTTGTTCTTGGAACATCTGGAAATCCCTCGCCCAAATCGATTTTCCGGGGGCTATGATGCAACTGCCATCGCGTTTGGGGTTCAAAAATAGCGTTTCCTTTGTCCGCCGCCTCTGATTTACGTGCTGTTGCTGTTTTTCTTTTAACTACTCCTATTTATGTTTGCTTAACTTATATAGCGAATGATTAATTCTTATTTATGGGACAAGATTTGTGAAATGCGTTACAAAAACATTTTACGACTATATTATATACAGATGTTGGAGAATTTTTGTATAAGGATATTTTAATGTCCAATATTTAGGAAATTCGATGATTTGTTGATTAAGCTGGTCTGATTGCTGCTGATAGAGGGTGAATTTTAAATAAGTGCAAATATTTTCAGGGCTGGTAGATCTCGATAAAAGAAACATATTTTCTCTTTACGGTTTTAAAAAAGTCCAAAATAACCGTGATATTTTACTTTGAAAATTTTCAAAAAAAATATGGTTGCTTAAATTTTGAGAACCAACCACTGGATCTTTTTGGGGGTTTCTTTCTTGTAAATATAATCTACAACCTATATTGCAATGTTGCTATATTATCAAAATATTCCAAATTTTCAAAAAAAAATATTCGAAAAAAAACCTTATAATCGTGTTTCTGTCGTCAAACCTCATAATCGTGTTTCTGGGGTCGAAATATAATACCCCTAAACATATTTGCACTTATTTAAGACTTCATCATCATCATCATGTAGCCATCGTTGTCCACTGCTGAACGTAGGCCTCCTCCATATTTTTCCATGTCTCTCGATTTTGGGCCGTCATCATCCAATTTCCAGCAATCCTCTTTACATCATCGGTCCAGCGTGTCGGTGGTCTGCCTCTGCTACGTTTATCTGCTCGAGGTCGCCATTTTAACAATCTTCTAGTCCACATGTCTTTAGATGTTCTCGCCACATGACCTGCCCATCTCCATTTCATTCGAGTTACGTGTTCCACTATGTCTTTAATTTTGTTTTTTTGTCTGATAGTGTTATTAGGAATTTTGTCTCTTTTAGTTATTCCAAGCATGGCTCTCTCCATGGCTCTCTGGGCTACTCTTAAATTTTCTGCTGACTTTTTCGTTAATGTTAGAGTTTCCGCTCCATATGTAATTACCGGCAAGACGCATTGTTCATAAACTTTCCTCTTCAAGCATATGGGTATATCACTTTTAAAGGTCTCCCGCAGTTTACCAAAAGCAGCCCAACCCAAACCTATTCTGCGCTGTATCTCGTGTGTTTGGTTGTTCTTTCCGATTTGTATTTCGTGCCCGAGATATTTGTATATATGTGTTTCTTTTATGTCGGCGTCACCTATTCTGATGTTCTGTATCAGCACTAAGTTTGTCATTATTTGCGTTTTACTCGTATTTATCCGGAGACCGACTTTTAATGAGGCCTGCACTAATTCTTCGAGCATCTGCTTTGAATCTCCGATGTTACCTGAGACAAGGACGATGTCATCTGCGAATCTGAGATGTGTCAACCTTTCACCATCGATATTTATGCCCCTATTCCAAGAGAGTGATTTCATTGCGTATTCAAGGACAGCTGTAAAAAGTTTAGGCGAAATTAGGCTATCCCCTTGTCGAACTCCTCTGCCTACCTCAATTTTATCTGTTGTTTCGTGAAGTTTTACAGTTGTGGTGGCATTACTATATATGTATTCTATAAGCCTTGTATACCTATAATCTACTCTTACCTGCTCCAATGCTGCTATTATTGATGTTAATTCTACTGTGTCATGCTTTCTGGAAATCAACGAACACCAATGCTAGGGGCCTGTTGTATTCCACAGATTTTTCTATCAGGACTTTAATTACTTGAAGATGATCGTTTGTTCCATAACCTTTCCTAAAGCCTGCCCGTTCTCTTGGTTGATAGAAATCTAGTTTACGTTCGAGACGTTTGGCAACGATTTTGGTAAACAGCATATACAAGTGACAAAGAAGGCTTATCGGTCTATAATTTTCAAGCTCGGTGATATCGCCATTTTTTTTTTATGGCCGGAGAAGTTTTATCGCCGGAGAAGTATCGTTATGGCGTTGTTCTATTGAGACGGGATTATTCCTTTTTCAAGGCATAGATTAAATAAGTCTTCAATCCATTTTAATAGTGTTCCTCCTCCGAGTTTTACAGCCTCAATCACTATGCCGTCCTCGCCTGGGGCTTTGTTATTTTTCATTTCTTTTAAGGAGTTTCTGATTTCTTCTGTAGTTATTTCCGGTATATCCTCTGATCCCTGGTTAACTATCTTTTTGCACAGATGTTGTTGACTGTTGTATGTTTGTTGGTGATTACTTGTGTATAGTTCAGTGTAAAAGTTTTCTGTTATTTTCAACAGCCTTTCTCTATTTGTTGTTACGACCCCTTGGTTGTCTTTTAGTTTAAAGATCTCTCTATTTCCATTTGATAGTTTTCCCCGCAACACCTTCATACTTTTATTCTCTTCTATAGTTCGCCGTATATTATCTGTATTAAATTTTCTTACGTCCTTTCTGATTTCTTTAGATATTGTTTTATTCAATTGTCTCAGGTCTTCAGAGTTTCTGTTATTTTGTTTTAACATTTCTTTTCGCAAAGATATCATATTCTCTGTATTTTGGGTGAGTTTTTGTTGTTTGTTATTAATTTTTGGCAGTGTTTGGTTGTGAGTAAGTTCATTAAAATCTCCTATAAGAAAGGTTTGACTACATCCAGGAACTGTAATTGCCCTATCGATGTCCTCGTAAAATTGGTCTATTTCGTCTTCTTCGGCTGTACATGTTGGTGCACAGGCTTGGATAATTTTCATTTTAAGTCTACTGTTTAGGCGGAATATTACTATGCTACGCGCTTGGAAACGCTTGCGATGCTGAAAATATCTGAAGCATGCTTTTTATTTATCAAGAAGCCTACACCACCTATTGAGTTGTCCGTTTCGCCTATATGGTAGAGAATGTGTCCTGACTTGAGTGTAGTCCATGCTTCGCCTCGTCTTCTAATTTCGCTCATTCCAATAAAGTCCCAATTAACTTTATCTAATACTTCTTGGAGTTCCAATAGTTTCTCCTCCGTTGATAAGCTTCTAACGTTGTTTGTGGCGATTTTGAAAACTCGAGAGCATTTTCGCTTCCGTGTTGTTTTGGATGTCACGAGCTTGTCTCCCCCAGAATCCATGAGACAGACTGATATGTTATCAGTGTGAGATTTTGGACGTATCATCCTACTCACCTGGGGTATATTTGTTTTAGTTTGTGACATTTCAAATTTAGTGGAGGGTTTTGGCATTAAAACGCCGCGCTTGCCTTGCGTGTTGGCGAGTTTTGTGGGAAATGCATTTCCGCAATTTCTCTGATATGGTTGTGGGGTTATATATATTGCCCCTTACTCGGTCGCCAGAGCCTCGTCTGTTATCTAGCAGGGGATACCAGGGTAGTTTTAATCTACCCCCTCGTGCAGGTGAGGTTGACTTTTGGATCGCTTGATGTTAAAGTTGTTGAGTCCGATCCCTTATCCGCCTTATTTAAGACTTACCCTGTATAAAATGACGCCCTGGATCCAAATATAGCTCCTGATAGTTTTCTGAATTATGTTTCTATATTATAGGTATAGTATCGAGTATGTTTTTGGAAGGGGACCTTTTTTATGATTCTAAATAATTTTTAATGTGCTAACGTTGAAATTAAGCGTGGAAGTCACTTTGAAAATTATGGCATTTGGTTGCTACATTAAATATTAAATTATACCAGTAGAGGAAAAATAAATAAAGGTGTAAAGGCCTCTACGTATAGAGCTAGTGGAGCTCTATATTCGCCCCATTTAGAATGTATTTCGAAAATGTATAGTTTCCGAGATATTTAGTTTCAAAGATTTCCCGATTGTCGATTTTATGGATATACCCCTTTGAAAAAATCGAAATTTTTTATTTATTAACTTTTTCGACTTTTCTCACCTGACACGGTTAGAAGATGTTAATGTAAGAATTATAAATGCAATTTGACACCGTTTTTAGGTTATATTGTATTTTTAAAACATCACCGAAAATGAAAAAATCGGTTTTTATTTTTTTTTCCTCACCCTGTATGTACTTTTTTGACAAACTGTGTATACTAAAACATATTTAACTAATCAATCTGCATCGATCCACGCACAAAAATTTTTCAAATAGGAATAAGTGAAAAAGTTCGATTTTGGTAAGGGAGATTTTTGGAAATTTTACTTTTTTTAACTTTTTTTAGGTTATCTACCAAACCCTACAATTATAAGAAACCATTTACTAAAAAATTGCATTTAGGCACCGACGGATAGACGACTGATGTAGCCCTCCCAAGGCCTATTTTTCGTTTCTTAGATTTTCATAATGACCTAACATTGACATAAGGAAAACGATTTAAATTTGAAATTTTGCCAAAATCGAAAAACGCATATATCCTCGCATATATCTCGGAAACGGTAACTAGCTAAACGACCAGTGAAGCCTCTACGGATAGAGCTAGTGGATCCCTATAATCGCCCCATTTAAACTTTGTTTCGAAAATTTCCAAAAATTTTCCCGGCCAAAATCGACCTTTTTTCACTTATCGATTTGAAAGCTTTTTGGGCGTGGATCGACGCAGATTGATTAGTTAAATGTTTTAGTATACACAGTTTGTCAAAAAAGTTCATACAGGGTAAAAAAATTGCATTTAGAATTCTTACATTAACGTCTTCTAACCGTATATCAGGTGAGAAAAGTTATAACGCAACCTTGGGTGAAAAAGTTTATAATGAGAACTGAGATTCACCAGGTTCCGTTACAAATAGGTTCCAGCTAGCTCAGTAAATAATTAAGTAAAATATATATGCACAGAACAAGAGATATCAAAAGGGAGGTGTATGGAAAAAGTGTACTGATTGAAAAGTCCAAAATGTACTGGATTCGTTTAATAAATATTAAATTTAAAGTTAAAACAAATTGCCAAGATCTATCATAAAATGTAGCAAATATTTAAATACGAAATAATGAAACATATATATACTAGTAAAAATGAACTATCCGTAAAATAAATTAAATCATGAATAGTATCACAAAATATTGTTGTGACTAAACTGTGAACAACCCTGATGCGTATTTGTGATTATGATTAAGTCTATAAAGAATAAAATGAAATTTAAATGTAAAATCCCTGGTATACCAAGTTCACATACGATCGTATATTTAATGTAATAAATTTTAATCAATCATAAACGCAATAAAATAAGAGATGATTAAAGTCTTATCTGTTATCCAGTGATCGTTCCAGTCAGTCCATGAGAAAACCCAGATTGCCGGTCTTCAGTGTCACAGTGGCATTCCTCGTCACAGTGGCATTCACGTCACAATGACATTAGTTTCAGTACCAAATCCAGTACAAAAAAATTGATAAAAATCTTAAGTTAAACCGTAATCATCACTAAGAGCCAAGGAACAAGAACCCTAAAATGTGATCTATTTTAGTGACACGTTCTAGTTTGGACATAGTAAAATACCTTTCCACCATGCGGACCTTCCAAGACAAAATGGCGTCTCAACGCATGTTACTCCATGGAAAAGGGTTCCTTAACTGTCCTCGTACTCATCCCAGTATGTCCACGCACCCATCTACAACTCCTATCCTCTAAAATAAATAGTTGTAGAAGAGAACCTTACACCTAAGAATGTCTCTTACCCAACCAACAAAGATATCTCTTTTCAAGGTTTTCCCCTGAATTCCAACTACACAGGCCAAGCTCAATTTCTTGCCAATCGGTCTTCTCGACCCTCAATGAATTCCAAGACCGTAATTCTACTGAACAATCCCAATATGGAACGGCGACCAGCCAAAATTTCACTAGAATTGCTTTTATTTTCGGCAGAGATCAGAAGGCTTCCCTTGCTTTCACCAAGATGGTTCAAAGTCGAAAAAGGACGCGTGTTTGCAAAATCCGCAAAAGACGCTGGACTCCAAAATACCAACCCAAAGTCTAACACAGGCAACCAGTAAAACAAAAGACCCAAAATAAAATTCGATGTAAAATTTTATTTAATGCATACGGATTGAGTGAAACATTTTATTACATCATAATAAAATTATAATAATCCCTATAAGAACATAATATCTTCGGAAAATTATTATACAGTTTGCGATCAGGTTGCGACGGTGTCACACGATCAGCTGACAACAATTGAAACGTCAGTCTGTAAATCGTAATATAAACAAGATGAAATTTAGGGAAAAATCAACTATAATCAGGTAAAATCAATTGATTACACACAGGAAAAATACATAATAAAAATCTTTAACCCATATGTATATGGCAGACCCAACATTCCCACTTGTTGCGTTGAAAACAGACAAAAGATAATCACATCAAGTCTATGTTTAAGAATCCTCCGAAAAAATATGCCAAGAAAATTATCCAAACACAAGCATAAGTCTAAATAAAGAATTAGTAACCACTGTAGAAAGAAGGGTAGGTTTTAAACAGACAAATTGATATTTTATTAATGAGGTTTTATATTACAGTTATCGGAGACAACTCCATCCCAAGAAATTGTTGTGGTGAAGAGATTTAATAGATAAGATATTATTAGAAGTTATATGTACAGTTAAGAAGTAAGCTAATTAAACGTTATTATTCAAGTTATTCAAGTAAGTTTAGTTTTATTCCTAAAAATAAGCAAAATAAGTAAAATAAGTTACGGTGAAATTTTAAACCGTAACAAAGTGGAAAAAGTCGATAAATAAAAAACTGGATATTTTCAAAGCGATATATCCAGAAAATCCACAATCGAAACCCTTCAAAATAAATATCTCGGAAACTATACATTTTAGAAACACAGTTTAAATGAGGCGAATATAAAGCTCCACTAGCTCTATCAGCAGAAGCATCACTGGTCATTTAGCTACTTACCGTTTCCGAGAAGAAACATCTTATTTATATTTACACCTTTATTTATTTCTTCTGCCGGTATAATTTAATGTAGCAACCAAATGGCAATATTTTCTAAGTGACTTCCACGCTTAATTTCAACGTTAACCATTTTTTAAACATAAAAAAGGTTCCCTTCTAAAAACACACGGATTTTGGTAGCACAACCGGACTAATATACAAAACTTTTATTTATACCTTTTTTATCTTTTATTTCCTAATATAATTCTATCTATCTATTAACTATTAATTACAACTAGCATGCTTTCTTTATCGAGCCACGAAAATTTTGTAATATTTTCATCTTTCCATTAACGATTTCTTAATAAAACACAAATATCTGAATAAACTTACTAGTTAAACGCAGTGAGAAGGGACCTCCCTATCATTACAAGCCCTATAACTATGTATCCATCCGGCTGAAAGAAACCCTTAATTCTAAGCCTACAGAAATACTCATTTATTAATAAACAAACAAAGGACAAAATTCCGTAATCCTCTCATTGCAAATTCAACTTCTGAATTATGTATGTACGTTCACGTTCTGACGTCATTAATATTGATGACGTGTGCTTAAAACTAACACCGTGTCGGCTTTAACATGGTTCAAACTCGTGTAATTGAATAATAGAATATCAATTTGAAGATATTACTTAATTATTCGACTAACGTTAAATAGCTGATATAGGCGGCCACTTTATTTTTAGACTTTAAATATTTTTATCTAAGGACGATATCCAAAATAAATTGGATATCAAAGTCTGTGTGAATTAAATGATGCAACTTATCTTATAGAAAAACTTGTAGTACAGAGTACCTATTTTGGTTATATATTTATCTTTAATCGACAGACAGTATGACGTACACATATATGTCACTATGTGATACTATAAAGTGGAGTAAAATTATTTCTGATGTTGAACTTTTGAAAATAAAATGCGGAGTGTGGCTGACATTATACGATAACATTAGTTTTCGGTGCCTTTTGTTGTTTATGCCCAAATCTGATTACGAATAAAGAACCAATGAGAAGATTTTGTCTGTTATCTAGTATGTTTATTCTAAGACCAAACGCAAATGAAAAAAAGAAAGATAAAAATATATAGAGAAAAATTTGTGGATGTTGAATTTGTATGTATAATCACTTGGAACAATACAAAAATCATAATAAAAACTAAACTCGGACGATTAAATCATCTCCTGATGATGCTAACCAGAAGTGCAAGCTCCCATAAAACTTAAGTCTTTTTTTGATTTAAATAATTTTAATGACTTAAGTCATTTGATTTTAAATCATAATATTTCAAAAGCTGACAAAAATACGCACACGGAACAACATATTACAAAAGCTATGCGGCACTACCTGGGGATCATCTGCGACCACTCTAAGAACATCAGCCTTGATCCTCGTGTACTCAACGGCCGAATACTGTTCACCTGTCTGGTTGAATAGTGCCCATGTCAACAAAGTGGATGACCAGCTGAATATCACAATGCGAATCATCTCAGGGGTTATACGAACTGGTGGCCTGTTTTAAGTAACATACCTCCTCCTTGAGGAGAAAACAGGCTTTACATAGAGAGCACAAGTAACTACCAGTACATTGTGACATAGCAGATTTAAATATTAATAGACTCCGCTCAAGAAAGCCACCACTCTCATCAAAAACACTTGGGAATACTGACGAGAATGCAGAGTTCAACTTATATGAAGCATGGATGGACAAATGGATGGAAAACGCTCCACCACAAAGTCGAGATTTCACATGTATCTCAGCAGTTCCTCCTGGTTTTGAGCAGCCTCGCAAAATATAACTCTAAACAGGCTGAGAACCCAACATGGCAGGTGCATGGATTCTCTCTATAAATGGGGAAAGGCTCCGGTATGTAATTGTGGACCTCTACGACAGACTGTTCGACATATTAGAGAAGAATGCGCTTTAACGGCATATGAGGGAGATTTTGGAGATTTCCTGAAAGCAACACCAAGTGCGATTGATTATATAAAAAGACTAGATGTTTGTTTGTGACAAGTTTGTTTTGTACTATATTTTAAATTTTCCTTTTTACATTTTGTGTTTGACATGTCCAATTTTTGTTCGTATTCTTATTATTAGTATATTTATAGCTGTGATAATAAGATGTGTTTTTATGTGTACTAGAGCCATACGCTAAATAAATTCACATTTTTTCAATAAGTTATAAGATAATCCGAGATATGGCGGGGTCTAGAATTAGGCCTGTTCCAAACACCGGAACACCGTTTTAACACCGGTGTTGGGCTGACACCGGTGGCCAAATATAGGCTATCCGGTGTTCCGGTGTTGACACCGACACCGGTGTTCATTTCGATTCCGGTGTCCATCTACAACACCGGTGTTCATCTCGACACCGGTGTTGGTCTGGACACCGGTCTGGACATCGGTCATCTCGATATCGGTTTTGGCTACGACACCGGTGTTTGGTAAACGGGTTAAAGAAGAAATAATGTTAATTAATAAGTTCAAAATAAACCTGATAATAATAATGTCGTATCGGTGCTTATTTTTATCGTTTATTAAAGCGCACCGACTTTAACTTAAAGCTTTTAAATTTAAATCTTTTTTTTTTGCCACATCACTAAAATAAAGTGGAATCGTCAGATAAACAACTGTTTAATCAAAAACAAAAAATTGTTTAATCAAAAACAAACAGAAAACAAAACAAAACATAAAGAAACAAAAATTCGTAGCTGTAAAATAAACTAAAAAATATTCCATTAAAAAAAACTAAAAAAACAAACAAACGGCACCATCGACATCGACACCGACATCGGTGTTCGTCGCGACACCGGTGTTGATATAAACACCGGTGTCGAGATAAACACCGGTGTTGAGATAAACCGGTGTCGGTGTTGACACCGGTACACCGACTGAAACACCGGTGGTTATCAGCACCCAACACCGGTGTTCAAATCTCAACACCGAAAAGGTCTATCTAGAAATGCAACAATTTCAAATTCGCCCTGTATTTCGGGACTAAGAGGGCTGCGACAAATCTGTGTGTCCATATGTAGTTTTATATAAAAGTAGCATAGTAATGTGAAAACCGCATCTTTGTATATCTGCTCATAAACGAGGAACCCTGTAAAACACACAAAAATGGGACACCCTGTGCAAAGTACCACAAAATTTAATTTTATGTAAGTTGTGTTTTTATGTTCTTAATGCGTATATTTATTTATTGTCTATTGTTTGTAGTTATTCTGAATATAAATACTTTTATTTTAAATGATTTTATTCTTATATGTATCTATAATAAATTAATAATAATTGGTATAGTTAAAAAGAAAATCGATAACACAACAAAATTAATATTAACATTTAAAAAATAAGGTACTTAAATTGAATTATGGTTGTCTTGACTTGTGGGTTATTATTATACTGATTTAAGTTATTATAATATAGAGTTAAGTCATAAAACGACTTAAATATCGTTAAATCGACTCAAGTCTTTACAAAAATGACTTGACTGAAAACTGATTTAAGTAAAAGACTTAAGACTTAAATCATTTGAACTTTATATTGGAATTAACTTAAGATTTAAATCATTTTGATTTTAGAAATGATTTAAGTCTTTTTAAAACTGACTTGTTGCAGCTCAGATGCTAACATGGTTAGTCCAGCGCGCGTTCAGTATTTAAAAGTATAAAGCGTTTTGATCTATTGTGGCGAATTAGTGTTTTATTTTGCTATCACCAACTATATTAATTTAATGACACTACACTAGACAAAATAACTCCTGCAATTACCAGAAACAAAAAAAAAATCGGAGATTACATTTATTTATACCAACAACCGTATTCTAGTGTATTCTTAATGATTGCAAAATATGAATCAATGTATTCACGATATATAACCAATGAATAAAACAAAAAGAAATGACTAATAATCAACCAAAAATTATAATAAGGAAAATGCACCAAATCCAAAAAGAGAGACAAAAATAAAATTTTGCCAATGTTACTATCTTGATTTGATATTTCAATAATGCTAAAGAGAAAAACAGGAAATTCCTAATATAATTTCGAATAAATTTTAATACAAAATAGATTTATATAAATAAAAATTTGAATTCAATAGAAAGCAGCTTCATTTATTATTGAAAAAGGCGGGAATTTATATCAATATACCTTTTACGTATTATATGGACGTGTCTTTACTAAGATTTGTATTTTTTAATAGAAAATGCATGACTAATAGATCTAATTCTGACGATTGAATGGACGTGCATGTAGAAAGGTCGGTTGCATTTTATTTCGTGTTTCTTTAAATGGAGGTCAGGCTTTTCCAATATTTCTATGGCATAACGTCAAACTATTCCTTTAGAATTTCAGATGATGTGAAGAAATGAATACATATTATTATCATTTCAAATTTTTATCAATTTAAAAACAGTTTTTAATGTTCAAAAAAGGGATAAACTTAGATTGGAACATTTGCCGTCGCAACAGAAAATTTTCCAAATCTGCCAACTAAAACGTTTTATTTTAAACACTGTTAGTATCATCGGCAGATGATTAGAACTAATAGTACAAACACAAACCATTTTTTTTATTCTAATATGCTTCAAATAATAAGAATCCTATATCCAGAGTTTAAAGTAAAAGTATTACACAGGGTGATCCAAACTGTATTCCGGAAACTCCAGCAGCATATTCTGCAGATAAAAATAAATAAAAAAGTTCTTATAAATGTATGTCCTAAAGTGCTTAGTTTCTGAGATACAGGGTGTAGAAGTTTTATTTTTATTTCGATTTTTTCCAAATAATAATAATAATTTCTGAATATTTGGATGAAATTTGGTGTCTGGGAGTTTTTTGAAATGAGAAATTCGATTTTGATGTCAATATGGCTCCTACTTGTAGAGGGCGCCACCTCCATATTTTTAACTGGTTTGAAGAGTAATAACTTTTCGTCCGTATCTGTATAAAACTACTAAGTAAAAACATTTACATTTACGAACGTAAAAAAAGATCTCTTAATAAAAATCGCTATGAGTAATAGTTCTCGAGATATTTGAAATTGAAATTATCAATACCTGTCATCATTGACATAAATTAAACATGTTGACCAAAGATGTTGACTAAATAGTTAATAGACGGAAATCATGTCAAAATGTTTTTGTGCCAAATCATCACCAATCATCATTTTTTGAAGAAAATTTTATGATTATTTTAAAAAAATAAAGATTTTCCAAATTTAACTTTATAGTCCAATAACTATCTACTCAACTTGTTTATTTTTTGTCAACAATGACATGTATTGTCTATTCCCATTCTAAATATCTCGAGAAGGGTTGCTCGTAACGATTTTTACCAAGAGACATTTTTTACGTAAAAAATACGAAAATGTATTTGTATTTTTTCACTCAGCAGTTCTATACAGGTACGGACAAAAAGCTATTACTCTTCAAAAAAGTTGCAACACATGTAAGTGGCGCCCTCTACAAATAGGAGTCATAATGACATCAAAATCAAATTTCTCATGTCAAAAAACTATCAGACAACAATTTTTATCCAAATATTGACGTTACTTCAGAAATTATTTGGAAAAAATCGAAATAAAAATGAAACTTCTACACCCTCTATGTTCGAAACTAATCATTTTAGGACATACATTTATAAGAAGTTTTTTACATCTTTTTATCTGCAGAATATGCTCCCGAAGTTTCCAGAAACAGCTCAGACCACCCTGTATATACTGGCAGATTTGGGAACTTTCTCTAAAGTATTCATTTTGCTGTAATCACGATTTCCCTTAGCACGAATAAGATAGCTTCAGTAGTGTGTCTAGAGCACATGCTCACAATAGTAGAAATTTCGACGGTGGATCTACGTTTTTCTGTAGAAAATTTTAATACAAAAGTTGATCTAAGTAGAGCTGATATTTTGGCTTCTCAAGCCAAACATTTCATAGAATCGTTATAAATTAAAAGTTATTATCATTAAGAAATTTTGAAAATCACATTTTCACAAATCATTGTTGTGACACATAATATTACAATATAACATTCTTTGGGTGACAACTGAAAATGTCCCTTTTTATGCCTTTTTGTAGCTTTGATATTCATAATTGATTAACTATAAGAAAAGGATATATGTATATAGTTTTTAGATCCTCATATCCCAAAATGGGTCTTGGGTGTTAATTGACAACGCATCCTTAAATTTCACATCAAAAGTAGACTAAACAAAGAAATACTTACAAAAGTAGACTAAAAGATGAAAAAAGTAGACTAAAAGATTAAAAAAGTGGACTAAACAAAGAAAAACTTAAAAAAGAAAGGATCGGCAACGCAGGCGCCAGCTGTCACCGCCATACGTCATCTCTCAAACATGTCATCTGTCAAATACCTTACGTCAACGCCCTCTGTCGAATGTGGCCTTTGACAGCTTTAATCTTTGACACCTAGCTAATGTCTTCTATAGATAGTTAATTTCTGATTATATCAATGGCATCACAACAGATACCTCGTTTCAAGAAGGAGCTACCATTTTTTACCTGTTATGATAGCAACTATATCTTTCACATAAACGATGAGCGAATAGCCCACTACTGTTATGCTCTCAATTTATTGAGCTTCTAAACTCTATTTAACTTGATAAACCAAGTTGAGAAACTCGACTTAGAAGCATCTCTCGAAATTCAACAAGAGGCGTATGAGAGCAATCAAGAATATGCTGACATCTCCGTTACTACGTAATTATACAGGGTGCTACAAATTCGAGGTACAAGCATTGGTAACTCGGTAGCCGTAATAGATACGAATATGGTTAAATTGGGGTAAAGTTGCGTTTTGTGATGTTTACCAAGATGCCATCAAAAAAGTTTCAAAAATTTCAAGGATTGCTGAGTTTTTTGGAAAAAACGGATATTTTTGAAAATCAATTTTATTTTTTCCTGTCGGTGCTTTTTAGAAAATCAAAAAACTAATTGCACATTCTCCTAGTCACTTTATTAGGGCTATCTGGTAGTATTTTTAGATTTTCAAATCAGCTGATAATTTGTGAGATACAGAGGCCAACTTAATTTTTTTTAATACGGACCTGCATTTTTTATTTCAGATTTTGAAAGAACTCGCTCTCCTGAGTACAATGATATGCCACACTTAATATTTTTTTGTTATGAAAATTTGCACACAATTTATATAAACTACATAATTTCAAGTCCGGCTCTGTTTTTTTTTTAATATTTAATATATTCATCGTTACAATATTGGTAAGCTTTCAAACTTACTAGTGACGTGGGTTGAATACGGAAAATGAAATGCAATAAAATAATAAAAATAATATAAATAAAATGCAAATAAACAATCAAATCATTTCACCGGAAGATGGACTGGAAATGGAAGAGCAGTATAAATGGCCAGCGAGGTACCTGGATCGTCATGATCATGAAATGCAATAAAATAATAAAAAATAATATAAATAAAATGTAAATAAACAATCAAATCATTTCCCCGGAAGATGGACTGGAAATGGTAGAGCAGTATAAATGGCCAGCGAGGTACCTGGATCGTCTGATGACGTCAAGTAATTCGACAGGTCCAAATTTTACAAAAAAGTGAAATCAACACATCTCGGCAGTTACAATAAACGTGAGGTAAAACATAGAGGCACAAAATGCATTCGAAAATATAAGAAGATCTGTTCAAAAGCTATAAATAAAATTGAACGAAAAATAAATTTATGCAATAGGGAGGGTGGCAACCCTTTCGAACATGTAGACTATGTAAAGCATTAGAAACTGGTTTGTAGAAGTTAATTTATTCATAATAACTACTATTAATATTATGCAAATTATTAGATCTTACACTGAGAATTTCAAATTCACAATAAGGAAAGTTAAAAATAGTATCTTTAAATTGCTGATCTGGATATTATATATTTGAATATTTAAATTGGCTCAATTTTCCTTATTCAATATTAATTAGCACTGATTAATATTGTTGCCATGAATATAATCAGATTAAATAATTTAAAAAACAGAGTCGGATTTTAAATTGTTTTTAATAATAATTAAATAGTTTTGTTGCTGTTAAGGTACCCAAAACAAAAAGAAAGTATAAAGTGTAGCATATCATTGTACTCAGGGAACTGAGTTCTTTCAAAATCTGAAATAAAAAATGCAGGTCCGTATTTAAAAGAATTAAGTTGGCCTCTGTATCTCACAAATTATCAGCTAATTTAAAAATCTAAAAATACTACCACATAGCCCTAATAAAGTGGCTGTGAGAATGTGTAATTAGTTTTTTGATTTCCTAAAAAGTAACGACAGGAAAAAATAAAATTAGTTTTCAAAAAAATCCGTTTTTCCAGAAAACTTTCAGCAATCCTTGAAATTTTTAAAACTTTTTTGATGGCATCTTGGTGAACATCCCAAAGCGCAACTTTGCCCCAATTTTACCATCTTCATATCTATTACGGTTTCCGAGATACCAATGCTCGTACCTCGAATTTGTAGCACCCTGTATAATTACGTAGGAACGGAGATGTCAGCATATTCTTGATTGCTCTCACACGCATCTTGTTGAATTTCGAGAGATGCTTCTAAGTCGAGTTTCTAATTTTTTTTGCATTTTCAGTGGTTATAGTTATTATTTGTAGTTAATTGTCCAGTTTCATCGTAATTAAAATGATTTTATAAAAAAACATAGTCAAGAGTCTACTATATAGACTATGAATGTCCAAAAAAGTTAATGAATTACATATAGATCCGTAATTGATTTTGTGGGCAATTTTTTCCTGTTCATTTTACAATGTCTCTTTCTCTGCTTATAATTAAAAGAGAGTGCGTTTATATTTCTATAAAACCGTATAGAAATAGGACATGAACCAAAAGTTTTATAATCAGCACCCTTTGCATGAAGAGTTTTGTGGCTGCGAATCTACTTGATCATAAAAATTGATGATCGTACGATATTATAAAATGGAATGGAAAGCTACGTTCCTAATATATTTTTAAAATATGATGCGAATCAAAAGATAATATAGAACTAAACACAAACAACAACACAAAAGAATATGTTTCCGTCATTGTAACAATTACTCGAATGATCAAAAATAATCTAATTCAGTTAGTTTTAGGTTGTGTGCGTTTTGTCATGTAAAATGTTAAAGTCGCGTGTTTTTTGATAATGAACTTTTTATCTATTAAAAAACAAGTGTGCATGTTACGCGCGATAACAGTATTTTTTATGCAAATCAAAATTAATTCATTCCGAAGTTAACAAGAGATTACAATTATGATTCATTACGAAAGGTGTATGTGTTGATCAGTCATTGGATCATCATCTAGTTAACATTGTTTTATTTTAATCTTACTAATATCGTGACAAGTAATCTTTAGTCAGATTAAATATTTTTTTCAGCGTTGTTTTGTACAGTTAATCCTTTAAAGTTAAATACTACATCTTATAATGTTTACTATAGTAAGCCCTGGCAGCAAAAAGGAGACGTTAACTTAAAATTTACGATTTACTTAAATTATTTTAGAAACTATGGGAAATAAGAAATACCCATCTTATCGGATAGTCAAGCAGCCTTAAATGGCGACCAACTCAGTAACCATCAATTCGAACTTGGTTAAAGGAAGTCCTACCATGGGTGGCAGCTCACCAAAGGATAGAAGATTATGACAAAGGAAACGATCTAGCTAGGAAAGGAGCAAACACTCCGTTAGCTGAACCAGAACCGTTCTGATTCCCAAGTGGAAACCGGAACTCAAGAACCTGGAAGACTTCATCCTTTGGTACGACAGATATCGAAAATGGAGAACTAACCTTTGTAAAACCGTGTCAGATACTGGCTTTAGACAAAACCCTGAGACTGTAACATGAGTAATAAATCAAGAAAGGGGGATACAATAGATCTGTAAGGTCGCGGTGATTAATTTCCCCCTCATATACAATCTACGATTTATTTACATGTACCTATATATTGTATTTTATTCTAGAAATTTTTCTAAACATAGACGCAAAAAAACTTCTTGCGGAAGTGTATCATTTTCATTTATTGATAAAATATTGTAAAATATAGCAAGGCTTGAAAACTACTCGGAAATTGGAACTCGTAAACAGAAGCGTTTTAGCTTAGAGCTTGTTTTGATTGCTTTGGTTTGATTTGTTGGTTTATTTTTGTTAATTTTCTTTTTTTTTCGGTGCGGTATTGATTAGGGTCCAGAACCGGAAAATTCCCGGTTCTTTTTAGACATCAATGAACCGGGGCTCGAAATTATTAATTCCCGGTTCTTTCGGTACTTTCGGGACTCGGTAATAATAATTAAAAACATGTTTTTTGTTACGCGCAAAAGACTTTTGATACTTTCTTGCGGCTGAAATCAAACTCTTCTAAATAAATTGTGATGCTATCTCTTACTTTTCTTACTTCTGAAGTTATTTTGATATAATGTTTATTAGTAATTATTATTGAAGTTTAAATATGTTAGTTTATTATTTAGTATAATATTATATAGGAAGGCTTGAAAACTACTCGGAAATTGGAACTCGTAAACAGAAGCGTTTTAGCTTAGAGCTTGTTTTGATTGCTTTGGTTTGATTTGTTGGTTTATTTTTTTTAATTTTCTTTTTTTTTCGGTGCGGTATTGATTAGGGTCCAGAACCGGAAAATTCCCGGTTCTTTTTAGACATCAATGAACCGGGGCTCGAAATTATTAATTCCCGGTTCTTTCGGTACTTTCGGGACTCGGTAATAATAATTAAAAACATGTTTTTTGTTCCGTGCAAAAGACTTTTGATACTTTCTTGCGGCTGAAATCAAACTCTTCTAAATAAATTGTGACGCTATCTCTTACTTTTCTTACTTCTGAAGTTATTTTGATATAATGTTTATTAGTAATTATTATTGAAGTTTAAATATGTTAGTTTATTATTTAGTATAATATTATATAGCAAGGCTTGAAAACTACTCGGAAATTGGAACTCGTAAACAGAAGCGTTTTAGCTTAGAGCTTGTTTTGATTGCTTTGGTTTGATTTGTTGGTTTATTTTTGTTAATTTTCTTTTTTTTTTCGGTGCGGTATTGATTAGGGTCCAGAACCGGAAAATTCCCGGTTCTTTTTAGACATCAATGAACCGGGGCTCGAAATTATTAATTCCCGGTTCTTTCGGTACTTTCGGGACTCGGTAATAATAATTAAAAACATGTTTTTTGTTACGTGACTTTTGTTACGTGACTTTTGATACTTTCTTGCGGCTGAAATCAAACTCTTCTAAATAAATTGTGATGCTATCTCTTACTTTTCTTACTTCTGAAGTTATTTTGATATAATGTTTATTAGTAATTATTATTGAAGTTTAAATATGTTAGTTTATTATTTAGTATAATATTATTGAATGTATTAGTTATATTTTTTTGTGCTATGTTTTTATAGGCATTTACATCTTTAATTGAAAATGTTCTTTTTTTTCTAACTTAGTTAAGTGGGTTTCGAGGTTGGTTGATGTTGTTTGATGTATTTTTTAAGCATAGCTGCCTATGTGTTTTATTTTTCTTTTTTTGTTTGTATTCATTATTTGAGTTCATATTTACTTTCTCATGACTTAATAATTTGACATTATTCATTATTTTCATTTGAAACTCAATTTGTATCGGTTTTACTTTTGAGAGCCATCCCTTCCTTGCTAATTGACGAACTCCACAATCGTTGAACGAAAATATTTTAGTACGATTCTGGAAAACCTAATTAATACTACCAATTAGGGTCCAGATCTTTTTGGCCATCATAGAACCGGGCCTCGGTAACAATAACACAAGTATACACGGTTTTGGACCTAAGCAACTAAAAGCAATTTCTAAGATAATTTTTGGGGCTGAATCCAAATCAGCAGTCCATTTTTAAAGATTGGTTCTAGTTTTCAAAATATTCAATAAATTCATTATTTTACTATTTTTGACCGTTAACAGTCATTTATTGAATTTAACAATATAAATCAGAAATGAACAGAGGTTAAACTGAGTCTTTTATACTGCTTGGAATCTGTTTCACGGATTAGGGTCCAACAGTAATCGCTCATCATGCCTTCGTCCCAAAATCCTTGGTATCGCCTTTCGATTTTCGCTATATTTTGGTGTAGCCGCTCTCCTTGCTCGTCGCTCGTGTCGCCAAAGTTTTGTGTAAACAAATCAAGATTCACATCTTACGGAAAATGTATCTTGAGAGGCATTCGAGCTCCAATCTTGTGGTAATTTTGCAACAAATTGTCGATTACTTGCTTGTAATCCGGTGATTTATGATTACCTAGAAAGTTGTGAACAACACTTTGAAACGATGCCCATCAAGCGTTAAACATTTTTTAAACGTTGCGTCAGCCATTAGTTTTCGAATATCAGGTGCGAAATATTCCTTCTTTGATTTTTGCATATTATGACAGTTTTGGAAACAACTTGGTTAAGTACTAGAAAGCCGGTCCTTCGCGATTGAGCGCATTGACAAAGTTCTTAATAAGGCCAAGCTTGATGTAAAGAGGTGGCAGTAAAACGTCCTGTGGGTTTACAAGTTGTACAGAGGACACATTTTGTTGTCCTGGCTCATAGTGGGTACGACTCGGCCACACCGAAAACTAGAGCCCATCTTGACAAACGGATTGAAGATCTGAGTTCAGGGCATCAAATAACGTTAAGAATCGTTCTCATCTGCTCGGGTCCAAAAGTTGACCCGAATTTGTAAACTTGTGTAATTAAACAATTACTTTTTTGTTACATGAGAAAGTCCTTTGATATTTTCTAGCGGTCGAAATCAAACTCTTCTAAATAAGTAACGATGCTATTTCTTATTTTCTTTTTTGAAGTTCCTATATTATTTATTATGTTATGTTTTAATAGATATTTGCATTTTTAATTCATTATTTTAGGGATTTTGTCTCAAATTCAGTTAAGTTGGATTACTTGTGTTCATGTTAATTATTTCATGACTGATTACTTAATAATTTGATATTATTTTCTTTAAAAATTCCAATTTTTTTTCCATTTTACTTTGAAAAACCATCCCTTGCTTTCTGATTGATGAACTGCACTACCATTGAACAAAAATTAGTCAGTACCGAAAGTACCCAGTTCCTAAGAGGCGCGGTACTGAAATTCCCGGCTCCGAAAAGTAGCTCCGGCTCCGGAAACCCTAGTATTGATGTCTAAATTACAGTATCTACTAAGCTAAGTTCATACCTACACAGAAAAGTGTTTAGAATGTAAAGCAGGAACACGTTTTCATGTAACTGACTTCAGTGATTCTAAAGTCGGAAAAAAGAATGATGTATTTCTGCAGAGAAATTTTGTGTTTAGGGATATACTGGATGTTTTGTTATTTTTTTATAAGTGATTTCAAATAAAAACTACACCCAAAATTATTTACTCTATCGCCGATAACGACATTTCAATCTGCTACCGTCCAATCTACGCCAAACTTCTTCCTTATCTCCACGCCTGCATTCCACGTCCTCACCTCCTCCCCACTATCTAACCTCACTTTCCGGACCACTAACCTAATACCGGCCCTCATTACTCATCGACTCCGATTTTCTTTGTCCCTAAATTGTGTCCCTACACCGTTTGAAACACCCCTCGCCGCACCGGTTGCAACTTATCGATCCACTGTACTAGTGCGGAGGACAAAGAAATCGTTTGGATTGTGTGTCCGTCTCACTCCAGCTCGTTTTTATATATCGTGCCGATGTATGACTCTCTCCTTTTCTGTTTCGTTTAGTTAAGAGTACAGTACATTTCTTTGTGTCCATATATTGTCGTGGTTACCTGGAAATTTTAACTAGGAGATTAACATTAAGCATACCACTTACGAATTCTATAATTTACAGCTATATACAAGTCTTTGTATGTACTGATTTTGCATTTCGTTTGAGAATTAATTAAATAAAAACTAACATAACAACTTAATATCATACTTTTATTATAAATTATATAATATTAACGATATTTTTTACTATAATAGATATATTTCATTAGGTTTCTAACTTTCAAAAAAAATCTTCTTAGCCTTATATCTTATACCTAATACCTTGTCATAAGAAACATATTCTACTGGTTTATTCATTGTTTACAAATTGATAACACATTTATATTGTTCTGTCTAAATCTCTTAAAAAACTCATATCAAAGACACGAAAAATATATGTTCAATATTTATTTAACTACTAATATGACCTAATGTTGGAAAGCCCATGATATCTTTGTTTTGTACCTGTAACTATTAGATTAAGGATTAAATTTTGTTAATTTGTAAAATTAATTTTGATTGGACCAAACATTGGACTCAACTTCATGTAACTATTGGAATATTTAGGTGTTAGGTAAATCTTCTAATATAACTAACTTCTCAAGTTCGTAATTAAGAAAATAAAGTTGATGATGATCTAGGAAAAAAAACGTTGGATTTGGAAAATAATTGCAACCAAAAAGTGACAGTGACGAAGTTGAATTTCTTTTAAAATATCTTTTCAGCTAAAGCCAGGAAAACTCAACAAACGAAAATAGGAAAAATCAGTTTTTCCGTACTATTTACATAAATGCCAAAGATAAGTTTAAACAGTTCAAATACTAAACGGATTTTCGTTGGGCAACTTTAACCCGATTTGACTAAGCTGTATACCGTGATTCCAACAACGGGAATTGAGATTGGACCACTCGTATATGAATATACAGGGTGTCCCAGAAATAAGTGCAAGTATTTTAACTGGTAGTAGGGGAGATTGGTATAAAACGGAATACTAGGATAAAACGGCACACTGCCATTACTTCAATACGCGCGCTTTTTTGCTATGTGGATTTTAATATCTGTCAGGTGATCCAAACATGCTCGGATCAAAACGAGATCGATATCAGTCGGTGACTGGTTGCAAGGCGACATGGAAGGTTTTAGGCCATTTTGAAATTTTTGGATAAGGGCAAGAAATCGTTTAAACCTACAAAGTGTAAATGTACAGAATTATTTTATTTAAATAAATCAAGTTTAAGTCCTCGCACCGAGATGGCATTCTAAGTACTGCTATTGTCTTTTTTTTTCTCCAATTTTATTTCGGGCGAAATATTTCAGTCCGGTCGAAGTTTGTTGGTCACTTTATATCTGACGGTGTATATTCGCACTTCGTACCTACCTTCCCTCGCCATATTGGTGGTAAAGGCTCAAACCGATAGAGCTATCGGCGGTTGTTGGAATTTTGCCAATTTGTTTGAGAAAACCCTCTGAGCAGAGGTAAGACTTTTATTTTTAACGTAACGTTTCCTAATACTCCTTATTTTGACAGGGTTTTATTTTATGGTACGCATTTGGTTTAATGGTAGCATTTTCTGGTGCCATTTTGTTTTTTGTACCTGACATTTGGGCCACGTTTTGTCCCTACAATTCACACCGGGAATAACGGAGGAATCTTCTGATTCCACAGCAGTTTAGGATCCTGTCTGTGTAGAGACGTTTTTATCACAATCCAGTTCCAGTAGCAGTTCATCACAACTAGCTTGTGACCAGAACGGATAAAAAAAAGGGCCAGATCATTTCTTTTTATATAATTTAAATTCACTTGAATGCATTAAGTCCTTCAGGCATATTATATATTTGATTACTTTAGAGTCACTTTGAAATATTTTATTCATGTTATGCATATTTCTGATATCTACATAGTACGGTTTTTTTAATATAAAGAGTCCCTATATTTTGGTACCAAGATCGTGCAGATTTAACTACCATCTTGAGTGATCTATTTTCATACATACTATTTACCAACAAACATTTTCAAACATCAAATTTTTCATAGTCTTATTTTATTCTAATTAACATTTAATTATTAATTATACTTAGTTATTAGTTTATCTCAGCGTTTCATTTGTGTAATTCCTAAAATAAGTAATACCTATATTCTGAGTTGATTTCTCAGTTCTCAACGTAGAAGTTTTCAAAAGTAAATGGAAAACTGAGTGGCGCCCAGTATATTATAAAGACGTAAGTAACACAATTTAATTTTCACTAGCTTACGACCCATTGCTCACCGGCGAACAGCTCCGTCGCATAGTATTAGTTGTTTTAATATTTTTTTCCAAAAGAAAATTCTTATAAAAAAACATTCCATCTTTTTTTATAACTTCTAATGCTACAAAATAGCGTCCAACGATGTGGGGCCTTCAGAATTTAAATTAAAAAGTAAAATTGTTTTACATTTTGATTTTTTTTACGTCTTTATAATTTGGTTTATTATTTTTGCTGAGATAAACTAGACTATTTAATATTAACTTTGCCTAAAACGTATCTATTTTTATCTATTCAGTTCTGGACTAATTTCATATTTTTTCCTTTTGCATAAACAGGTATATTGTATTTTTTTTCCTCGGTATCTGGTACTATTTTTCTATATTTTTTGGTGTGGTATAGCTGTGATCTAAGTTATTCTGACGGTGAAATTGGGTTAGTTTTATTTATCTTTTCTCTATTTCTAGTTATATAACTTCTAATATAACAATAATCTCTTCTAAATAGCAAGTTGGTATCTATTTCATATACACAAGGTAGGTAAAACATCATTCTTAATTACCGTGCTGTTATTTTTCATGTTACGTTGTTTAATTATTTTTTATTTACAAATTTAGTTTCAGTAGTGTTTCTTTGCCATTTTAAAACAAATGGCGTTTGTTGTATGCCGTTTTATCCAAATTCATACTTTTACGAAGTTTTGTTTATTTTTTCAGATAATGGGATGCTTTGATCTAGTGATGGGTTGTTATTTAACTATCTGTTATTTTATAACAATTATTTATAAATAACATAACGCAACCGTTACTACTTCTAAAAAATAACAGATATAAAATAACGACACGTAGAGATCGGCCGCTCGTGAAACGAAAAACGAAATCGCCGCTCTTCACCACCACGAAATTCTATGCTGCTCGAAGCAATTCCAAAAAACAACTAGTATGGATGGAAAACATGTTATTTCGTCAACCGTCGATACAGGCGGCGAGACAACGGACAACGGAGTGGGGAAAGCGCTACGGCGAACGTAGCTGCTTCGGTCGAAACCGTCGATGGTCGTATTGGGTTTGCAACAGCTTAAAAATAATAGGATATAAAAGAAGCAGGTTTTTTGAAACAGTTGCGGGCATAACGCCTGGCGGTCGAGATAACAGGAGTGGGAAAGAAACGCTGCTGCATCGGTTGATTGTCGATGGATGCTCGCAACGGGTTGGAGAAGCAGTCATTTTAGATATGTTGTTTTTCAACCTGTTATGAGCATAACAGGGCGGCGGTTAAGATAATCGGAGTGATGGAGGTTTGAAACAGGTTGGGGAATAACGCATCAGTTGTTTTAGATACATTCTGTTTCAACCTGTTACGAGCATAACGGACGGAGGTCGAGATATTATGGCGCTGTATGTTTCAGTACTTACTTATTAAGTTTCAATATTTAGGTATTTATTTAGGAATAATATTTTAAGATTTTTTAAAAATGTATACAGGGTGTTTTGAAAAATCTGGTCATTGATTAATCACGATCCTGCTTAAAGCCCTTGACGTAAAAAGCTGACTTTTGGAAAACGGATTGACTTTAGTGTGTAGAGGTTCGATAAGAAGGGATTTTTCGAAACTCGAATTCTAAGGGGGTAAAACTACTCTCAAATATTAGAATATTTTTTATTTAAAATCCGGTGAGTTTTTCGGAAAAACTCTTAAAACATGTATATTTTATTATGTTGTTTTACATATTTTAAGATTTTTTAAAAATATATACAGGGTGTTTCATAAAATATGACCATTGAGTAATCACTATTCTGCTTAAACTGATTGACGTTTAAAGCTGATTTTTGGCAAACGGATTGACTGTGGGGTTTAGGTTCGATAAGGAGGGGTACTCAATCGAATCTCAAATTCCAACAGGGTGAAAACGCCCCTCTAATATTACAATATTTGTTATTTAAAAAACGGTTAGTCTTTCGGGAAAACGCCTGGATACGCATAATTTATTTTGTTTTTTTTACATATTTTGAAATTTTTTAAAAAATCATATAGGGTGTTACTAAAAAGTTGAGTAATTGATTAACCACGATTCTGCTTAAACTGCTCGACGTTAGAAAGCTTATTTTTGGCAAATGTGAGAAAATTTTATCCAGTTTGTATGTTAATGGAAATTCTTGTTTTGCTTTATCATCACCATTAGAAATTATTAATTCGACGCGAACGAAGTCGCGGGTATACGCTAGTTTAAGTGTAAAATTAATTCGAACTCTAGTGTGTAGTTGGTTTACTTATGAAGAATATACTACACATTTTCTTATATTGCTATTTTTTGACCGCCAATGGTAAAATCATAACTAAGAGCTTCTCGCCCGTCGAGTGAGATGCACCCTGTACACTGCTACGCAATTCAGGATCTACCCGGATCGAGGGGCAGGGCGTAGGTAGATCGGAATGTATAGGTATAGACGAGTGGCGGAAATTTGGCTTTTTTTATATCGCAATTTGTAAACAGCGCTTATTTGTAAACAACCACCGTTTTTAGAGAGGTATTTTAGATAACAATCGATATTTAGAAATGTTTTGACACCCTGGAAATACTACCACCGAGCACGTCATTGTTGCAACTTGCAACTGCGTTAATACGCCTGGCGGTGACCGCCTCATACTCTTTCAGATATTTAGCAGTAAAATAAAGAAACCTGTTATTTTTAAGCTGTTATTTTAAGCTGTTTATTATAAATAACTATAACAGTTTCAACTGTTATCTAAAAATAACAGTTTTGCCCATCTCTACTTTGATCGATATAATAGAAAATCCAACAGGCAGCAATGGAACGAGGAAGATATGAGGAGTGCTATTGAAGCCATCAACAATAAAGAAATGGGCTGGCTGGCTGCAAGTAAGCAGTTTAATGTTCCCCAAACAACCCTTCGAAGTAGGTGTGGAAATAAAAACAAATGAGTTAAAGGCTCTAGTAAGGGGTTGGGGCGCTGGTCTACTACTTTTCCGCCTGATATGGAACAAGATTTGGTGGTTTATATACGAGATATGGAAGAAAGGTTCTACGGGATAACCACTGTAGAACTTCATCACATAGCTTATCAATTTGCCGAAAGGAACAGATTGGAACACCGATTCGATCTTTCAAAAAAAAATGGCAGGGTGGGACTATAAGGATTTCGTGACAGAAACCCTGATATTTCGTTGAGGTAGCCAGAACCTACTTCTGCAGCTCGAGCTCGAGTGTTTAACAAACCGCAAGTAGAATTTTTTTTCTCAATTCTGGAGAACACTATCGACAAATATCAAATTCCTCCTGAAAGAATCTTCAACATGGATGAGTCTGCATTATCTACTGTTACAAGATTTTTGCTACAAAAGGGCCACCAAAGATTTTTTCTACAAAAGGGCGAAAGCAAGTAGGTGCTATACCTAATAAGTGCTGAACGAGGAGTCACACAACGGTGGTTTGCTGCATGAATCCGATAGGACATTTTATTCTCCCAGCCCTGATATTCGCACGAAAAAATGCAAAGTCGGAACTTACTGATGACGCTCCAACTGGCACCCTACAACTATGCCAAGATTCTGGTTGAATGATTGGACCACTATTCGAGAAGTGGTTCAATAACGACATTTAATAATAAATATTTCAATAGTTTTCAACCTCGTGAATAAAAATAACTGTTGTCCCATAAAAAATATTTATATGGCAAAACAACGTTTGCCAGGTCAGCTGGTATATTATATAAGGTGAGTTTTAAATAAGTGCAAATATTTTCAGGGCTGGTAGATCTCGATAAAAGAAACATATTATTTTCTCTTTACCGATTTTCAAATAAATTCAAAATAACCGAGTTATTTTATTTTGAAAATTTCCAAAAAAAATATTTTTTGGTAAAATGGATCTTTTCTGGATTTTTTTTTCTTATAAATTTAATCTACTACCTATGTTGCCATATTATCAAGAAACTATGTTTTTTAACTTAAAAGTAAAAAAAAATCGAAAAAATGTTTCACCCGATTGTCCAAAATAACGGAACAATAAATACGTGAATCAATTTCGAAAAAACTAAATAAAAATCGTACAACCAGAAATTGATCTGATAATCTTATTATTTGTCTAGCTCATGCTCTTCGCGGAAGAACAAACACGATAAAAAGATCTCATAATTCAGATATCCGTTTCGTTATTTAATCTGTTAATGATATTTGTCAAATAGAGAACTTATTATACCTCTTTTATTTTAAGAACAAGATAACCGTTTATTTTACTTCCATTGTAAGTTGTAAACGCTGCATTTCAAACTGCTCAAAAAATATGGCGATAATTAAAATTGTATCAATGAAAGAAAATCTATAAAACAGTTAAAAAAAATTACATATATTACTATAGAAACGCATTTGGATTTTTAGGACTTTCAACAAAGATTCAATTATATTTTCATGTTTCTTTTTTATTTTTTTCAAAAAAGGAAATTTATTATTAAGAGTATGGAAACGAGTATTATGGTATGGAAATTTGTAAAAGTATAAACGGTATTAACCGTTTTAGAATAAGGAGGCAAAAATGATTATGAAGAATGCATTTTTCCCAAAATGTCAATAATAATTTTTTAAAAGAAAGGTTTTTAAAAGAACTGTGACAATTCAATTTTATGCAATAGTCTAAACTGAAGAAACAATGAGTGAGCAAAATTGAACTTATCTAATTCAGTGTCAAAGTCAACATAGAGAACGCATGTATTGATAAAAAAGGTCTTTTGTAACCTGTTTGCCCGATTCCCTAGATCCTAAAATTCTTGTCCTAACCTGTCAGAAAGTCGCCTTTGTTAGACTGGTTTTCGTTGTAACTGTAGGAGAAATATTAAAAAAGGTTTCAGATTTACAATATTGTAGAATAAAAACAAGCAAATTATTTTATTTCTCCTATGAGAAGTAGATAATATTATATATGTTTTAGATTGTAATATTCAGATTTTATTTAGAAAAAAGATAATTACTCATAATTAAAACGATTGAAAATATTTGTAAAAAGATTTGATTAATTTCTCAGTTCCTATATTTTTTCATAAATTTTATATTTTATTAATTTACATAAGATGAATAAGAAACAAAGCACATTACATTATTTTATGTAATGTGTAACCCAACTAAAAAACCCTTACACCCTGATGCATAAAGGCTGTGGTATATTAAATAAATATTAATTAATATTCTGTTCATAATTTTATATGGAAGTATATAGTTTACTGCAAGCTGATAGAAAACTTAACTTTGACTTTTGACTTAACTCGCAAATCATCATGGTTTAAATCAAAAATATAGATTTTAGTCATAAAAAACGACTTAAATCACATTACACTGATTTAACTCTTTACTTACTGACTTGAGAGAAAATTATTTCAGTCAAATATTTAGATCATTTGAACTTTATGTTGAAATTGACTTAAGGTTCAGATCTTTATGAGTTTACATATGACTTAAGACATAAGATTTAAGTCTTTTTAAAACTGACTTGTTGCAGCTCTGACTCCAAAACACTATATTTTTAAACCCTGGAGGCGCGTTTCGCTATTCATGTTAGCATCATTATTAAAACTTGTTAGTTTTACTCATCTGCTTATTATACTTACCTACATGCATTATTATTGTTACCGTTAAAAAATATAGTGTTTTGGGTTGGGTGTATAATAGTAAATAAACATCTTAATCCCAAAGGTTCCAACCTCAACTCTATTTTTACGATACTAAAAAATGATTGAATACAAGAACAATTGAATTGGGGTTCATATTATTCAGTTATTGATTTGTATACACGTTTTTATTCTGTTATATTTAGGTTAGGTTAGGTTAGGTTAGGTTGCTGGGGTTTGGGATCATATTTGATCCCTCACTCGGAGGCCTTGGACCCATTACGATACCCCTGTATTGTTTTACCAAACCTTCCTCTCATTCTTTCTCTGCATGAAGGCTCTTTGCAAAGTTCCTTATGTCGCTGATGTTGGCTTCTGCTGCTTCCTCTAGTCCCTCCAAAAACCCTTGCCCTAAAGTTTTAAAGCGTCGGTATTTCAGTGCCGGACAGTGGCACAGCAGGTGCTCTATGGTTTTTTCTTCCTCTCCGCATTCTCTGCAGTAGTCGTCGTCGGAAACTTTCCATCTTACGAGGTTTACCCCGTGAGACAGTTTCCAGTGACGACACCTACAATTATGCGTACTAGGTCCTTTTTGTGCTCTAGTAGTTGTTTTGTCTTTTTGCTATCTACCACTGGCCATAGTCTTCGAGCTGTAGCGCAGTCCTCACGGTGTTGCCACGTCTCTTGCTGCTTGGCTTTGATGTGTGTTGATCGTCACAAGTGGTGGGTCATCTGCCACGGCCTCTCTCCTGGCCCAGTCTTTGACGAGTTTGTCTGCTTCCTGATTGCCCACCACATTGCTGTGGCCTGGCACCCAGCACAGAGTAGCCCCGCCCCGACGCAGCCAGGACAGTGCTTCTCGGCATTCCATCACAGTTTTCGATCTCACTGATTGCATAGTGATGCTTCTTAAAGCGGCCAAGCTGTCAGAGTATATCACTATATCCCCTATTCGTCTAATATCAGCAATTTTCTCTCGTATACATCTAGCCGCTTCCTTTATGGCGTAAACCTCTGCTTGTAGAACATTACAGCCATCTGATAGCCTCAAAGATTGTCGGATGTCTAGTTTCTCTGAGAAGATGCCTACACCTGTGCCCCCTGAATTTGCGGAAGCATCTGTGTAGACTGCTACCTCTTGAGTGTTCATTACTCGGTTGCTTTCTCATTTTTCTCTTGTCGGGATGCGAATCCTAACCTATCTTTTCTCCAAAATCATGTTTGGTGAGCATATAGTCCGTTTTCTGGTCTAGCAGATGTGGACTCGTGTTCACCATGATTTTCCATATCACTGGCCATATCCTCGAGTGACCGTAGTCGGTCTGGTTCCACAGATTGGATTCCCTTAATCTTAGGTTCTGTTATATTTAGATAATATACAATATGATCGATAAAAAAACTGGCCTAAGCAATGGCTATGAAATGAAGATCGCTGTCATTTTATATGAAAAATTATATGGGGAAGATTTGGTTTGTTGATATACAATATTTAAAAATTTATCAGTAAATTTCTGAAAATACTATTCGTTGATATAACACACCTTGTAAAAAAGGAAACAGGTGACATGTCCATTATGATTAGTAAATAAATATAAAAATATTAAGAGTTTTGATATTCTGAAGTAAATAGTGTAAATAAGATAATGGCAAATTAATCATTTAATTACTCAATAATAGAACAAATACAAAGTATGAATGTTATGTTTGAAAATAGAAGGTAAAGTTCTCTAATAAGAAATGGTGGATTTCCATCTCTTTAATTTATAGCAGTGTAAACGTTTCGATTATTATTACCTAAAACTAAAATCGTTTTCAAGTACAAAACTGTAGAATGTTGGAAATAAACGGTATTTGATTAATGAATGTTAACCAATTCGGTGTAAAATTCTACACGAATAACAAACATATTTATAAATATATCTTTTGTCATCTATTCAAAATTCAAGAGACCCCAAATTTCGTGTCGAAACCTGTCAGCTAAAAGCTGAACGTCTTTGTTCGCCTGCGTTTGGGTTACAACGGCTTCACAATACTTAGGTTGAATATTTCAGATCGATAATGTATCAGAAAAAAGAGAAAAATTATTCTATTATTTGGTCTGCATATATTAAATAAAATACAGTGTGTTGAGCCTCTGTAGCTCCTATAATAAAAAATTCACAGATTTTGCAACATGCGCAACCATCATAGGCGTATTGAAAATACCAGACACAAAAGTCGGCGGTGGTCGGCAATCACCTGTTTTTTTACATTTTATATTAACTTGTGACGGCATTTGGAAGAGCTCAATAGAAATATAAAAGAACTAAACCTTGTTTGTAAAGCAATTTGACATTCGTGACGTCAGCACTCCGGCAGTCTAACGTATCGCTAATTGCCATTCGCAAATATATTCCATAAACGTATAGTGAACAAGTGAACCGTTGGCAACGTTAAATAATTTTGATATTTGATTTTTATCGTAATGGGTTTTTATAAAAGTGAAGAATTTAGAAGGAAAATATTAATGATCTCCATCATCATCTCCAGAACGTGTGCGGATTCATGAATGGTCACGATCACGGTCACGACACTATGGCTAATGGCATTAATTTGCAATAGCACCTCAAACCCACAATTTCGTTATGGAGCCAGATTAAACCAATCAGAATGAGTATTATGTTACCGTAAAAGCCCGAATATTGGTTAAAGGTAGGGTTACCCACATAGGAGCCCGAAATAGGCAAAAGAGGCCAGTTTAGGTTAAGTTTAGATTAGGTCTATATTTTTATTAATGCAAAACCAACTAAACCCTAATTCTAATCTAACATAAACTCACTCCCTCTTTTGCATATTTCGGGCTATTACCTGGGTATTCCTAGGTTTAACCAATATTCGAACTTACGGTGTAAATTTATGGATGGCCCATAAATTTAAATTCGCCGTACAAAAAATATGTAACAGTTATTGTAGATAAAAATAAATTAAAATATAGTTCCACGTTAATTTAGTTTGCAGCTTCTTTTCATCATACCTAATAAAAAACCTTCACAACCACTACTCATAGTATGTATACTTATATGTATTTTTAAACATTATTATGAGATTTAAGTATACATAGGTGCCCATAATATGGGTAGCGGTATTGACGGTTTTTGGTAGCGGTATGACGGTTATGATGAAAATGTTGTATGATATGAAGGAAGCAACAAAATATATTATCAATTGCAGCAACTATACCTAGTTTACATTCAGTATGTCCAATTAATATAGAACGTTATGTACCTATGCATGATTTTAAAAATTTGCTACCATTATATTTTGATAGTTCAGTTTTTGAAATTATTTGTTAGCTTCTTAAACAAAACAGACCCATAATAATTCAAATCTTCATCATCCAAGACTTCCAAGAATTATAAAGTAATCTCACGTCAAATTTTTTTAAAATTATTTGCATGCCTTAAATGTTTGCAAAGTTAACAAAAATATTTCTTTGAATACCTTGCAATTAATATATTTGGTCCAATTTGTCCGTTCTGCATCATATCCGAAATTCAGTGAACATCCGAATTTTCAATTATTAAAGTGCCTATTTAGATACATTTAAAATTAATTAATTAGTGTATAGTATTTGTATTATGGGTTTGTTTATTTTTTATGAAATGTATTTTTTTCTTATTAAAATAAACATAGCTTACTAAATCACTAGTTAGCCATTTTAAATACAGAGTGTTAATTAAGTATCTGGCCAAGCTTCAGGAGGTGATTCTTTGAGTGTTTTTAAGGTAAAAAGTTCATATAAACGTGTCCGGAAATGTATAATTTTAAAGATACAGGGGTGTCAAGGTGTTTTCTAATAGACCTTTTTTTATTAATATCTCAAAGATCCGTTGGCGAATTTGTTGAAATTTGGCGTGTTGTGAACTTTGATAAGTTAGCACTAATGAAATGATAATAATTATTATTTACAACAATATTCAAACGATAAAAACTTATCCCAATAAATATATTTGGCACCGCCTTGGATTCATTTGTTTTTACGCCTGTTGGCGGTGGAAACCATGCAAGCTTTTTCTTTGTCCTAAGTTGTTAATTAAAAAAATAATAATCATATAAAAAATATAGGTCCTAATAGCCTAAATTTTATCAAAATGTATTAGCACATCCGATGAGACCCGAGTTATTATATGTTTTGGAACTTAATGATTTAATTAATTATTCCCTTTAATGCATCGATTGTGCGCATTATCCTACGCGTCAAGAAAAAGTATTGCTTAAATCTAAATTTATTATTTATGTTATTCCGCTCTTTCACGTATAATTTGCCCCTTGCTTCTCATACGGAAAGATACTGATAAGAACTCATTTCGGCCCTCGAACGTCCTTGCTCTATTCGATGATCCACGCCGACTAAACTATCGACTTACGTGTTGACAAGTTGATTAGGCAGGTTATTGAACTCTATGTCGCCTCTAGCATGTCGTTTTTTCAAAGACGGGTCCCATATAAACGCGGCCAGAAGTATTATCAATACTAAAAACTTAGGAATTTTATTTAAATGCAAACCGCATACTAGGGCGTATTTTAAGAAATACGTATAAAATTAAATTTTACTTTGATTAAATGACTATTTTGTCTAGAAATTTACTTTGCTAAAGTAACTATAGAAATACACCACAGAACGCTAAAAATCCGTTGTTTAAAAATTTGTTGTTCGGATAATGATTGCACGTTTAAAACTCGAGTTTTCATCATCAGCTGATGACACTAACATGGTTAGCGAAACGTGCGTTCAGAGTTTATAATAATTTGTATTTGATGTATTGTAGATTTCTGTGTGTATACAGAGTGTGCATTTATTAATCAAATATAAGAATAAATAAGTATACCGGGTGAATTAACTTTTATTTATTTTGCTTACAAATATAAAATTATTTAAATATTTGTCAAAGAGTGTACCAATTAAATATACCACCATTATTTCCGCGCAAAAATTAGTTAATTACATTACTTAATTGTTTTAATTAATAACTTATTTTAAATACATGTGGATTTGACTGAGAAATCAATATAACAATAAGTTATGAAAATGAACGTCTCTGTTGTTATAAATTAACACTCGTCAAAAAATTAAAGAAAATTTAAGGTGTTACTTTTTACCATCCTGTTAATACACATACAAAATTCAGTTTTTTAGTATTTGGAGAAATTATTACTAATCAACGCAAAGAGTCAATTAATGCAGTTTGAATACTGGTCTACAGTCTGAATACTGGTATACAGTCTGAATACTTTGAATCATATTAATTGATCCTCTTTAACAAAAAATATTTAAACAGTTCTTTTTAATTTTTAATAAAATAAGCGAACTATATCGACAATATTAGTATCTGTGTTCTTTGAAAATCTTTAAAAATAATCTATAATGTCAATATTCCATGGGTATAGTGATAAATGATTAATGACTCAATTATAAGAAAATGCATTTTCTACGAAAACTTGAAGAGATAGGTAAAGAATGATCTAATACAATTTGATAGACAATTAAGTTGTGCATCTTATTCTCGTAAAACATACAGCGTATTTCATTTAAATTAAACAAGTTATTGCCGTTTAAAGCTAGTAATTATTTAATATAAATTTTTAGACACTGAAGGAGAAATGAAGCCTTATAATTTTTATTGCTATTTCACAAAATTGAAAATATTTCAAAAACGGTGAGGTGAAGTGTGAAACCTTAATCAAATTTAGCTTTATTTCAATTGTAGAATCTAAAGATAGAATAATATACAGGGTATTTCATTTAAAAAATAGAACTATAATATTTTTTACCTATTTGGGACACTCTGTATCTTGTAAAAATATTTTTAAATTGTAGCTCTAATAACAGTCCTTCAACGAACCCTAAAGTTACAATTTGTAAAAATCTAATCCTTTGTCTACAATACTCCGTGTTGTGTGTGGTGAACAACCCTGTATATTTGATTAATAAATGATACACAGAAATCTACAATACATCAAATACAATTTATTTTAAACTCTGAACGCACGTTTCGCTAACCATGAACCATGTTAGTGTCATCAGCTGATGATCAAAACTCTAGTTTTAAACGTGCAATTATTATCTGAACAAAGAACCGATTTTTAGTGTTTTCTGGTGGATTTCTATAGTTACTTTATATTAGATTAGCTAAAGTAATTTTCTAGGCAAAATAGTCCAGACTTAGTTACTAGTGCATAGTTACTGAATTATTACAAGCAATGACGACATTGTAAAATATTGTGAAATACATAACTGTTAAATAAACATATTCTTGTTAATATCTAAAATCTGTATAAGTCGTTTCTTTTTCAAATTTAATTGAAACCTACTTGCATCATACGTAAACCTCGAAATTTCCCCAATCATTTATAAACTATCTATAATTACTGTATCCCAAACGTTTCTGTTTTACATTTAAATTGCACGGTAATTGCATTGAAAAAGTGTATTATTAGGTATTATTGTTTTTATGAGAATATATTATTTCCCAGAAAGATATATCAAAATCAATGTATAAAAATAATTAATTACTTTAATGTTCTTACATCATGTTGTACATATCAGAAATAATTGGTCAAAGTATCTTTTGGAAATTCTGTTCAATTCCGAGAAACCGAATAACAAAATGTTATCAAGAATTAATCAGTTTTGTAAAATATATCTCCTGATAAGTTCAATTTAAAACAATAAACAATTAAAAAATATGGTAGGTACATTAAATACAATATTAATATGATATTAATATATAATTTCATTTGAAAGTCCAGGGAAAAAACATGATAAGCACCAATTTTAGGATTTTACAAGATTATAGATCTAACTAGTCCCTGCGAAAGGTATAAATTCTATAGTAAAAAATCTGCTAGTAAAAATATACATAGTGTTAGTACAGAGTACAGACATTTTTTAAATGTCTGTACTATTTACTATTTTTGAAATAGTACAAATATTTATTAGATTATATTATAATCTCAGCAAAAGTAACTATTACAATATATTATACCGGGTGGTTCTCAAAAGTGGCTCTCTTCTATAACATATTTATTTTTTCACATACAAAAACGAGATTTCGTATGTTAGTATATGACATAAGTCAGGATTGACTGACGTATTCAATTGTTTTCTGTCAATTCCTGTTTCGCCACCAAATAATTACTAACTTTTAATTTTTAAATGGTGCTCTCGGTATTTTTTTAATTTATTTCTTAGAAAATTACATTCTGAATAGTATGACATTTCATAAGCTAACTTTTGACATTTTCAATTAAAAATTAAAGAAAAATAGCATATTTAATTTCAATCTAAAGTTTCATGGCCATAAATATAACGACAATTCGACTCGAAATACCAAGTATGTGGTACCAAATTATTCGTAAAAAATGCTTTTTTGAAATATGCTAATGAGCGACCCACGTTCCATTTGAAAAAATTGACATATGATTAATAATACGATAAGAGCGTTTTTTAACATTAGACGATCAAACCCATTTTTCTAAGCACTCTAGATTGAAATTTAAAATACGATTTTTGTTTAAGCTAAAATGTCAAAAAATTGACATATAATATGCCATTCTATTCAGAGTGCCATTTTCTATCAAATAAAGTACAAAAGTACCGAAGGTGCCATTTAAAAATCAAAAGTTGTAGCCAATTCCGGTGAAACAGGAAGTGACTGAAAACAGCTGAATAAGTCAATCAATCCTGATTTATGTCATATACTAACGTACCGTATCTCGTTCTTTTATCTGGAAAAATAAAAAAGTTATAGGGTTGAGCCATTTTTGAGAAACACCTGGTATAACACTGCAATAATTGCTCATGGGAAAGAAAAAGAATAGTTTATTTTTAGAAAATATCATAAATACCATCCATATACATATTATAAACGAAATAGTCTTTAGATATAAACATCCTTTTTTTTAATTTTAAAGAGATTTAGTATTTTTTTAAACAATCACATACATTACAATACTTAAACATTATTTTTACTAATCTTTCAAAAATGTAATTCCAATATAAGGAATATATATTATAAATTTTTGCCCAGAAATCAAGAAACTGTTTTATTTAAATAAAATGTCAAAATTCTGAATATTCTCCGATATTCTCTATGTAATATATTACAATAAACTCTTATTTGGTTGTGGAGCAAACAACTATAACCTAAATAATAATATCAAACCCAAATAAGTAAAAAAGAGACAATTGTAAAGGAACTCCATGACCGACGATAACTGGATTTTAAAAATCTGATGCAATACCTTGAAAGTAACAAAGAAAATTTCACAATCCGGAATAAAAATGTATTTTTCTTGAAGATAATTATTTTGTCCGAGACAATGATCTTAATTTTTTAATATTAGTAATAAAATTAATCAATAACTATCTCTAAAATTAACTACGTATAAATATAATAAGTAAAAATATATCACAAAATTTATTAACTTCTCCGAAAAAGTATTATATTATTAATTACGCCTTTCATTATTATATTTTTAATAATTTTCTTTGATACATGTTTAAAATCGTAGAACTGAAATTTCTTCTTACGATATACCTAGGTACTGTATGTAAAATGTTAAAAACTGGATTGTAATTCCTATGAACTCTTTGTAAAACGCGCCACGACTTGCAAGACCTATTGGCACCTTTCAAATAAAAGCTAATGCCGGGTCCAGACCAAGCAGACAAAACAACGACAAGGCAGAAACATTCATGTTTTACGACAAAATTGCAACAAATCCAATACATTTTTGCGACATTTTTGTCTTTTTTGTTTTGTTTCAAAATTCGGAGACTTTTCAATGTTCCGTCTCGAGTCGGTAAAGATCAAAGTGTCTATGTTTTGTTCGTATATTTTACGACAAGTTGTCAACGCAGTGTGGATGTCGTGTGCTGCCAACAGTAGAAATACCAGTGAAATCACACATAGTTAAACTCATTCGCAACAACTAAATATTTGACTTTGTTGTACTTTTGTCCTTGCGGTGTGGACAATTTGTCCCAAGTTTGTCTTCTCAGAATTCCCCATTTTTTGTCGCAAGTTCGTCTTGTTTTTGTCTCAAAATTGTGTTTACTTTTTGTCGCCTTGGTCTGGACCCGGCATAACAAAAGAAACGTTACGTTGAGTCACAGGAGGTAGGTATAACATTTTATATTTATTATCTGCAATTTTCGGTAGAAATTAAAAAAAGTTCTCTACAGATTTTTCATCTAAATTTAACACCACCAGAGTTTCAAAAAAAAATATAAATAATATTAAATAGCATCTCTCAAACGAGAAAAAAAACAGAGAAAACAAAGGAAAGATAGCGTTAGATCCTTTCTTTAATAATTAATTATAAAAATAAAAATTAAATACTTCCAAGTTGAAAAATGTTGACTGTTAATTGATTAAAGGTTGTTAATTGATTGTTTATTGATTAAAGGTTGTAGTAGCTTTTTACGAATTCTTACCAACAGAAAGGAGAAATAAGGAATAAATAAACTGTATTATATTGAATTATAATGAATTTAACAAGAGTATTAGTTTTTACTAATCAAGAGAACATACTCTAGCTATATTGCCGATATATCTAGTAATTATACCTTATAGTTTATGAATTATTGCTTGAATTAGTTAGTGATTCACACAAACACAGATCATGAAAATTCTAAGCTACTTCTAGAAGTTTCACAAACTTCAATTGTGAATTTGAGGTAGATTTAAGCTTATAACGGAAGGAAAAAATGAGAAATGTCAAAATATCCTTATGGATTAAAAGTTGCTGCCGGTTAGGTTAGGCTGTCTTCCCAGTCGACAAAAAGTTGGAAAACTAGGACTATCAATTTGATATTGTCTGATTTTATTTATATAGGTATCAATGTACAAACAATAATTCAACGTTTATGAATTACTGCTAGACAAATTCCTGTAATTTCGACAGTGACTCACTGTCATCAAAAATCTGAGGTACTTCTAGAAGGTCCAGAAAATGATGTATTTTAGGTCTATAGCCGCTATACAGGTAACTAACTTTCCAGTGGACTAAAAGTTAAAAAACTAGATTTTTTCGATTTGATATTATCTCTTCTTTGTGTCACACATTTAATAAGTTATTATTTCTAGTCAAACTTCTTAAATATTATTTTGAATAAAATAAGAGGGTAACCTACAAAAAGACAAGAGATCCCACCATAAACAAGGAATGTAAGAAAATTCCAAGTCTCGCAACGCAATTCTTCTACTATAAAGGGTTGTGAGATCTCATGTAAAATCAAGTCAGTTTCATTTATTTAGTTTCTATTGAAGCACCTATTCAACAATATCATATCGTGCAATTCACAAGTTATTATAATGGACTGGAATAAAACTGGTTATTAAAGGTATTAAGACGTTGTTTTTTTTTATTAATAAAATCAATGAAAGATTACAAAAAAATGTAAATCTTATATTTTGTATATTGAAGGCAGACTTTCTTTTTATTTTGTTTATTGAAGGCAGGATTTGTGTCCAATAAAAATTGTCTTAAAAAATAAAAATATCACGTTTATGTCTGAATGGGATACATGATACATGATGCAACACTGCACCTAGCTTGAAGAACTACCGAAAATTGTCCATAAAGAGTGATAAATTGCAAGTTTAAAAAATCTGATGCAACACCTTAAAATTTACGAGGGGAATTTCACAATGCAAAATAAAAGTGTATTTTTCCTTCCTTTCAGAACATAATCCTATATGAGTCTATGAATCATTGTCCCCTTTACCTAAATATCACTAATAAAATTGATTCATCATTGTTTCAAAAACAGATTAATAATCCGTATGCAATTAAACATATATCAGAAAATTAAATAAGCTCCGAAACAAATCATATTTGGCTATATTTTTCTATAAATAATAAGATTCGTTCAGTTTTATTCAATAAAAACGAAAATAAAAAAAAAGACATGAAATTAAATAAATCTTATAGAGAAATTCCAAAATAATTAAAATTTAATGTTCCTTCTAAACTTATTTGAGTTAGCATGCAAAATTTACAGAAGAATTGGTTGTGGAGTCAGTGAATATCTTCCAAAAAACAAAACAATATACTGTTTATGCATTAAATACTAAATAAAGTCTTAAAATACATATACTATAAAATTATCTAGTAAAAAACTGCAAAATATACTAATAATTATCTTCTCAATGCAAAGGGAAAAGGACTACTTAAGACTAACAAAGAAAATATTGTGTTTGAGTCATGGAGGTATAAACTTTTATTTTTATCATATAAAATTTTAAAGTACACGTGTTTTATATAAATATCTATATTAAATATAATTAAAATAATAAAAACACATATAAATCTCAAATATCGATTTGTTGGAGCTTAAAACCTGATAGCATCTGTCATCAGTCATGACCAAACAAAGAAAAGTCATTTTATATTTTGAAGGCCGATTTTCTTTGATAGCATAGTCGTTTTTTTGACAATATAGAGTGGAAAAAATACTAAAAATATATTTTATCCTGAATCAGAATAAAAAACAACTATAGTATATACAGAAACCGATATACAGAATAGAATTACGCAAGTTTAGCCATTGATTTTAATGATTATAAAAATCTAACAAAAAACTAACGACATCAAACAAATCGAACCTTTCCAATCCCAGAAATATCCCTAAACGAAAAATGAACAAAGAAAACATCTCCTTTTATAAAACATATAGTATAGTATTTTTAAACCATATTAAATCAAGTTCTGACAATATGCTATAAAATATCTAGTAATCGACTAAAAAAATGGAAGACTACTTAATACTGAATTTATAATAAAAAGCAATAGCACATGCAAAAGAGTCTTCTAAATAAAAAGAAACTAAGGAAACACTTTGATTAAAGAACTATAAAAATGTATTTGTTATAGAGAATCAACACATAATTCAAAATGTAAAGTTTTTATGTAAAGTAGTGAAAATACTTATAGAACTAAAATCTCGATAGGTACTTTGTTGGAGCTTAAATCTTGATAGCATCTATCAAAGATAATAGATGCTATCAGGCTATAAGAACAAAGAAATTACTTTCCTTTGTGTTCCTATAACGTCCATAAAGACCGTTTTCACATATAACAGCACAGAGGTTCATAGGTAAAAATTCAGAATATATTGTTTCCTGAATTACAAATAATATGAACCAGTGAACCGGTTTCATGCCCAGTAGCAGCTTGGAAAAACATCATATTTGGGTCAAAATGCAAAGGAAACATGATGCAACAGTGCGGCTGTATTGACGAACAACCGTAACAACATTAAAACAAGAAAAAACAAAGTAAAATACCTGTCAACGAAAGTTCAATAGAAAAGTCCTATGGGTATTTCGTCACTGTCAGAAAATCTACAACATAAAATAGTTATTAATTTTTGTAAACACTGAGTTTGCGTTAATCCAACGGAGACTAATTGTCAGTAGTGGTTTACGAATAAACAAATTTGCCTAATGGTCAAAAAATGCTTAACGTTTCGGAAAGTATATCACTTCCCGTCGTCAGAAGCAAGAAAAAAACAAAAAAATATAGTATTTTTTATTAGTAGGTATTCTTTATTAGCAAAACAACTGTTGACAATTAGTCTCCGTTGGATTAATACAGCAGTGTTTCCAAAAAAATAACTATTTTATTTTGTACATTTTCTCAGTGACGAAATACCCATAGAACTTTTTTGAAAAAGAGATACCTAAATAAAATAAAATATTGTTTTGAAACCATACAAAATATAGTTCTGACAATATGCTATAAAACAACTAATAAAAAACTGGAAGACTACTGAGTTTAAAATGAGAGGAAATAAGAAATCTGAAAAAGAGTCTTCGAAACAAAAAAGAACAAAGAAAACACTTTGATTACAGAATGATAAAATTTTATTTGTTACCTATATAGAATAAAAATATAATTAAAAATATTGAAGTTTTTATGTAAAATAATGTAAATACCTATAATAGAACTTAAATCTCGACAGATACTTTGTTGAAGCTTAAAGCTTGATAGCATCTATCAAAGATAATAGATGCTATCAAGCTTCAAGAACAAAGAAGTTACTTTTCTTTGCGTTCGTATAACGTCCATAAAGACCGTTTTCAAATACATCATAAAGTAAAAATTCAGAATATAATATTGTTTCCTGAATTACAAATAAAATGAACCAGTGAACCGGTTTCAAGCCCAGTAGCAGCTTGAAAAAACATCGTATTTAGGCCAAAATGCAAAGGAAACATGATGCAACAGTGCGGCTATCTTGACGAACTACCGAAACCACCTTAAAACAAAAAAAAAATCAAAGCAAAACGCCTGCCAACGAAAAGTCAATATAATATAGGGAACGACACGATAACTCAAAGCGCTAGCTAGCAAACCGGTTTACCGATTTTTATCACGAATTGCATCATCATTTCAAGCCCTCGTCTAGGAGTTGGATCTCTCTCCGTCTCTCTCTCGCGCGCTAGCTTTTCTTTCGTTTTGTCGAAGCCTTATTACAATTTCGCCTGTATTTTCTAGGGAAAGCTCCGAAACCCTGGAAAAATACACCGCGATGCACGTACGGTTTCCTCTATTTTTCCTCCCCCGGTAAAAATCGTTTTATTGCAGCGAAAAATAAAACAAAATTATACACACATACACAACACCGGCTTATAAAACCATGTCAGAGAAGAACAAAGGATCGTTCGACTAGCGCGCGGCGTTGCCAGATCGGAAACTTATATTTCATTAAAGTTTCGAGTCAAACGTTTTCAGGTTTCCAATTAGTGGTTTCTATAGAATCTTCTTTTTATTAATTTTATATTTTCTCTCCTATTGCATATTAAGTGAGATTTTCGTCCTTAAATAATTTTAGTATTCTGCTTCGTAAAATTGCTCTGTATGGTTCTGAAAATTTAGGTTTATAAAATAACGCATACTATATACGATAAAGTACTCATGAGTCCGCGATTTAATTTGTATATAAATATATATACCTATTTAGATCCATTTTAACCCACACTAAACCAATGAACACTGGACTAAACTAAATAATAAAAGTAAGGTACTCGTACAATTTTTTGTAGAAGTCCAACAAAAAATGTGATATACAAAATACCATGTGAATGTGTTAAATTTTATATTGGTGAAACATCTAGACCCTTAAATGTTCGAATTTAAGAACATAAAGATTATGTAAGAAAGGGCGATTTTCAGGAATCTAAGATTTGCCAGCATTCATGGGACACAGGGCACAGGGCAGATTTTAACAACACAAAAATTATAATGAAAGAAGCGATAGCCTCTAAAAGAAAAATAAAAAAGCCTTTTTAATACAATCTAATAAAAATAAATGTATTGCTCATGCATCTGTAGAGGTTAATAATGTATGGCAAAGGCTTTTTTGATTTTAAAGAACATAACATAAATAAACATAACATAAGTAAAAATTGGATTAAAAACATATTAAAAAATATCTAATCATACAGAAAGTTTGAAGCTTTTTGGTTTTACCTTATTAAGAAATTGTTATCAGGTAGTAATTGTTAATTTTGAAATTTAACTTGATATAATGACATTTTAACAGAACGTCAACGGTTTTTACAGACGTAAAAACTAAAGTGTTCTCTAATAGTTGCAGTTAGATATTTTAATTTTTTTAGTTTTTTTCTTTGTTTTTTGTGTTTTTTTGCTTCCGACGAAGAGATATGCTTCCCGAAACGTTAAGCATTTTTTGTCCGTTAGGCAAATTTGTTTGTTAGTAAACCACTGCTGACAATTAGTCTCAGTTGGGTTAACGCCAGCAGTGTTTACAAAAAATAACTTTTTGAATGTGTAGATTTTCTTACAGTGGCGCTATCCCCTAAGATTTTTTGATAAATTGTTTGTTAGCACTGCTAGAAAACTACTAAAATATTTACATTTTTTAATGTGAGTTTATTAGAGACTAGAGATCTGCACGGGCCGGGTAGCCAGAACGGGCCTCAGGCCAAGCCCGGCCCGAACCCGGGCCTCGGGCCGGGCCGGTTTCGCACTGTCAATAGGGGTCGGGCCTCGGGCCGGGCCGGTTCCGCACTTTAAATAAACACAACTTTGCTTCTGTACATGTCTTTGAGACACCCTGTATTATAATAGGTGTTTTTAGGCTATGTTTATGTGAAATTGATAGATTGTCTGGAATCGACAAAGAACTACTTGGAATAATTGTAATTGAAAGGATTTTTGTAATTTTATTTTGATCATTTTATTTTAATGGTTCGGGCCGGGCCGGACTAGTTTAAGTTTTAACTTTCCACAAACCGGGCCGGGCTTACAAAACCTACTTCTCTTCTCGGGCCGGGTCGGGTCGGGCTACAAAAAACCGGCCCGTGCAGGTCACTATTAGAGACTGAGGCAGTGATTTGCAAGGTAAAAAATTTACTAAATCAGCTAATTGAGCAAATATAAAATCAATGATATTCGGTAGAAATTTTCTTAGTATTCTGGAAATATCAAAAAAAATTTTGAAAGTAAATCACTTCTTTTTGAAACTACGTCCTACCAGTCATTTCCTAGGTACTTATCTAGTTATATAATTAACAAAATGTATTTTTATGGAAGTCATCAATATTTTGATATTTTTGCATTTCCGTCTATTTGTATATTTCTTTTCACGACTTTTATAAAGTAGATTTTGTTTTCTTTGTGCTTGTACCCTTTGAACTATTCAATGGATGAATTCATAAAATCTGACGAAACTATAGAAGATCTGACAACGTAAAATCGTTCGACGGACGCGTACGTGTCCCCGCGACCGATCGTCAGGAATCGCGGTGCGTTCGTACATCTCCGGAACAAAGGAGGGAAGTCCCTATAAAAACCGGCGTCAGCTGTTCGAGCCGGCAGTCAGATCGAGAAATAGCAAGAAAGTAGGAGCTAGCTTAGTACAAGCAAAGCACCTCTGGTATCGAAGCCTAGGCTTCCCCGTTCTCAATTGTGATATTATTTTCTAAGTGTTAGAATTTTAAATTTTATCAAAGAAGAAAAATGGAGGTTCTGCCAGTACAAAACAATCACCCTCACTCGGAATATCAAACACAAAACAGTAAGTTCTTTTTTCATCGGTTTTACTTTCCCTTGGCGACTTTCACTTTAGCTTCCGATATTGCATCATCATTTAATTTTTCAAAACTAACTTGATTCTCGTTTATTCTAGAATGGTATTACGACCCGAGGCCTCATCTCCAGGAACCCTCCAATTCGGCAGCTCATTTCCTCTCGAAGATGCTGGAACAAGAGATCAGGTCAGCGAAGAAAACTCACCTCTCCGCCGGCGAAGTACTTCTACCGAACGGACTTCTGCAAAGGGTCAGCGAAGATGTACTAGCTGCAGCAGAGTCAGAGTGTTGCGGAGTGAGAGGCATGACTCTCCACCTGCTTTACGAAGGTGAGGAGGACTGCCGCAGAATGAGCTGTTTAAAATTGGATCCATCAACACCATCAACCTTCGAAGTCTATCTGACTTTCAAGCAAGCCAACGCCGGATGGGGCTTCTTGCCACAATTTTTAAAGTAAGTACCTGTGCAATTATCTTATTTTTTAATTCGGATTTTTTATTCGTTTTTTTTTCCTGTAACTGTTTAAATGTATAAAAACTTTTTTGGGGTTTGTTCTAAGGGATTTTTTTCTTTGTTACAGGAGAATAACAAGGGGTGGCACTGTAGTCATTAGTACGGACTACGAGATAACGAAAAAGAAGCTGTACCGGCCGGTACATCGCGAGTGAGATGACGCCTAGTCGTCGAAATTCCAGAGACTGATGGAAAATGAAAAAGCATATTACACATAAGTACTGTTTTCTTTTTTCTATTTTTATAGATGTATAAAATATGGAAGAATCATATAAGCGCAGCGTGATCTAGTTTTAGTTTTTCTAATTGTGTGTGAGGGCTGTTTTCGTTTCCGATTTTCCAAAAAAAATTGTTCGAAATCGTGAATATTCACGTTATCACTTCTCAAAGGAAAATGGAAGGAAATGCGTTGGGAAAACAGCCCGTTTATTTAACAGTATTCGACTTTTCCAGAGAGTTTGAAACTCTCCAGAAAAGATGTTCGTACGAGCGATGGTCCACACGGTCCAAAAGGATTCGATTCAACGAGTCCGTGAATTTTTTACGTGATATGAATTTTGTATTAAAATAATGCATATTGATATATAACATGTACCTGTACTTAAGATATATCGTCGTTTTAAATTTATCGATAAAAAAGAATTTAAAGTTTTTTTTTCATTTTCGTGTCATATTTTGAGGGAGAATCTTCATTTTTTTGTTTCGTCATAATAACTTTACTAAAGTATATTTTTTCGTTTATTAAAATTTCTTCATTTTAACCCATTCATTTTTATACGATCTCTCCTCGAACATATGTGTTTTTTAAAAAATATAATTTTTTTCTTGTGATATTTTAGTATGTAGACTACGTAGACGTAAAAATGTATCTGTGAAAAAAGTCGAAAAAAAAAGTATAAAAATGTTTTAACATACATGTTGGTACAAACAAATCGAAAAAATTTCATGTGTGTTAATTAAAAGAAAAAATATAATGCGAGGCTATATTATATATTGTCTATATTTAGAGAGTAAGAGTATTTATAAGTTTTTTATATTTGATGAATTTTGTAGTTTGATAGAATTTATCTATAGCTATGTGTGATATAATCAATAGAAGGGCAGGCTTAGTCCTGCACATTATCTCATGCTTCATAGAATTTATTAAGGACAGTAATAAAAAACATGTTTTTTTACATATGGCTTTCTTTTCCACCACCCCTATAATACTGACCTATACTCCAGTTTAAAACAGTTACTCAGAAACTTGAAACATGTTGAATGAAAATAAATATCAATGTTGATCTGGAAGTAGTTGATAAATATAATTAATGATCACGACTTTAATCTTTGAAATATATTGTTAGATGTTTCCATTGATTGGTGTGTAAGTTTTGAAACTTGGTAAAATTAAGTTGCGATTTTCCAAAAAAAAATGTTCGAAATCGTGAGTATTCACGATATCACTTCTCAAGGGAAAATGGAAAGAAATGCGTTGGGAAAACAGCCCGTTTATTTAACAGTATTCGACTTTTCCAGAGAGTTTGAAACTCTCCAGAAAAGATGTTCGTACGAGCGATGGTCCACACGGTCCAAAAGGATTCGATTCAACGAGTCCGTGAATTTTTTACGTGATATGAATTTTGTATTAAAATAATGCATATTGATATATAACATGTACCTGTACTTAAGATATATCGTCGTTTTAAATTTATCGATAAAAAAGAATTTAAAGTTTTTTTTCATTTTCGTGTCATATTTTTGAGGGGAGAATCTTCATTTTTTTTGTTTCGTCATAATAACTTTACTAAAGTATATTTTTTCGTTTATTAAAATTTCTTCATTTTAACCCATTCATTTTTATACGATCTCTCCTCGAACATATGTGTTTTTTAAAAAATATAATTTTTTTCTTGTGATATTTTAGTATGTAGACTATGTAGACGTAAAAATGTATCTGTGAAAAAAGTCGGAAAAAAAGTATAAAAATGTTTTTAACATACATGTTGGTACAAACAAATCGAAAAAATTTCATGTGTGTTAATTAAAAGAAAAAATATTATAATGCGAGACTATATTATATATTGTCTATATTTAGAGAGTAAGAGTATTTATAAGTTTTTTATATTTGATGAATTTTGTAGTTTGATAGAATTTATCTATAGCTATGTGTGATATAATCAATAGAAGTGCAGGCTTAGTCCTGCACATTATCTCATGCTTCATAGAATTTATTAAGGACAGTAATAAAAAACATGTTTTTTTAAGCATGGCTTTCTTTTTCATCACCCCTATAATACTGACCTATATTTTAGTAACAGATACTCAGAAACATGAAACATGATTGGAAATAAATATCAATGTTGATCTGGAAGTAGTAACGTGATAAATATAATTAATGATCACGAATTTAATCTTAGAAATATATTGTTAGATTTTTTCATTGAATGGTGTGTAAGTTTTGAAACTTGTTAAAATAAAATTGCGGAGGGTCTAAAACATTTCCATAAAAATGTTTACAAGAAATACGAATAGTTTTTATAATAAAATGACCTTGCATTAGCAATGCAATGAGACCAATGTTGATGAGACAGCATTGAGCGACATCAAGCAATGAATGCAGCTTAAAGCTCTGATTTTAAGAATTTCTAAAAAGTCTGTTTGAAATATTGGGTCTATTAACCGGGATTTGGATTATTCAGATCATCGAGAGATTTAGAAAAAAATAGAGCATAGAAAAAAACTGACTACGCCACTGGATTGTGCTTAAAAAAGTGCCTTATGAACGTTTTTACAGAATTTTATTATTCCGCGAAATACAAAAGTTATGGGCAATTTTCAAAATGGTAAAAAATTCAAAAAGGCCCCGTATCTCAGTTGGCAGTGAAAATATCAACAGACGGTATACGCCATTAAACGTGTGTCAAAAATCGAGCACATGACATCTATATCGGTTTTGCTCTATCTAGTCAGGAAATAGGTTTTCTCTGTTAAAACAGACCAATTTCGACCACCCTGTACAGTATGTACCCGGATTGTCTTTACAAGAAGAGAAAATTTTGTTATCGACGTTATGGGAAAAATGCATTCTTCATAAAAATTTACCTTTTAAAAGAAAACATACCGTTTTAAAGAATATTAAGAAAAACTAAAAATATGGTTGAATTTTTTTGAAATTACCAAAAGTCGTTTCTATAGTAATATAACTTCGTTTTGATTCTTTGATAGATCGTTATTCATAGAATTTTAATTAACATAATATTTTTTGTTGCTTTAAAATGTTAAAGATGCACAAAATTTATTTAGTTCAATGCTACGGAAAGAGTGATGCTCGTTATCGGAAAATGTGATACTTTTTACAGCAAAGAATATGACGTTAATCAAAATTAATCTACCAAAGAATGAAATCGAATTGAAATTACCATAGAAACACCTTTTGATTTTTAGGAAAAAATTCAACCATATTTTCATGTTTTTCTTAATTTTCTCTAAAACGGTATGGAAACTTGGAAAAGTGTCAACGGGATTAACCATTTTAAAACAAGCGAAAATTTTTATGAAGAATACATTTTTTTTCAAAATGTCAATAATAAAAATGTTTTTCCTCTTGTAAAGACAATCCGGGGACATACTGTATATTGTATTATAATGTGCCAAAAACACTTATGGGTATTTATATAATAATGATACATATTATATTGATAGTTATGTGTTACATAAGTTCACATTAAAAAAATAACGCCGAAATGTTTTCTACAAATATAGGGCAATCAGAAAATCAAAGAAAAATGCACATCACCATAACCAAAGTTTACAGAATACTGTAAACTTTGCCATAACCATCTATCCCACATAGGTTTTGGACTCTTCTTTTGTTATGAATACTTTATAGCAAATAATTCTCTGCTGGTTGTGTTATTTTTAATTTGGCTTGCCTACGAAGCTCTTAATAAGTAATATGACGTTAGAATATTATTCTGCGATGTCCAAGCCAGTAATGTATCAGCAGCTGTAATTAAACATTCTTAATCAACATCGAGAAATATTCTTCATGTTAATTAAGAATGAACATGAAAAACGGTAAAGAGAAAATATGTTTCTTTCATTGAAATGTACCAGCTATAAAAATATTTGCACTTATTTAAGACTCACCCTGTATATATAAACCTGTCCAAATAATACCTGTAATTACAATATGATAAAAAAAAACGGCCTAAGCCAGGGCTATGAAATGAAGATTGCTGTGATTTTATAAGTATAATTGTATGGGAAATGTAATCGATTGTAATTTCGTCAACTGGACGCCGTTTTTTTCTATCATACGGTATATGTATTATTAAATTTTCCCCAAACTATTAAAATGAAAGGATACCTAAATGTGATATATTTATGTTGTTAGAAAAACGTTTTCTACCCAATACACTTCAAACATACAGGGTCGCTTTTATGTATGGAAACGGTCGATTATTAGGTAAAATATAGGAGGTACCGCAAAAAGTTAAATGCAAAAGTTATAGGATTTTTAAATATCTATTAGCAGGTAATAAATTTAAGTATACAGGGTCGTTCATAAAGTCGTGGCACATCAAGTTTCATTTTTTTTTAAATAGAACCCCCTGTATATTATTACATATTTCAATTCTTCCTTCAATTCTAAGCAAAAATCGAAATACGCACAATGTACCTCAAAGCAACCGTTTTCGAGTTATTGACTTTTGAAAATATCACTTAAACAATTCAATTTAGGTAATTAATTTCGATGTTCTTGGCTTGAATTAATGCCATTCTGCTGAAACTGTGATACTGTTGTAATGAGTTTTTAAATGCCTATTAGCTACTGGTAAATTTAAGTATACAGGGTTGGTCAAAAACTTGTGTCACATCAAACTTTATTTTTTTTAAATGAGACCCGCTGTATATTATTACATATTTCAATTCTTCCTTCAATTTTAAACAATAATCGTAATACACAATGTACATAAATTGAAGAATTGAAATGTTAAACGAAAATTTCTAGACTGATGATGTCAAATATTATTAAGTATTATAAGTATCACAGACATCACAGTTTCGGCAGAATGGCATCGTTAAATCAAATTGTTTAAGTGATATTTTCAAAAGTCAATAACTCGGAAACGGTTGGTATGAGGTACATTGTGTGTATTTCGATTTTTGCTTGGAATTGAAGGAAGAACCGAAATATGCATAATATACAAGGGTATCCATTTAAAAAAAATAAACTTTGATGTGCCACGACTTTATGACCGACCCTGTATACTTAATTTTATTACGCGCTAATAGATATTTATAAACCCTATAACTTATAAACTATATTTAACTTTTTTGCGGTACCTCCTATATTTTACCTAATAATCGACCGTTTCCATACATAAAAGCGACCCTGTATAAAATGTCCTATATGAAAAAAAAATAAATAACGGTAACATTATTTGACAGAGTATGTGATTTTTGGTAATATACGTACTAAAATTAACAAAATTTGCCTTTAAGGAATGTTCCAGGTTAAAAAATAGAAATCTAAAACCTGGTAACATGGACAAAATAAACCGCTGTGGCTATACATTTATATAAATCCATAATTTAGATTTTTTATATATAAATTTATATAGTATACATAGGTATGGTATTATTTCCTCAGCAACAAAATTCAAACGTACCTAAAACGATCGAAACTGACATTAAAAGCTGAAACCTAAATTATACAATCTACACTATCATTAGCGGCCAACTCATGAGAGTACTTTCTAACATGAACAACGATCGGAGAAAAAAACATTCTCATTTAGAGATAATTGCAAAATAAAATCTAATGTTCAAATTTAATCGGTTATATCACGGAAAGAAGTTAAAAATAGAAATACACTATTTTGTCTATTCTGTTATGTTTATAATACAGGGTGGGCCACTGAAAACTTACAATGGCTATAATTTTTAAAACAAAAAAGATATCAAAAAAATTAAAAATACCGTTTCTATAATATCGAGGGGGAATACATATGACGTATTTTTTTAACCACCCCGACCCACCCCTTAGGCGGCACCTCTACTCACTTGAAAATCTTAAATGGCAACACCCCACTTGTGGCGCCTTTTTGGAAAGCCCATGAAAAATGCTAAACGATAATCATAAAGTTTTTAGGGTGAAATTGAAAAACTACCCCTTACACGAAAAATTAGGTGGACATTAATGAAAAAAGTGATTCTTTCAGCATAAGTTACAAATTGGGACCCATCTAAATGAGGCAAATGAAATATTTTTCAAACCACCCCGACCCACCCCTAGGTGCTACACCCTAACTTCTAATTTCAAGATAGCGATACCCCACTTGTGACACTTCTTTGTAAAGCTAATTGAAATTACTAAACGATGGTCATACAGACTTCAATTTAATTACAGGAAAGTAGTGATAAGAAATGTAGGTGTGATAATTTGAAAGAAATTTAAAATGATAATTTATTTTAACAATTGCTCAAAATGACAGCCATTTTGTTCCATACAAAAATTCAAACGATTTTCAAATTCTTCTCTCACTTTTTGGAAAGTCTCTCGCGGAATATTTCGACATGCTTCAGTTATCCTCTGCCGCAATTCTTGCAACGAACCTAGTTGGCTCCATCTTGTTGAAAGTGTATGAGGTCTTCATTAAGAGTTAAATTTCCTTCCAAATCTCTTTGATTTTCAACCTCGTTTACAATGTCTGGCTCTATCAAATTGTTCAGCATTTCCACATAAGCATCACCAGTCAAATTTCTGTCGATGAAAAATGGACCTATAATTTTATCGCCTAGTATTCCGCACCGAGCTTTTGAAGATGTTGGGTGTCTGCGGATTCTCATCGCTCCAGTATCTGCAGTTCTGCCTATTCACATTTTCGTTTAAAAAAAATGAGCACTTATCACTAAAACAAATATTTTTAGTGAGTGAAAGTTCCTTGAGTGAAATTTCCTCCGTCATTAGTTCACAGAACTGAATCCTTCTATCTGGATCGTCGTCGCCAAGTTCCTACAGAATCTTCATTTTGTAAGAATGGAATTTGTACATTTTCGATACTCTTCTGGCGTGTTGAATTCTCGCTCTTCTGGATTGACCGAAACCTGACCAATAACTTCCATCTCCATTTCTTCATTGAGCACCCTGGGCCCTGTCCTTTTTTTATTTTTGACCGATCCAGTTTCATGAAACTTTAGAATCAAATCTCTAACATAAACGTGTCTTATGTTTTTGTCCGGATTTCTCTCATTGAAAGTATGGACTGTTCTCAAATAGCACATACCTTCAGCACCATAAAGAAAAACTATTTGAATTCTTTCTTCCACAGTATAAACCATTTTGCTTTCAAATAAGCGAATTAAATAAAGGTTTAAAATACCACCAAATTTGCAAACGATTGAAAATCGATAGAAGACAGTGCAAAAACGCAAATATATGCCGTTTTAAGATTCCTGTTTGTTGAAATTAAAAAATAGATGATAAGGAAGAATTTGCGTTATTGCAAAATTAGGCTGAACGATTAATACAACATCTGTGTGTTGCCTTTTTATTATCTACATTTTTTATTTTTAGATTCAAAATGGCAATGGTTTCAAAATGGCATTGATTAGATTAGAAGTGAGGGGGTGGCACCTAGGGGTGGTCGGGGTGGTTTGAAAAATACCTCATTTAGCTTGGTCCCAATTTGTAACTTATGCTGAAAAATCACTTTTTTTTATTAATGTTCACCTAATTTGTCGTGTAAGGGGTAGTTTTTCAATTTCACCCTAAAAACTTTCATTTTTCATCGGCTTTCCAAAAAGGCGCCACAAGTGGGGTGTTGCTATTTAAGATTTTCAAGTGAGTAGGGTTGTCGCCTAAGGGGTAGGTCGGGGTGGTTCAAAAAATATGTATTCCCCCTCGATATTATAGAAACGGTATTTTTTTATTTTTTTATATCTTTTTGGTTTAAAAATTATAGCCATTGTAAGTTTTCAGTGGCCCACCCTGTATATGTTTCTGGTTCATATTGTAGAATTATTATTTACTGTCATAAAAAACATATAAAAATATTTTACCCTTAAATAATTCCTAAATAATTCCGTATTCCCACATAAAAACGACACATAAAAGATAAAAGGGTTGATATACTACTTTCTGGGTTGTTCTAGCTAATTTAATTTTGATTTGTATTTTGTAAAGGTTAGAGTTGGGGGTTGGAACCTTTGGTGTTACACAGCAAAATAAAACACTAAATCACCACAATACACCAAAACACTTTTTACTTTTACACTGGACGCGCGTTTCGCTAACCACGTTAGCATCATCAGCAGATGATTAAAACTACTAAACTTTCGAGTTTCGATCATCTGCTGATGATGAACATGGTTAGCGAAAGGCGCGTCCAGTGTAAAAGAAAAAAGTGTTTTGGTGTATTGTGGTGACTTAGTGTTTTATTTTGCTGTTTTGTAAAAGTATTAATAATATACAGGATGCGTCTCAAAAGTGGCACCCCTATAACTTTTTTTATTTGTTCAGATACAAAAACTAGATTTGGTATGTTAGTATATGACATAAATTAGGATTTTATATGACATAAATTAGGACGTATTCAATTGTTTTTGGTCACTTCCTGTTTCACCGGAAATGACTACAACTTTTAATTTTTAAATGGTATCCTCGGTATTTTTACTTTATTCGATAGAAAATCATATGTCAACTTTTGACATTCTCGCTTAATAAAAATTCGTATTTTAAAATTCAATCTAGGGCGCCATGGCTATGTTAAAACTACTATTTCTTAATCAAGGAGCCTTGGAAAAATAGATTTGATCGTCTAATGTTTTTACTGTTTTGTCCTGACCAGTTAGAAAATGCACAAATCGTATTTTTAATCATATCTCAGTTTTTTCAAATGGAACGAGGGCGGCTCATTAACGTATTTCGAAAAAGCATTTTTTTACGAATAATTTGATACCACATAGTTGGTATTTCGAGTCAAATTTTTGTTACGAACCGCAAGTTATAATTTCAAATAAACCATATGCGAAATGTCAAAAGTTGACATGTGATATGTCATTCTATTCAGAGTGTTATTTTCTATTGAATAAAGTAAAGAAATACCGAGGGTGCAATTTAAAAATCAAAAGTGGTAGTCATTTCCGGTGAAACAAGAAGTGACCGAAAACAATTTAATACGTCAATCAATCCTAATTTATGTCATATACTCACATACCAAATCTCGTTTTTTCAACTGAAAAAATAAACAAGTTATAGCGGTGAACCACTTTTGAGACGCATCCGGTATTATGAATCTGTCGATTGTGATTTATAGTTTGAATATCGAGAGGATACATGATAGTGACAAGTGTTATTTGTCATTTTAACTGAAAGGTAAATTGAATTGTAATTTTTTAGATGTTGTCTGTCGAAATTTTCCCTAAATAGTTTACTTAAATCTTAAATCCTTCTTAAATTTCTCCCTTCATCTTTATTGTCCCTATCCATTTGGCATGTTAGCTGTTACCTATCTACTATTCAGGGTGTAAATGAATAACAGCGAAATTATTCAGTAGGTGATTACTTTTTTTTTAAATAAATAGAAAACAAAAAATAAAAATTATTCCTTGTGTAAAAGAACAAGTTGTACGTCACTAACTGGACCAGAACCGTTCTGGTTCCCAAGTGGAAACCAACTTGAAGTGGAACTCAACAACCTGGAAGACTCCATCCGTAACCTGGAATGGGAATTCTCCAACGGTCTAAGACACTCGAAGAAAATTTTTCCAATTATGGTGTATCCTCCCTCACATATTGAGATACTCTCTTATTAGTTGGGTCCATTGTTAATTTCCTGCTAATTTCCTAATATCATGGTACAATCTCAGGTTTCGTCTTCTAGACCTCTCAATTCTTCGCTGGTACCATGCTGTAATATTTGTGCTTTATCTGATGTCCGTCCTTCTTGCCAGGTATCCTCTTCATTGATACTTGAGGGATTTGATTCTGTGGATGACATGTATTACCTGGATCTTTTGTCCTACCCACTCTATTCTTTCATGTTTTTTTTTGGCTATTCCCTGCATTTTTTGTTCCATTGAATTCGTTCGAATGTTTATTCTCTTTTTAATTTCGTTCGAATGTTTTCTCCATTAGATAAAGTGCCATTTTAGATTTGAATATTATTGAGTTTCTTCCATAAGTATTCCATGCTAACTTCGTCAGACTTTCATGCTAACTTCGTCAGACTTCGCCAGCCACCCGTCAGACTTTGTGTCATCTGGTATAATTGTTTTTCATATACTTGGAATCTCTTGCTTATTTGTTGAATACTCGAATTTATTTTGTTGTTGTCTAGCATATCGTATTGTTTCTGTAAGCAGTAATTCGTAAACATAATCGTCAAAAAAAGATTCGAAATTTTTTAAAGGTGCAACATTTGGTAGAATCTTATAAGTTCAAACATTTGATGACGATCTTCAAAGACCACAGTTTCATAGCTTGGTTCAGTTTTGATCCCAATTGGGTGTCAAAAAAATACGTTCACCTCATTTTCTCTTAGAAAACGATGAGAGTGGCAAATTATCTTCTTTTCATTTTATTCATTTTGTTCGGTGGGAAGTATTTCAGTGCCCCCTGTAATGTCTCGTATAGTAGCTGTTCCAATATCTTCGTCGTTTATATCATCTTTATCGCTCAATTTTTCGACTCCTGGGGGTAATGCTGCGATATCGGCATCAATCTGCTCTGAATATAAATACTCAATAGCATCTTCTAAAGTCTTGAAGGCCTTTCTAGAGATAATTCCGAACAGAATCAGAATATCTGTGAATAAAATATGTTTTTAGTCTTCAACAAGACCTAAAGTCTATCCAAAAAAATCCTTTATGGGTATTACGCCACTGCACTGCAAGAAAATTTACAAAATAAAATAGTTATTTTTTGTATAACAATTCAGCGTTAAATCTAAACGGGCACTGCTTGTCAGAAGTTATGTTTACGGTTATACAAATTTGCCTAACAAAGAAAAAAATGCTTTTTTTGAAAAACGTTTCGGAAAGTTAAAAAAAATACAAAGAAAGAAAAAAAACTATTTAAGATATTTAAATTCAACTATTCGAGAACACTTTACTTTTTTAAAACAGATACGTCTACAAGAAACCGTTGACGTTCTGTTAAAATGACATTATATCAAGTCAACTTCAAAATTAACAATTACTACATGATAACAATTACTTAATAAGGTAATACCAAAAAGCCCAAACTTTCTGTATGATTATTTTTAAATTTTACGTATGTTATGTTTATTTATGTTATGTTCTTTAAAATCAAAGAAGCGATTGCCATACATTACTAACATCTACAGATGCATGAGCAATACATTTATTTTTATTAGATTTAATAAAAAAAGCCTCTTTTATTTTTCTTTTAGACGCTATCGCTTCTTTCATTATAATTTTGGCGCTATTAAAATTTATTCTGTGCCCTGTGTCGCATGAATGTTGACAAATCTTAGATTTGTGAAAATCTCCCTTTCTTAAATAATCTTTTATTACATTAATTATTATTACATTATTTACTTAGCAATATTAACCAAAATAAATATGACTTATTTATATTACTAACCTACTAATTTTTGTAAATCAGCTCAATTCTTCTGTTCTTTATTAACTTATCAGTAATATCGTCATAAAACGGATTTTTAGTCATAAGTTCATTTAAAAGTTATTTGTGAAGAAAATTAACAAGTTAAATCAACAAAAACCGTTAACAAACAATAAATAATCAACAACAACTTTACAGTCTTTACACGGTTAATTACTCGCCGAAGTAGCCGAATATTAGCATAAGGGAAGACGAAGCAAACTGCCCAAAAACTCATTCACATCGGTCGCCGATAAAAAATTTCGGGGCGGGGAATTTTTTTTAGGCTGACGTCACGTTACCATGAAAACCGTACAGCCGCTTGGCTCAAATATTTTCATTTCACTTGTGGCTTCGTCGAAACATAGGCGGGTGCGGGCCAATAATGCTACTTTTTTAGCCGGAATTAACGATGCGGTGGACCTATTATGCAGAGGTCCGCCCGGAAAAAAAATATTTATTAAAAATGACCATTTTATTATTTAGATACATGTAAAAATATAAAACTAAATTAATATTTTAACCAGTAAAGGTTTTTCTTTAATTTGAGTATTTTTTTCGGTGAAGTGCCCCTTCATCTACTGCACCTGACGAGCCGCCACTGATAGCACAAGTTTCAACGTGAACCAAACTGACAAAAAAATGCAATAAATTTGACGATATTTCAGTCAAATACCTAACTACAGTGCGTCTGTCCGTTCTATAGATACGGGGTATCCGTCAGAGGGGAAACGATATTATCTCGATGTTTTTCGTAAAAAATTAGACGACGCGTCTCATTAATAAAAATTCGACAAATTTGCAAGTAGCCAATAAAATGAGTGGGCGGAGCGATTTGCGGTGACGTACTCGTCAAGTTGACGAATAAAATATATTGTTGTTTATTTAAATGTTTTTTGTCCGCATTCCTTTCATAGACACAGATCCAGCAGACGTACTGTACAGGTCTTCGTAAAATGCCCTTAGAATCAGGGTATGACTGGCACTAACGTCCCCCGTGAAATTACTGTTGATTTTTCGTTGTTGTTTAAGCTACAACCTGTATCAGCTGTTAGTCCGGTTTCAATTTGTCAAGTATGGGATCCCGTGTGCAGATTTGTGATACAATATTGTGCCATACCTTAAAATTTTCAGGAAACCTTGTAGAATATGAATATTGATGGGCCCTCTCTAGCAAATATGGTAGAGGGGTATATTTTACCTCTTTAACGCCCCTAAAGGAACAAAAATTAAATTAAATGAAATTATGGAAACAAATTGTTGCATAATTTTAAAAACTCTTTTTTTTGATTTAAGATAACAAAAAATATGGTTTAAAAAGTGACAAGTGGTGAGTTTTACCCCTTGCGACGTAAAGGGGTAACTGCAGTTGTCGATGGTATGGCAGAAATGCAAATGTTATCGTTTAAAAATGTGGAATACTTTTCTGATTTGTCAAATCAGTTTTCAACCAAGATTTAAAAAAAATATTCTACATATTCTGAAATTCACGTTGTTTTTGAATCGTATAAACACGACTCTTTGAAATCAATGGAAAGGGTCAGAAGGCAAAAAGGAGCAGACCCTATACAATATATAGTTAGTGATAAAACTAGTCTTAAAAACACAAATCTAAAAAAGCTGCTTTCATGCATCGACGAAAGGGAAAATTACACAATATTTCTCAAAACATCTAATATCACTGGGAAATGAAACTAAACGCAAAGTCTTATGTTGCTTGGAAAATTTCATATTGGCTACAACTACTTGTGACAATATGACGGACCTGCAGAGCTCACACGAAGAAGCTGATCCAAAATTAATACTTCATTCTGTACATGCATCTAAGAGAGGAGTCAATAGGATAAGAATATTTTCACCACATACTGACGTTTTGTTATTTGCTGTGAGACGTTTTCCTTTGTTTCCAGAAAACACAAACTTTGTAAGCATCGGATCAAGTAATCAGGAAATACCTTTACGACCAATTTATGATTCGTTGGGAGAGTTAAAGGTAGAAGCTCTCTCAGGAATTCACGCATTGTCAGGAGCTGACGTTACAGGTGCCTTCAAAGGTAAATCAAAAATTAGCTTTTGGAAAAATGAAAGATTAGCTGAATCTGTTATTGAAGAAATCGAATCTTTTATTTGCAGTGTGTATTCATCAACAAAGAAAAGCTTTAGCAAGTTATCCGACCTGCGATGGTGGATCTTTAGCCAAAAACAAAATTCCAGCGATAATATGCCACCAACCTTAGCAGCTCTGAAACCAGCAATACTGAGATGCCATTATCAATGCATGGAATGGTATAGAGATATACTTCCCCATCCTTGCTTACCACCAGCAGCGAAATATGGGTGGAAATTGGTTAATGGTGAATTTGAACCCATAATAGGTGATCTTCCCTGCGCCTCTGATGAAGTGTTAAATTTAGTGAGGTGCTCATGTTCCCAAACTAATTGCTCCCAACGCTGCAAATGTGCCACTTTAAGTGTGGTATGCACAGAGATGGTGTGCATGTGAAGGAATCGTTAATTCTTGTACAAATGTCGGTTTTGTAGAGGAAACTTGCTTGGATTCGGAGGACTCAACGGATGACGAGTGTTATACTGTTAGATAAAATTGTAACATTTAGGGACTGCGCCCCTCTTTGCCCTCTCACTCTTGCTACAAAAATGCCTCATTTAACAAACATTTATATACCGTTTCTCTATCTCTGTTTTATTTGATATATAAATATTAATGAACATCTATATAAACATTCATCAGTGTTTCTATAAACATCAACTTATATAGCCAAGAAGGTTTTTTTAATACTTATTGCTATTTAAAACAAAACTGACATTATTTGGTTTGGCATTGATTATATGGCGTAATCGTATATTTTCAACCCCCAATGACTTAGGGGTGGAATAATTGGAAGTATTTACAAGTTCCAAAAACAGTTTTGTATTAAAAAATACTCGTTGTTAAAATTAAAATATATTCAATACATTTTATTAAGCGAATTTACATTATTTAAGGGGGTGAACATAGGGGGTTGTTTCTTCCCTCAGATGCATTTGCGAGAGAAGGCCCATCGATTCTCGGAATCTGTGTGGTATTATGAAAATTTTAAGGTATCGCCCAATATTGTATCACAAATCTGCAAACGGAATACAAATTCAAACCGGACTATGTCCTCAAATGAGGACGCTGGGCGTTAAATCAGAATTGCATTCAAAAACTTTCAGCACCTAATGAATAAGTCTAAATTAAATTATACCGTGTTAAGCAAGTGTATACTTATCTACTCGTATCGCTAACAGAAACAGCATTTGCAGTGAAGTTCACACACAAAACGTGAATTGTTCGACATTCTCTTGTTGCCTAGCGCAAAAAAGTTTGTTGAACCCATCCACATTATGCAACTGCGAAATGACTCATAGAATAGATTAACAACATTTCAATGAGCGTAAAATTAGTATTAATATTTTATCATTAAGCAACTTTTGATTGTCAGTAAGCTCGAATTTGAAACGGTTTATTATTTCAAAATTTATTTTTCGCTCTTCAAGGTTATGACCAATAGATTGATTATACGGGGAATATAGTAAAATAAAAGCAAAATGGTTTTGATAAAAAATAATAATAATCAAAAGATTTGTTTTATTGGACGAGGTGTATTGTAGCATATAAAACAATTATTTTTACCAATAAAATATAATGACTTTTAATATTTATAATGAAGATAAAATATTTCAACCCAATTAAACTTAATTGAGGGCTTGTATTCTAAAATTCTAACATGAATTTTCCATTACAACTGATGGTCTTAATAGGTAGACGTTGTTTATATTAACATATGGAAGTAAACTTCTCATTAAATTGTATTGGTGAATTAAGAGTTGTTTAAATCATGCTGGAAAATTATATGTAATTACTTCTTGAAATATGGTTAGAAAATATATAATTATTTTGGCAAGTAGTAACAAATATAACTGTATTTTATAAAAGTATAAATTATAAATTAAATACATTTTTAACAAAATACTATTATTATTACTTTAAAGTCTAGTTGACACTAATTGCAAATAGTTATAATATTAGATTATCCAATTTTTAATATTTTTATTGTTTCGACTGACAGAAGAAAAACCTGTATAGGGAAAAATAAGGAAGAAATTCTATTTTTTCTGAAATGTATATAAGTACCTAGATGTTCTCATAAAAAATGCCTGCAATTTATTTATAGGTATTTGATTTTTATCAGGGGTGTATCAGATGGTGTATCAGATGGGGTTGTTTCAGATGGTGAGGCACATTAGAAGAGAATTTTTATTAGTATGTATATAGGGTGGCCATTAGTACGAGGAAGTTCGATATAAAAAAAAATTGGCGCCGGGAGGCACGTATAACCGCCCATACTAAAATATGTTAATATCTCGAAAACTGTGACTTTGACTGATTTTGATGTTATTACAAATTTTGTTGCAAATATTATTCCTAATCTTAATTTGAAAACCGCGTTTCGCTAGCTACTGTAATTTTGGAGTTACAATTTTTTTAAATTTTTAACCCCCTCCTATACCCCCTTACCAACACCCGATCCCAATAAAAAAAAATGGATTCTCGGGTGGCATAGTATTTTTGTGCCAAATTTGGTTAAAATCGGTTCAGCGGTTTTTGAGTTATCGTGTTACAGACGGACAGACGGACGGACAGACACCACGAAAATACTTTGTATTTAAGTCATTTATGACCCAAATAACTCATTTTGAGTGAAATTAAAAAAACTTTTTTTTTGCCGATCCTAATAGCCTACCATACCTATTGGTATGGTCGGCTAAAAAGTACATATCCTAAAAAAATATTTTCTTTAAAATTGCAATCGCATTACTATTTTTCTGTACAGAATTGGGTTCAGCATAGAATTCAGCATACATCACACTATTCATTTATTTGAAGCACTATATATGCGGGATTTCCATGATAATTGATATTTGAAAAATTTCATCTTTTAAAAAGTGGTAAAAACCTGGAGAAAATTTAACTTATTAATATATTATTGCTTAAGTACGTATAATATAGCGAGGTATGTAGGATAAAAAAGAAATCCGAGAAAAATTCACATTCACAAGGATTTTTTTATGGCGCGGCCAACATTGCAATATTATAATGCTATATCTCAGTTTTTTTTAAACGCAATACACACTGTATATTATTTTTAGTATTTTAGATACCTACAGACTTAAAAAGCGCACATTTTGGTATTTAAAATATTTCTAAATTTTTAGCAGTTGCGGAAATAGCCTTATGTAATATAATTCGCAGTATTATACCTATTACATAGGGCTATTGCAAGAGTAAATTTTTATCAAAGCGACCTCAGGATATTTTCTCTTATATTTTACTCTGTATGGTAAAATTTTGTTTTTTCTACCCGTCCTATAAAAATAAAACAAAACGAAATCTGTAACAGGTCGCTTTACTTTTTGACTATACGCAATTTATCTAGAAATGATTCGAAAAACTTTACCTGGGGAAGTCCTCTGATGATGCATGGCCCCTCTAAATCATCATATCAATCAACAATAAGTCACTGTCCACTTTTTAGATATTTACTTAATATGTACAATAATCAGTAAAAAGGGTAATTAAACATGCAATTCACATTAAAAAACGTATATATTAATCAATTAGACAAAACAGTGCAATAACCGGCAGAGTTAATTCAAACTAATACAAATTCCCAAATAATGCAATTCTGCATTTTCAGCCTGTCGCCTAAAATCTCTCGGGCTGATCGGGAAGTGATACATATTTTTAACGAACGGCTTTTAAGGTTCAAATTTACATTTGAGGCTCGCCTCAATACGGTCTTTTTACGCGCTACTACCACACTACTACTCCATACATTTTATCTCCCTTCAACTAAAGGTTTTGCCTATGCTTTTTCTTTTCATTCTATAGAGTTAAGATTCCAGTGAACGCTGTCGCTCCGGCAGTGCGATATACCACAATACGCTAGACAAGGAAAGGCGAGAGGCAAACCTCTGCACATATACTTCTTAAAGAACCCAATGAGATGGATATACATCGTCGAGTTTGTCGCATATGGGAAAGGGAGCGCGTTTAAAGGAATACCATCGACGTAATTTATTGTAGAATGACGGTTAAAAATACAATTATTATTGATGCAAATAGGGAGAAAATATAAAATTGTGATTAAAGATGCATCGATTAATACGTGTAATTTTTCAAATGTATTGGTGAGGCACTGCCTCATCTGCCTCATAGGACAAGCCGCCCCTGATTTTCATTGATTTTTTGTTTCTTAAATGTGCGTAAATTCATATAAATAATGTTGAATTTCTAATTTCTCATTTCTTGTGATAAAGGGATATGATTATCTATATTTAGTTTATAAAATTTAGCCGGATATTCTTCGTAAATCACTGACTTAATTTATATATTTGAATCGCTATATGCATAAACAGCTCATGTCCAATTTTGCCCAAAATGAGTTTATATCGAAAATTACATCATATTAAACACCAATATACACTAACCGAAACGGTACGAAAAACGTGTAAAAAATTAAAAAGTGTGCCTTAAAATTTTGCTGTATTCTAAAATTTTATATATTGTGTTCTATTGGACAGATTTTGGTTATCTTTTAAGCAATTTGTAGATAAATTATCTGACGTTTTAGTATTACTTTCTAAAGTAAAAATGCAAGTTCCCATCTGTCAATTATACGAAGAAACACAAAATGTTGCTATTTTGGTGAAAGTTTGGAACACCCTGTGGAATACCTATATTAAAAAAGGAAAGAATTTGAAAATAATTTTATCATCTAGGTACATACATCCTTTCTGGATAGGTTATTTTTTGGTTCATCTCAATAGCTTTATTTTTTGGGGGGGATATTGGCTTTTGGAAGAAAACACTAACATATTTTCGTAATTTTTACATTAAAAGTAGTGTTGCACAAGAGTCTTGAAAAAGTTTTGCAAGACCAAGACTCTTGCAATAAATTAAAGACAAGACTTTCAAAATTTCTTGTCTTGAATTTCAAGACAAGACAAGACTTTAATATGCAAGAAATTTCAAGAGTCTTGCAAGATTTCTTGAATTCAAGATTTCTTTAAAGTTAGAAATGATACATTTTTTTAAGTGATAATTAGGTCTTTGCGCAAGTTATGCCGGGTTTATACGACATTTACATACTCGTAATCACAATCATAGTCATAATCAGAAAAGTTAAACTATCCACTTCTTATAAACCTGTTGTCATCTATCATGAACTTAGCCTTTAATTATGTTTTCCAACTTCACTGATATAAAAATTATGATTATGAAAATGTTCTATAAACGCACATTAAAATTGCGTTGTGATTATGACGATTATACAACTCTATGTATATTTTTCCTATATAGAAGGATGTGATTAATAAGTGATAATCATTTAAGTTATTATCGCTTGGTGGCCATATTGTAATTGTTAATATTTATTGAAATATTAATTCAGGATACTTTATTTCGTTGTATAATCTTTTGAATACAACTCGATGTTTCGGGATTACCTAATAATTTTGCCTGACACTCACAGCGTTCTCAGATGGAGCGGACCGTCCGCGTCTGTCGTGTTCTTTCAAGATAGCCGTCGGACGAACTCCGTCGGACGGAGCATACGCGCCTATGTGAAATTGTTCTTATAAACTCATGGTACTTGCTCGAAGTCGCGGACGGTCCGTCGCGGACGCTCCGCTCCATCTGAAAATGCTGTACTCCTTCTTCGGAGTCGTATTTACGAGTCGGGTAACGCAGTTCGTGTCGGGTAAAAGTATTATTCGGTAATCCCGAAACATCTTGTGGTATTACATTCGATAATTAAGACTGTGATTATGATTACGACTTATGCAATTGTTGTATAAACCCGGCATTAATATTGACCAGTGTTCATATTTTTTCTATCATAGCCAGTGATTTAGAGTTGAGAATGAAATAAAATAAAGTCGAGGCAACAAACCGTATATTGGTAATTGGTATTATACACAAAATTATATTGGTATAATGGTATTATAAAAAAACTGTAATAAAGAATGTAAACTTTTTCAAGACAAGAAATTTCAAGAGTCTTGCAAGACAAGACAAGACTTTGACATTCAAGAAATTTGCAAGACAATATTTTGAAAATTTCAAGAAATTGATTTTCAAGACAAGAATTCTTGTCTTGTGCAACACTAATTAAAAAAAACTCCTTTAAATTTGGTTCCATTCGGGAGACCTATCAACTAGTGCGTTTATGATTTATGTTTTGTCACTGTTTTGAAAGAACATATATATTATATATATTATTTAATGTATGTTGGGCAGTTACCCTAGCAGATATGGTTTTAAGTCCAGAAGTTGGTGTCCGCTATAGTTACTTTAATTGAAGATAATGGAGATCAAAATTATGTCGCTAACAGATATAGGTGTGTAGAGGGTGTGCACGAAGTACAGTGCAGTCGCTTCCTCAAGAAAAGTTCATATGCTAGACGTCCAGAAACCTCCGTATCAGAACTTTGAATTGCAACGATCGATTTATTGTGGGATTATCTCTAAGGACTCGCATGGTTTTGATTGGAAAAATTACAAAACATGTAAGTGTCTTCTTCAAAAGCGAATATCTCCAACAAAAATAAAGCTATTGAGATGAACCAAAAAAATAAACTATCGAGAAAGGACGTATTTAGATGACAAAGTAATTTTTAAATTTCTTGATGTCTTACAATATTCCACAGGGTGTTTGAAAGTTTCACCAAGATATCTATATTTAGTTTTCCATCCTATAATTGAGAGATGGGAACTTCATTTTTAATTTAGAAAGAGAACATAAAAATTTACAAAATAAAAATTTCTATATTCAATGCAGGAAATTATAAAATGTCTCAGAAGAAAATTAATTTAAGAATTCTTAAAACATTGGTTAGCCTATATATAGAGGGTAAGAGATATCGGAAAAGTATATATCAGGATATGAAAAAATTGAAATCAAATAGATCTCTCAATTTGTTAGATCAATATATAAATGTGTCAGCATGGATATAATCAAATATTTACGCGGTCTTAAGTGAAACCGAATAAAAAACTACCTTATCGGCTTAAGGTATTGAAAAACAATACGTCACATAAAGTGTTTTTGAAAAAAATATGTTTTGATGTATTTAGATCAGACAGTGTCGTGTAAGGATAATTCACATCAAATTATTTATTATTAAAAATGCTAAAACAAAATATAAGAACGAGAAAAAAATAATAATACGTTTTTATATATCTTTCAACTTATCAAAATGAAATAAATATAATTTTTGTAGTAGAATAGGCAGTAAAAAATAATAAAATAATTCAACTGTCTGCTACGTTACTGAGTGCTTATATCCCTCACTATTACAATTGTAATAAATCATTTAGGTATCATATTTATTCGAGATTAAGTATCTGTCCTGAAAGATACGAACAAAATATTTTTATTGTTAGGTAAGGGTATTACAACAAAAATGTTATCGATGGAATTTTTCATAGGAGTAACCTAAAAAATGAAAAATCTTTATTGAATTTTTTATATGCATATTATGAATATTAATTCATGTTTAATACCATTTGTCTATTGCAATGTAATTTGTATTTATCACATGACTTATTATAATTATATAGTTATAAATAAACAGAGCAGAGGTGGGTGGTTCTCTCTCTTACCTTTTGGTGGACATCCGCATGGCTGTTTCTTGGATCCTTTACTCTCCCTTTTTCCGAGGAATGTTTTCGCTTTTGCTTCCTCTGGAGCAAATTCTTCATGGAGCAGACGGAGGTATCTCCGTACTCCTGCTTCGCTGAGATCTACTCTTAGCAGGTCGTCCAGTCCACTTGGTTGACACAGGCCGGGTAGAGGAAACGGTAGCTTGTGTAGCCTGCAGCTTTTACTAGAGGTGGTAGTTTGTGTGCCATTTGTGGCGGCTGCTTCTCCTGTAGTTCCGTTTGGAGTTGGAATCCCAAACCCTCTCCCTTAGAACTTGCACTGTTAATGTTCTCAGTGTTGTTAGGGGGTTTCCCTCCAGCTCCACCGCAAGGGTCCACTTCTACAAAGCTCCACATGTAGAACGATAATACAATGGGGCGCCCCCTGGTGCCCCAAGGTGAGAGAACATTAACCAGTAGAGGCTTATAGTCTTTATTAGTCTTTATAGCGATGCATTCCTTTGAGCCTGCCAACGTAGGATTTATGTTTTTTATGAGGTTATCTGCTGTTGGTCTGGGCGGTTACTGATCCCAGACAGTAGGGTAGTCCCACCCGGCAGTTATACGTCTTGGTACATTTCCCTGTCCACGACTCTGCAGCCAGGGACAAGATAGTGCTAGAGTTGACCCAGCCAAAGTGCTAGAGTTGATTCCCCCTAGCACTTGACTAGGAGCTTCCCCACCCACGGCAAGGTCTTGCATCTCTTAGAGGGAGAATTTGCAATTATTAGGAATTAGCTCGATAATTAGTAACCTTCATCAGTAACATCAGAGAACATTATATAGAAAAATTGTTGAGTTCCTAATAATAAATTTATATTAAATATTTTATCAATCGCGTTATCATAAATTATGTTCAAATAGTACGCCAGCTGTGCTGAAATATGAAACTTTATCTTATAACAAACAATGAAATCATTGTTAAATCATATTTGTTTTCTTTCAATATATTTAGTCGTGGTATTAATTTTCACACTTCTATTTCTCCGGCTAATTCTATGCCTATTTACATATTATACCAAGCCTTTATGTGTAAAGTACATCGGCAAACATTTAGACCATCCAATGTTAGGCAGTTTTTAGATTAAAATTTTCCATTGGCATATGTTTAATATTAAATCATCATTACGGCACATCGTACATATATATTTATTTATTAATTTCACGCTACGCGATTTTATTACGGAGTTTTACATAAATCTATTTGTGAGGAACGGCTAACTCGACCGTTGTTGACCATTGCGTCCAGTTTTTGATGAGTCAACGTTCGCCGCTGGTGAAATTAAACATTTATTATTCACATTTACCTGTATTTTGGGTTGGTTCTGCAAATTAATTCATATTAATTGAGCTAAATTAAAGTCAAACGGTTCGATAACTTTGTTCAATTATATGAAACGTCATTATTGCAATCTTTTTAGAAAAAACAAAATCATTCATAATATGAGTATAATATCATCTTTAGATACATTTTAACGCCAACTGTATGTCTAGTTAATTTGAAGTAGCTATAAAGTGTTACTTTGGTCGTTAATAATTAATTATCTAATGAAGTACAACTAAAAAGATTATAATAAATTAATATACATTAGAATTTCTGCTGTTTATTTACACTTTTACAACATTTTATATCTAATACTTCCGGTGTGATATCTTTGTCCGTATAGAGTTAAAAATAAACACACACGCACCCATAACTAGTGATGGGATAACTCGAGCGAAAATTAGCTCGAGTACTCGATTTGGCTCGAGGTTAGCAATATTTTATCAGTATTTTTGGTAAAATATCTTCAATCAACAGATTATTCTTTTAATTGGGACCGCATTGTTAATTATAGGACTATAAGTACGACGTTATCTGTTACGTAACTTCTTCTTCTTCTTCTTTTACTTATTTGAGATCTGTCAATCTGTTAATTTTAAGGTTGCCTCTGTAGGAGTTCTTGGGAGAAGGACTGCCAACTGTCTTGATAGTCCAGCCATGCTTCAAAAGTTCATTTGTAACATTGTCTGTTCCTGGCGCTTTTCGGTTCTTCAGTTTCTTCATTGTTCTAAGTATCTCATCCTCTTCGATTGTTGCGTGATAGTTTGTTTCGTAGTTTTCGATATCTATTGTATCTTGTGTGCTGTATAATTCTGTGAAGTATTTTTCCTAGGTCTTAATATCAACTCCCTTTGTTTGTACATACTCGTTCACTGGTTTCTTTCTATTTTTTTAGCATCTTCCATACCTGTCTTTGTGCTTCGTACATGTCATGGTCCATATCGCTTTTTGTTACGTAACTGTGTGACAAAATTGTACCAGCTACATCGACAAGGCTTCGATCAAGCGAATGTCACTAATTTTATCGCAAGGGTAAAATTAACCAAGGATTAAATTGGTAGATTCAATAGTCTATAAACATCTGAGATATTGTAGTTTGGATTCGGTAGCTAGGCAAAGAAGGAAAATTGTGATCTTTCTGCCCATATTTCAAACATGATTAGAGATAGACAAAGGAGGTTTTATACCAAATGGTATCTAGTATTTGTAACAGAAGCCAAATATACCACTGGGTGTTACATTTAAAAAAATGACGAATAATCACCGCGACCTTACAGATCTATTGTGTGTTCCCCTTTCTTGATTTACATATAACAAGTTATAACTCATCATGCAGTCTCAGGGCTTTAACAATAGCCAGTATCTGAGACGGCTCCACAGAGGCCAGCTTCCCATCCTCGACATCAGCTGTACCAGAGGTCATGGCACGAACGGTCGTCGTCTCGGCGCACTCAGTGATAAGGTGCTCTAATGTTTCCCCATTTTCCTTATAGAATCTACATTCGCCGTTGTTTCTCAGCTTCACCCTACTGAGGTGTTCGTTGAGGGGACAATGCCCTGTTAGAAACTCCGTGACAATCCGAAGATTGTTTTTACTTAAATCAAGGAAAACCTTTGATTTTTCTCGGTCGTAAGTTCTGAATTTATTTGGAGTTGCATAAAAACACAATTTCGTCCTTTAGTCCGATATTTAATGGTTTATAATAGTCGGTTATATAATTTTAACAAAAATATTAATGTAAAAATTAAATACCTTACAGATACTACCGTGCGAAGCACAATGCAAACAATTTTTTTTCTTCTAAATAACATATCTTATCGTTTGCATTTTATGCATGTTTGTTTAGGGCTTTTGTTGAAGTCTAAATATTGGTGCCTGACTCTATATAACCGCCGCGCCGTAGAAACGAACGATCGCATTGTGATCCGATTCAATTCTCACGATTCTTTTTTACGGCTTATCGTTCCAATCTTATGGATCCCTGCTGGCCACGGTCCAATTGAACGAACCGTATTGTAAGCATGAATCAATTCTCACGACTCTTTGAACGAACGATCGCATTGTGATCTGATTCAATTCTCAGGATTCTTTTTTACTACTCATCGGTCAAATCTTATGGATCCGTGCCGGCCACGATTCAATTGAACGAACTGTATTGGAAGCAATGAATCAATTCTCACGACTCTTATGGATCCGTGCTGGCTACGATTCAGTTGAATGAACCGTATTCTAAGCAGTAAATCGAATCACACGATTCATTTTAATACTCGTTCAAATGAACGACTCGTTCAATCTTTGCCCACCTCTAAGTCACACTGATCGGATAAGCCTAACACAACACTATCATCATTGATCAGAGGTCGCTTCGGATAAAACGTACTCATTTGAATACTGTCCTTTAAAATTGATTTATAATGATGAGCCGTTATGGCTGGACACTGTTGCGAAACAATGGAACGGTGACAATAAAAAGCAGAATAGAACAATGTAGCACAGTTTCGGTCCAAAAAAAAGGGGGAACACGGGAGAGAGAGATGAAATAAAAAGAGCGACAAACGGCGCTTTATTATTTAAAATCTGATAAGCGACAGCCGCGTAATTACTGTAGCGTTATGCTTGTTATTGTTTCTTTTTTTAATGCTTTTTGTTCAAACAAGCACTCGATGTTGTCCTTCGCCGAGCACACCTAATTGAACGATTTGAATTTCAAATTTTTTCATTGCGACGCGAAACTCTGATGATGATTCAACGTTTCGACGGTCGGATCGGGCGATGTCGATTACTAGATACTTTTTGTTGCATTATAATTGCACCATTATAATTATTTTATAAAAAAATATAAATGACACTAATAAATTTTGAATGGTTAATGCGATCTAGTGATTTATTAATCTATAAAGTTTCTTTTTTGATAAATTAAAAATTAGAAAATAATTCGTTATATTATTACAATTCGTTATTATACTTTCTAATTATTTATATAAACTTCTCCAACTTTGAAATGAATGGTAATTTTTAGTTGATATAACCTTTTTGGTGTAAAAAATCTGTATGCCTATTTTAAATACTTTCTTACACTTCCATGACACTAGATGTAGAAATACATCATATAAAGGGCAGAATAAAAGAATACAAACTTCCACTAGCCATAGCCTTTATAGACTTTGAGAAGGATTTCGACTCGATATATCCTAAGGCAATAATAGAAGTCCTAGCGAAGCAAGGTATCGACAGGCCTTATATATAGAAACTCTCGCCAATATATACAAAGAAGCCAGAGCAAGAGTAATGATATATAAAACAACCCCAAAATTCCCAACTGGCAAAGGAGTACGACAGGGAGACGCGATATCCCCAAAGCTGTTTTCAGCAACACTAGAAGAAATCTTCCGTCAACTGGACTGTACCAACAAAGGAATAAAAATAAATGGAGAATATCGTAACCCTCTAAGATTCGCTGATGACATAGTCCTAATTGCCAATAGTCCTGAAGGACTACAAGCACAAATTAGTGAACTAAATACAGCATACATTGAGCAATAAAGTGAGTCTCAAAATGAATTTAGCCAAAACTAAAGTAATGTACAACAAACTAGTGGAAGGATCTCAACTACCCGAAATCAACAGAAGAATTAAGGTAGCATGGAGTACTTATGGAAGAAACTCAATCATATTCAAGTCTGGAATGCCACTCTATCTAAAGCAGAAAACATTTGACCAACATATACTACCAGTCATGCGAAACCTGGACACTTAAAACGGACATCATAAGGAAACTGCAGGTCGCACAATGCTCAGTGGAACGAAATATACTGGGAATAACCAAGAGAGACCCTGAAATGGGACCATGATATTGGGATATTAGCAGGAATAACTTGGGCTCGCATAGCCAACAATAGACAACAATGGGCCCAACTATAATACAAAGAGAGTATGTGAGGAAGGCTACACCATAATTAGAAATGGCTAGCTAAAATAAGCTGAAAATTATGACGATGGGCAGATCATCATTGCGTTTTTTCTGGTAAAGTTCAAATTCAAATTTGATAGTGGAACAAGGTACTCAACAATTGTTATTAGTAATGAGTGAGACTGGTATTGGTCATAGTCTTGCACAAAAAGCAAGACCAAGACTGACGTCTCTACTGCACGATAAAAACCACGACCCACCAATGTAAGGCTTCCGCAAGACTAAGACCAACACTATGCAAGACCCTTCTTTTAAACAGGCAAGCTTATTGCGGTCTTGTGGTCGTTTTTTTTCATGTTTATATGATATAAGAAGTTACTTATTTATCCAAGATTATTGTTAATTAATTTATTACAAATAGTCTTTTCCAGACTATTGCATAAATGTTCAAAGGAAACAATGCTGATTCATTAATATATTATATTGAAAAATAAACATTTTCAACAGAAACTATTCTAGTTATTTTCTTTCTTTAACGTTTTATATGCATTAAGCAGCCCCGGATCTATGGGGGGGGGCAAACAGCCCCGGATCTAAGGGGGGGCAAACCGAGGCATCTGCCCCGGGCGCCTGTGTCAGGGGGCGCCAAAATCATAATATAATATCACAGAACATCTAGCTACGTAAATAATATGGTTGAAAATAAAAAAAAATACTCCACAAAGCGCTTAGTATGCACCTTACGTTCTTCTATCAAGTATTCATTTTATTTTAAAACGCCTAGTTAGTTTTTAAACACATTCTAAAGTTTCATTCAGAACCTCGCAATTAGTGTAATAAATTAGCGGTTTCAATAATTACACTTTTTTACTTTTTAGTTTGCGATCATTCACAATGTTTAAAAAAAAACAATTAAAATTAATAGAATATCCTAGCAACAGCTTGCGGTAGTCAGTTGTATCCATAAAGAAAGCCAAATATTTAGCTTATAAAACAATAAACTTTTGATTTCTAACCACGATTTCTCTTGACGGATGCTAATCAATGGCCAAAATGACATTTCCCGCAAAATTTGAAGTATATTTAGTGGAAAACTTAAAAGTTTCTTTACTTTTTCTACTAATTAAAATGACTACCAATAATTTAGACGTTCTGAATGCATACATTGAAATTAAAGGAACAAACTTCTACGCTAATTGAAACCACTAAGTTATTCCACTAATTCGGAGGTTCTGAATGAAGCTTAAGGGCTAATTCTGCCCCGTTTACGAAAAATGCCTACCTATATCTAGATATTTGTAAGATTTTTTAAATTAATTTATTGGAAACGCTGTAGAGAGGGGGCGTTACAATCAATTTTTTGCCCCGGTTCAAAAAAATTGTAGATCCGGGGCTGGCATTAAATTATTAAAAATACTATTTATTTAAATATTTCCTATACAGGGTATTTCCTAGGATGTTCTCTATGGGTATCTCGGAAACTACTGGAGATAGAGAGTCAGTTAAATGGGGAAAGAATTGCAGTTTTGTGGGGTCATAAATATGCGCTTTTCAGATTTTCAAAAAAGTTCATGGCTTACTAGATATTTCGAAAAAAACAAATTTTGACTAATTTAAAAATTGTCCCTAATTCCATTATAATCTATTTTAGACAAAAAGTTTTCAGATAAAAGTTGTAGATAATCACATCCCTAATGAGACTGTGCTCTCCGATTTTTTCTAAAGCCTGTCATTTTTGACATATGACACAAACATATGTTTTTTTTTAAATGGAAACCATAGTTGGCCATGACTTTATAAATAGCGCCATTTTTTAAGCTTCTCAGCGATATAAGCTATAATATGTTTCTTTCACAAAATTACTGAATTATAGCCAATTCTTATTTTTCTTGACTAATTTCACTTAGTTAGCCATGGAAACAAGTTCAATCGTCGTTGCTCTCAGAAATGTGAAATTGTCACATCCAATCTTTGTAAATTAAAATAAACAAAAATTGCAATTATGAGTTTTTCAAATGAATAAAAGCCTGTAGGATTATTGGTTCAACTTTTCTTGGCCATACAGTTTCGAAAATATGTTGACCGGTGAACGTTACTTATGTTTTTTAGAGAACGGTTTTCAAGACATGTTAGAAAAGCTAAATTTAGACACTCGCGCATTAATAGAGTGGTTCCAACATGACTTTCATTATGACACATCACCCCCCCAACAATGTAAGAAATGTTACAAATTATTTCTTTATCATAATTATGTAGACTCAGGGATAGAAAGAGGTGGACCAATTGCATGGGTCTCCTCGGTCACCTGACCTATCCATTTTAGAATTTTTTTATGCGGTATGGTTAACAACAAGGTTTACAAAAGAACTTATGAACTTATGAGAGGCACTCGAAGAGGCGGAACAGGAGAAGTTTAATTAAGTCGACCTTTTGTTCTGTGACAATAGCTAGAAATTCAGTTTTAAAAAGATGCATTTATGTACTCAAAACAATTGCGGATTTTTTGAACATTTTCTAAAATAACTTAAAGTGTATGTATTGATTATTTAAGTTTTAGTTTGTGTAATGTAATAATTTTTAATAATTTATTTTAATTTAATAATATATTTTGTCTTTTTATAAGTTATAAATCATAACAAAATTAGAACACCATTAGAAAAAAAAGACCAGTAAAAGTAACTTTTACTGGTCAACGTATCTTGTATGGTCAAGAAAAGTTGAACCAATAATCCTACACGCTTTTCTTCATTTAAAAAAACATTATTTACAATTTTTGTTTATTTTAATTTACAAAGATTGGATGTGACAATTCCACATTTCTGAGAGCAACGACGATTGAACTTGTTTCCATGGCTAACTAAGTTAAATTAGTCAAGAAAGATAAGAATTGGATATAACTCAGTCATTTTGTGAAAGAAACATATTATAGCTTATATCGCTGAGAAGCTTAAAAAATGGCGCAATTTATGAAGTCATGGCCAACTATGGTTTCCATTTAAAAAAACATATGTTTGTGTCATATGTCAAAAATGACAGGCTTTAGAAAAAAATCGGAGAACACAATCTCATTAGAAATGTGATTATCTACAACTTTTATCTGAACATTTTTTGTCAATAAATAGAGTATAATGGAATTAGGGACAATTTTTAAAATAGCCAAAATTTGGTTTTTTTCGAAATATCTAGTAAGCCATGAACTTTTTCAAAAAACTAAAAGGCGCATATTTATGACCCCACAAAACTGCAATTCTTTCCTCATTTAACCGACTCTCTATCTCCAGTAGTTTTCGAAATGCCCATATAGAGAACATCGTAGGAAACTCACCCTGTATAGAGAGTGCCTCTAGTAAAATCCTATTAAAAATGCAAAACTTGCAAGAGTTGTTTCGTTTTCGTATGTGCATTTTAATTGAGAATATTTTTAATGGACACTCCATTGCATCAGCAAAGATCTGTTGATTCGGTAAGACTTAATGTTGATTATATCCGGAGGTGATATCACCAGAGTCAGTACAATAGATCGCCGAGTAACGACAGAAACCGTCGGCTCTTTTGATGTGGTGGGACCAAATTTTCTTTCTCTCTCTTTTGACGTGTTTGACAGATAGACTACGTATTTAACTGCTCAACCTATGAAGTGGTCCTATAAACATGGTATACACTGCTCATAATTTGAAGTGGAATTAATTATAAAGTTTTATACATATTTTTTTTGTTTTGTTTTATCCTTATTTCTAAATTTGAATGTATAAAATATTTTACAGGTAATAAATAAATAAAAAAAAACGATTCGTTGTCTGAGGTATACTTGAAATAAAGTATATAGAGATATTTGATAAAGGGCAACAGTGGCAACTTCGCTTCTTCATATGACAGATAACCTACTTATTTTACGCAACCGCAAAGAAAATTGAAAACGGGACTGTCGCTACTCATCGGTTTACTTACTCTAATATCACCAAGATCCGCTATTTCAAAAATCAACTGGATATGTCGACTGGTACAGATATCGTACTCTATGCTTTCTTCACTCACTTCGACCAAATCAGAGTCTATCATTCACTGTATGTGTGATTTCAGTCTACAATTCTGCAAGAATATAAGAGTTGTTCAGTATTAAGTTGGAATGATTTTAGCGTGACTCATTTTTTCGTTTAACGTCAAAAATACCTTTAGAGAAGAATCTGATTACAATCATTAATAAAACACAAATATTGAATAATTTACCCAGGGGTGGATGGGGAAGTGAAAATCGGCCCGCGAAAAACAGACAACCGGCCCAAATCCACAAAAATAAAATGACCATAACGAAGAAACATATTTTATTTATTAATACAAGGTGTCCCAGAAATAAGTGCAAGTATTTTAACTCGTAGTATAGTTGAACCCCAGAAACACGCCTATGAGGTTTTTTGCGCAAAAAAAAAACTTTTGAAAATTCGGAATTTTTTGAAAAATGTTTTGGATTTTTTTTTTACTAATTTTTACAAAATGGCTGAGTTTTACAGGGTTCTACTGCTTTATTTCCATTATCAATAACGCTAATTTGATCTTGAATAGGCTACGATTCTGAGTCACGATTTTGAGAAACTGTAAGACGTCCTGATTCATTCAGTTCAGCTGACCCAATCCTCTGTGAAATACATTACTTTTGGCTTTTCGGGTATATACTTTCTTTAGGTTATTATATAGTTCTTATCACGAAACTTTTCCTCTATACTTTTGTACATTTGACATCTTGTATGATAATGCCATGACTCAAACGAGAAGAACCTAGGCAATACCTAGGCAGTGGATATAAATGTGTTCTGATGTAATGTTATGTTACAGTCTATATTATATATTTTTTTTAATTTAGAAACTTTAATAACTCGATTGGACTTACTTGAAACTCGATAAAAAAAATATATTATGTTTATTTTATTGAGATCTACTAGCCCTGAAAATACTTGTTCCTTATAGACTCACTTTGTATGATAAAATTTTTCAAACCGAACAAACAACAGATGATTATTAAAATTATAAGTGTCCCAGAGAAAGACATTTTACAATAGTTATTTTACAAATTGGTGTTTATGTTTAAAAGCAACTGACGATTATAGGTACTGATGAAAATTGATTAGTTAGTTATGGAGTTACTAAAGATCTTACGTCACTTTAGTTAGAAGATTAACCATTTAATTTTTGCTAATCCAATCTTTCTTGAGCTCTGATCGGGACCGGCCCACCGGCCCACCGGGAATTTTCCCGTTTTCCCATATGGCTCATCCACCCCTGTTAATACCCAACGGAACCATAATTCAAAGAAACTATACACAATTAATTAGTTTTTTTATAATAAAATTATTATCTAATTATTTTCGTTGAAAAAAAGTTAGGGTGCTATTAAAATAAAAAGTAATATACAACAGAACCACACTCGAATATTATGTTTTAAAATTTGCATAGTAAAACCAAATGTAGCATTCTAGATAATATGCAACATTATTCATACATATTCAATAAATTCGTTAGTCAATACTATTCCAATTTGCAATATTCTGTAATTTCATAAAAAAACAGATAACTCAATAATGTACATTACTTTAAACAAAAGCATTTCTGTAATATTATGTCTGTAAATAATTCGATATGTTGTGTGAAGCATAACCTTCAATAATCACCACAACAACCTGCTATCAAAAATCTGTTTCTTATAACGCCATATGGCTATCTTTCGGTATCGTAATAGGACCCAGTTCTTACATCATTAAAACTTGTTAATAATCTATTTATTCTAAAGTAATGGAACGAAATGTTTAATTTAATTGTGTGCCATATCGGTTGACATTGAAAATTCAATTGGTTTTCGCCGGTTTAATTGTTATTTTATTGAAACTGTGAAAAATATTTACAAAAGTATGTATGTGGCCAATTTACCCTCGAACCACTTTATCGCTTATTGAGAAACCAGAAAATATATAAAAATTATTTCGCATACAGAGTATTTCGCGATATGCAGAAACAACATATGTCCAAAATATCGAATTTATAAGAAATTAAAAAAAATACTTTCCATATTTATTTTTATTTTGAATAACGCCAAAATTATAATAAAAGAAGCGATGGTCTCTAAAATAAAAATAAAAGAGGCCGCCGCTTTTAATACAATCTAATAAAATTAAATGTATTGCTCATGCATCTGTAGATGTTAGTAATGTATGGCAATCACTTCTTTGATTTTAAAGAACATAACATAAATAAACATAACATACGTAAAATTTAAAAATAATCATACAGAAAGTTTTGGGCTTTTTGGTTTTACCTTATTAAGTAATTGTTATCAGGTAGTAATAATTGTTAATTTTTGAAGTTTAACTTGATATAATGTCATTTTAACAGTACGTCAACGGTTTCTTGTAGACGTATCTGTTTTTATAAAACTAGTGGAACAAGTGTTCTCGAATAGTTGAATTTAAATATTTTAAATAGTTTTTTCCTTATTCTTTGTATTTTTTTTTGCTTCCGACGAAAGAGATAAACTTTCCGAAACGTTAAGCATTTTTTTTTTGTTAGGCAAATTTGTATAACTTCTGACAAGCAGTTTCCGTTTAGGTTTAAGGCAGAAGTGCTTACAAAAAATAACTATTTTATTTTGTAGATTTTCTTGCAGTGCAGTGGCGAAATACCCATATTGGATTTTTTGGAGAGATAAATCCGCCACATAGTAATAGACATTTTTGAAATACCAGGAATATTTCCTATCAAGATAACTTCAAATAAATATAATTGGATTGCAGAGGAACCACAATGAAGTTTCTTGCAACTGGAAAAGTCGCCCAGTGTCCCATGTATGCTGGTAAATCTTAGATTTGGGAAAACCGCCCGTAAATAATCCTTATGTTGTTTACTTCCACCATTTAATGGTCTAGATTTTTTTTCAAGTGGTGGAGAACCCAGAATATTTTCAGGAAATGAACTTTCCCGAAAAGAATGTCGAGAATGCAGACACAATATTTAATGATCAATTTACTACAAAACACATTTAACTAAACTGCAATATACAGGGTGTCCCAATATTCCGTAGACATAGAACTACTACGTATTTTTGGAATCAAAATAAGTCTATTGGACACAATTTACCTCTATACAAAAGTGCTTTGTTTGACCGTTAGAGGGCATCAAACTTTAAAAAAATAAATACATTTTTTCAGATATTTTAAAAACCGTTATTCCTATTTGAATGAGATTTTGGGTGTCTATGTTTTGCTAAGTGCTTTAACATAATATGGCTTTCATAAAAATCAAGAAAAAATCCGGGAAGGACTATAAATATTTTCCAACTTAACCGACGACCGATTTTTTTTTCGTGAAATGGTCTTTCTAGTATTTACTACATTTTTTGTCCCTTGTAAAAAAACGCCACCGCACATACTTTTGGAGGAAAAAAAAATTTAGAAGCTGAGTTACAAAAAATGGGTTTTATCACATCAAGCTATGGTAAGTCATTGTGACTCTTATTTGTAGGGGGCGCCACTTAAGGTAGTATCAGACATAGCTAATTTTGTTGCGCAGCACATTAAAAAACTGCGCAACTTGATCTGTTGCAAGTCTGAATACCTAGGTAGCCTGCAACGTTGCGATCGCAGCTTGGTTTCGTAGGCTACTTTTTTGTTGCGCGCAGTTTAAGAAATAGCCGTGTGTGAACAGTTGTTGAGGAAGGTTGCAAGGTGCAGCAAAAGATTACTAATCAGTTGAAACTTTTACTGCGTACATCGGTGCAGTATTCTGTTGGTATGCCCAAAATGAATACACTTTTTTCAGGTAACTCCACACCAGGATTTATATGTAGGCATTTAGTAAAGAATTAACTGACAAATTACGATGTCGTCGAAGCCAAAACAATCGATTTGGAACAGATAACAAGTAAAATGTTTAATAGAAGCGGTAGAAGCAAGGGAGTGTTTATGGAATGTAAAAAGTCCATTCTATCACAACCAAACGAAAAGACGAGCCGCTATTTCGGAAATTTCCTCTGAATTACATATACCGCAAACCGTTTTAAAATAATTAAAATTAATTTTAATTTTTTTTTAAATAATTACTCTACATGTCATTATTGACAAAAAATAAACATGTTGAGTAGATAGTAGTCTGATTAAAATGATAAATCTGGGAACTTTTTATTCTTTTTCAAACAAATGATGATAAAAATAATGGTTTCTCTTGAAATTTTGGCACAAAAACATTTCAAATTTATGATATCAGTCTAATAATTATTTAGTCAACATGCTTAATTTATGTCAATGATGACAGATGACAGGTATTGATAATTTCGATTCTAAATATCTCGAGAACCATTACTCGTAGTGATTTTTACCAAAAAAACTTTTTTTTACATAAAAAAGTGGCAATTTCATATTTTTTAACTCGGTAGTTTTATACAGGTCGTCCGTACCTACAAAACTTCCTACTCTTCAACCCAGTTAAAAAATATGTAGGTGGCGCCGTCTACAAGTAGGAGTCATATTGATATCAAAATCAAATTTGTCATGTCAAAAAACTCCCAGACACCAATTTTCATCCAAATATTGACGTTACTTCAGAAATTATTTGGAAAAAATCGAAATAAAAATAAAACTTCTACACCCTGTATCTCGAAAACTAAGCATTTTAGGACATAGACCTATACGAACTTTTTTACTCATTTTTATCTTCAGAATACACTGCTGAAGTTTCCGGAATACAGTTCGGACTAACCCTGTATACTGTTAAAGCATAATTACAATATCCTAGCCACTAAATAGGTGTAGTTATTACAAAAAAATACAACATATATTTCAGTTAATAACTTAAAATACTTTCACTATTAAACATAACCATTCTGGTTTTTAATTTGTGTTCACTTTTCTCAGTGTTACACATTTCAAAGATATCGTTCTAATCTAGGCACTAAACAGATGTGGTAATTTTCAGAAAACCCGCTCGCTAGCTTCGTTCCAACTTTGTCCCTAATCTATCGTAGCGACGGATCGAGTCATTACTTTAAGCAGATAGCGTGAAATTATCCTAGAGCGTTTAGACTTTCGCCAAAAGTTTCGTGTAGCTTTACTCCATTATGTTCGTAGAGAGTTATTGCCGTACCCAATAACGCTGGCTTGGTAGTACGGGAGTAGAGTGTGTATATTTATAAGTCTTTGTTTCCCTTGAGGGTAACCTCCTATTTAAAAAAAAAATATTTATTTTCAGATCCGAGACATTCGGGTTTAAAAAAATATCGCTCGGTATACGTAAATTTTTTATTTAAAAAATCTATTATGCGAACGGTAGAGAGGGAAATCTGACGACAAGCGGAAAGGATAGGTGTTAGGTAATAGTTTTTGGATGAGCCTTCGAGATGGATCTGTGCAATTATTATTGTTTTTTTTTGTTATTATAACCTAGAGTACCATTACAAGTAAATTGTTGTCTTTTCAATATTCAACTTGAGCAAGTTAATAAATATGTTTTTTAATTTTTCAGGTTTGTTTGATCTGACAAATTTATTATATACCAATGCATGCATACTGCTTCCCCTAGGAGATCCAAGACATTTTCTTTGGTAGGAAAGCCCCTAGCCATGATCAGGTTCTCAAAATATGATTTGATCTCAAATCCAAGGAGGCAATAGAGAAAGAGAGATATATCCTCTACTCTATAGATTCGGGACAATATCGGTATCAGGTCTAAGTGTGCGAACACAGTGCAAGCAGGTTTGCCGCTTACTGGTAGTCAGCGCCAATCTGGGCACCTATTCTTGACATTGTTCGCAACTTTGCGTATACGCATCACGTGTATTGTTATAAACAGGGTATCCCAGATATAAGTGCAAGTATTTTAAAGGGTGGTAGATCTCGATAAAAGAAACATATTTTCTCTTTATCGTTATTCAATTAAGTCCAAAATAATGGAGTTATTTTACTTTGAAAATTTCCAAAAAAAAATTATTTTTTGCTAAAATTTTGAGAACTTTCTTCTTCATGTGCCTTCTCCGCATCGGAGGTTGGCGACCATCAATTGGAATTCCTCCCTGTCTTGAGCCAAACGGATAATTGCACTGGCCTCTTCTATATTAAACCACTGGCGCAAATTCCGCAACCAGGAAAACCGTTTACGCCCGATGCCTCGTCGTCCTTCAATCTTTCCCTCAACGATCAGCTGTAGGAAACTATATTTGTTATTTCGAAAAATATGACCAAAATATTCTGCTTTCCGTCGTTTTATTGTAGTCATTAGTTCTTGGTCCTTACACATTCTTTCCAATACTTCGAGATTTGTTTAAGTGAAAACCACTGGATCTTTTCTGGATTTTCTTTCTTGTAAATTTAATCTACTACCTATGTTGCCATACTATCAAGAAATTATTTTTTTTAAATAAAAACTAAAAAAAATTGCAAAAAAATTTCAAAAATATTTTCAAAAAATTCCGAATTTTCAAAAAAATATATTTAGAAAAAAACCTCATAGGCGTGTTTCTGAGGTTGAACTATACTACCAGTTAAGTTAAAATACTTGCACTTATTTCTGGGACACCCTGTATATGGTTACATAGTAGCGCCGCGCCGCGCCGCCTCGCGCTTATAACCTTGAAAAATTAAAGCGTGTTAACAAATCGGCTAGTTCACAGTGAAAGCAGGCAGGCACCGTCAACCAGCGTTCATCGGCGTTCTCGCTTTTACCGGAACGAAAATTTATTTATTTCTGCTTTTGCACGCGCCGACGGCACACAGGGGTATTAAGAATTAAAAGTTGGACAAAATTATGTTTTATGAATTTTTTGCTTTTTTGCTAGTAATATTAATTATTAATTAGAGGAGAGGTTGCTAATATGGAACCCCATTTTGTTTTTCCTACACAATATTTTTTCCTCTACTTCCACCGATCAAATAGGGCCATTCTGTGCAAAACCAAGCAATTGGATGAGGATGCTAGAACAAGAAAGTAATTTGTATATTATAGACGATATTTGAGCGAGGATGGGTGTTAATAGGGTAAGGACTATTTCCTTTAAGAATCTATTTAAATCAATGTTTTTTTGGCAGTGGCAGATATTGGCAAGATTTTAGTGCATATTCTACTAATAGGATACTAATTTCCATGCGGAATATTGCCGAATAGTCTTACACCTTATAAAAATGCCACTGATTTTTTAAATATAAAACATAAAAAAATAGAATAGAAGGAAACGTTTCAAAATAAAAATATGGCATAAAACAGAACAGAGCAAACAAACAAAGCTGGCTCTGTATCCATCATGACAGTTATTATGAACAATTTGCAAAAAAGCACTACAAACAATTCCACTATTTTTATAATCTTAGAAATATTCAGAATACACTTACTTTTATGGGTTATCAGATAATTCATACTTTTAACTGAAATATATTATTTATTTGATAGTCAATTTACGACTTAAAAAAGCTAATAACTAATAAACGTGCTTACATTTAGTATTTATAGATTTGTATTCAGTTAAGATAAAAAATGAAAATAAAAAAAATATCACTTTTGGCCAGGTTTATAGACCAAATACACCTATGTGCGGCCCCGGCGCGGCGAGGCGGGCGCGGCGTTTGAATATGGTTTGGTTAGGTTAGGTTAGTTAATCAGGTAAATTTCCTCTTAATTATCTACTTCCGAATCCTTCTCGCATCTCCGAAATAGCCATATACAATACACGTGATGCATATACGCAAAGTTACGCATCTGTGTATTGTTATATGGCTTTTTAGGAGATGCGAGATGCGAGCGATATTTGAAGATGCGAGTGGTCAAGAATAGGTCCCCAGAGACGGCGCTGGTTGCCGGAAAGCAGAAACCTGCCTCCACTATGTTCGTACCCTAAGGAGAGACCAAGTTAAAGAGGTGGAGAAAATGAGTATTTAAGTTTTTAAAATCAAATATTGTCCTAAAGTATTTCTATTTACTAAATTTTGTGCTGCAATAATAAGCTGCAGTTTCCAGAGCCACAATTGCCATTTGGATCTCCAACCTTCGGCAGGAGAGGGCGTGATAAGAAGAAGAATAAAAATTGCACTTATACAGGGTGTCTAAAAATTTATTTTAAATAATTACCTACTAGCTTGAAACGGATAGAGTAGTAGGATAAAGTATTTCTATTTACTAAATTTTTTGTTGCGCAATAATAAAAATTGTACTTATACAGAATATTTAAAAATTTATTTTAAATAATTACTAGCTTGAAACGGGAATAACTTGTTTACTTTAAATACAACACCCTGTATGTTTTTTAAGAATCAGATGTACAATTTAATTGTATTACACCATTTCTTAGTGTGTTTCTTATGCATTTTCTTATAATTTAGACCTCATTTATTAATATACCTACGGAATATTGACATTTTAGATTATTTTTAAAGATGTAACAAATTTCAAATGAGTACAGATAGGTACTAATATTGTCGATATAGTTCGTTTATTTAATTAAAAAATAAAAAAATGTTTAAAGGTTTGTTAAAGAGGACCAATTAATATGATTTCAGTATCCAAACTACATTAATAATTGACTGTTTGCGTTGATTAATAATAATTGCCCCAAATACTAAAAGAACTGAATTTTGTATGTGTATTTAGACAGTGTGGTAAAAAGTAACACCTTCAAAATTTTATTTCATTTTTTGACGTATGCTTATTTATAACAACAAAGACGTTCATTTACGTTATTAATTATTATATTGATTTCTGAACGAAATCCACATTTATTTAGAATTGTGTTATTAATTAACACAATTAAGTACGTAATTAATTAATATTTGGGCGGAAATAATGGTGGTATATTTAATTGGTGTACTCTTTTATAAAGATTTAAATAAATAATTAAATAATTCACTTTTTGTATACAAATGGGTTAGTAATATTATCGTTTTTAGCACCTGTACATTTTCTATATTTGTTGCTTTAAAAACAATCTAAAATGTCAATATTCCATGGGTAATTAAAATGAGGTCTAAATTATAAGAAAATACATTTTCTACGAAAACTTGAAGGAATAGGTAAAAGTGGTATACTACAATTTGATAGACAATTAAATTGTGCATCTGATTCTCCTAAAATATACAGGGTGTTGCGTTTAAATTAAACAAGTTATTGCCGTTTAAAGCTAGAAATTATGTAAAATACATTTTTTGACACGAGTCTGTACGAGGTTCTAGATATTATTTTTATTTTTGCAACACAATCACTGATGAATAAATAAACTTTAGTAAATATTTAGTATTAAAAACTTTGATATCCCTGGAGACATTTTACTGCAATTTCACAAAATTGAAAATATTTAAAATACGCTAAGGTTTAAGTGTAATAAACCTTAATCAAATTGACCTTTATTTTAATCGTAGAAACTAAAAATGTAATAATATACAGGGCGTTCCATTTAAAAAATACAACTTTGATATATTTTACCTATTTGGGACACTCGGTATCTTGTAAACATATTTTTAAATTGTAGCTCTAATAGTCCTTCAACGAACTCAGAAGCTACAATTTGTAAAATCTAATCGTTTAGCTACTATACTGCATGTTGTGAATGTGGTGAACAACCCTGTATATGCACTTAAGGATCTGTAAAACAAAAAAATTACTATTGTATCTCAATCTTGTATTGTACCAGCCAAATATTTTAATAATCTTATTAGATAACAAGTTGTTCTCTCAAAAATAGTTTTGTTGGTGCATATTCACTTATATTTTATGCAATTATATTACATACTGACTCATCGTTCTATTATTTATTCTTTCCTTTCTTTAAATCACCCGCCAAATGTTCCGGCCTGACAAATAGTCCGTCAAAATGTACCGGTTCAAGGTATCGCAAAAATAAAACGTAAAAGTGCAAAGAAAAATAGAGTAGGAAGTAAAAAATTGACGTTGCATTATTCACCAGACACCAATGCAGACGGCGAATGAAATTACCATCATATATCATCACGAAATTCTGTTATTACTTTGCAAAACTATGTTGACTGAAATAAAATGTTATTCGCTAAATACGTATCAAAAATGCCACTTGTCCACAATTACTCTTTCAATTTTAATATTCTAAATAGCATATAGCATAAAATAAGTTTTATTTTGTTGAATAAAATAATTACTTTTGATAAATGCTTAGTTTCCCACTTCTACATCGACAAGTTCAAATCAGTTAAAATATACATGGTGGTCCGAATTGTATCCCGAAAACTTCGGCAACATATTCTGCAGATAAAAATAAGTAAAAAAGTTCGCATAAATGTATGTCCTAAAATGCTTAGTTTCGATGATACAGGGTGTAGAAATTTCATTTTGATTTCGATTTTTTTCAAATAATTTCTGAAGTAACGTCAATATTTGGATGAAAATTGGTGTCTGGCAGTTTTTTGATATGAGGAATTTGATTTTGATGTCAATATGACTCCTACTAGTAGAGGGCGCCACTTACATATTTTTAACTGGTTTAAAGAATTAATTAATAACTTTTCGTCTATACCTGTCTAAAACTACTGAGTAAAAAAATATACATTTACGACGTTTTCTACGTGAAAAAGGTTTCTTGTTAAAAACCGCTACGAGTAATGGTTTTCGAGATATTTGGAATAGAAATGATCAATACCTGTCATCATTGATATAAATTAAACATGTTGACTAAATAGTTATTAGACTCAAATCATACATTTGAAATATTTTTGTGCCAAATGTTCAACAGAAACTGTTTTATCATTATTTTTTGCATAAAAATTTATGATTAATTTAAAAAAATAAAAATTTTCCAAATTTATTATTTCAGTGAAATAACTATCTACTCAACGTGTTTATTTTTCGTCAATAATGACATGTATTTACTATTTCCATTCTAAATATCTTAATAACGGTTGCTCGTAGCGATTTTTACAAAGAGATCTTTTTTACGTAAAAAGTCACAGAGATGTAAATTTTTTCACTCGGTAGTTTTGTATAGGTACGGACAAAAAGTTATTACGCTTCAAAACAGTGAAAATACATGTAGGTGGCGCCCTCTACTAGTAGGAGTCATATTGACATCAAAATCAAATTTCTCAAAAATCAAAAAAAGACACCAATGTTCATCCAAATATTGACGTTACTTCAGATATTATTTAGAAAAAATCGAAATAAAGATGAAACTTCTACACCCTGTATCTACGAAACTAAGTATTTTAGGATATATATCTATACGAACTTTTTTACGTATTTTTATCTGCAGAATGTGCTATCAAAGTTTCCGGAATACAGTTCGGACCACCCTGTATATCTAGACACAAGTTTTTACTAGCTCCATGGTGTCTTCTGCATTTGAAGTCGACTTAATGAGGTGTAAATATTCCTAGCAAACTTTGCAATCAACAGTATATCTCCAAAGGTAGCTAGTTTGATTTTAGGTTTATGAATACCATAATAGATTTTCCAGAGATATGTTTGATATGATATACTCGTATTAAGAGAAAGAGTCTTCGATCATGAGATAAACCGCCTATTTAAAAATAAGATATATGTCTTTAAATTCAAAATATTCAGTTTAGGACACTCTGTATACAGGGTGTCCCAGACTGAGCCTGCATTAGAAGTTTCTAGTGAACTACAATATCTAGATCGGAAATATTTTGCACATCACTGTTTCGCAACGAGATCTATCGATGACATGTACGATAGTGACCTTATACGATACCTAGTGACCTTATACGATGACATATACGTATAAGGTCACTAGGTCACTAGAGTCTGGTAAGAAGAACAGGGAAAACATGATTCCTGTAACCAAAATGTAGTTTTTTACAGTCGAATGAAAAACCATGGAAAATTAAATTAAAAACGTATTCATACATTGAACACTACATAACAGCGATACTTTAATTGAATATTGAATCAGATTTTTAAGAATGAACTGATAAAGAATAACACTTTTTGATGCAACACAATAAACACGTTCTAATGCCACGGTTGCGGAACTAGAAGCTAGACGCTAAAGTTGAAGGTTTGGTGCAAATACCTTTAGATCATATTCATTAGATTATAAGTTATTCTATGAGTTATTTTATTTATTGTTTTTGTTTGCTTTTTTGTGAGCTAAAATGTACATTCAAAAAGGCCCTTATTCTCACACTGAACCACTAACATCGGCACGAATAGACAGTAAACGATTGTATTTAGATTACTTTTAAACTGAAATTTTTCATAGCATAAATCGATTTCATTAAATACATACACACGTTATATGATATAATTCTCAGATGAAATAAAAGGAAAATCTTTAGCACAGAATATTACAACAGACAAATAAGCTATATGCTTTAGTTAACACTTGTTAACATTAAAAAAACATTTACTTTACTTTTAATAACATTCTTTTTCACAAAACTTACGAACCAAACATCAATGCGTCTCGAACGCTAGTCTCAAAGCTATTACTTAACAACTAGTATCTCTGGTCGACGCACGGTTTCCCTCTCCCTAGTTTATGAATAACATTTTAAAAATCAATAATTTTATTTATATATACAGTGTGTCCCAGGTTGGGCGTGCATTAGAAGTTTCTACAGAACCACAATATCTAGATCGAAAAAAAAAATCGATCGAAATTTTTTGCACATCAATGTTTTACCACAAGATCTATCGGTTAAAAATATTTTCACTATGGCGGCACTTCCGGAAATACCGGAAGATGGCAGCAACTTTCTTATTTTAAATGGGTGCATGCCCCCATTTTTTATTACATACTTAAATTCTCTGTAAAATTTTATGAATTTTGATGTTAAATACTGTATACCTAACATTAACCGTTTTTGAGAAAAAAAATATTTAAAATTTTTGGACGAAAAAAACTACCTGTCAAAAAAAATTGTATAGCCGAAAAGTCAAATTTAGTGATTACCACAGCCACTGTGATATAAAGAGAAGATATGTGGCTAGCTATTTCAAAAATTTAATTGTTCAAATTTCAAATGTCATATAGTAATGGCGGCAGCTGTCATGGAATTGAGCGATTAAAAAATTATCATAAATATTTTTTTTTAAATTGAAATCCACTTTTTTTATTTCACTACTGAAAATGTCTTCCAATTCGTTACTTTTTGACTATACATATCCCTATACCTAAAATAAATCGTTTTTAAGTTATTTAAGATTAAGTTTGAAAACGTTTATTTTTCTTGATTTTATTTAGTTTCTTTTGACATTAAGTGTCAAACAGTCAGACAACTTATTTCCATCTGTCAAAAAACGAATTATTTCAATTTCCTATATTATAAATACTTTCTGCTTAAGGGTTTAAAAAGTGTATTTATAAAAATATATCTCGTATTTTCGCTCTTTAGTGATATCTAATAGTTATAGTTAATATTAATAGAAAACTAATTTCTTGCAGTATAGGTATATAATAAAATTATATAAGGATTCTTGCCACTTAACTGCTTATATAGAAATTTAATTCTACGCTGTGTTTGTCATAATGCGGATCAACCTGCTCTCACTACCGGTTTCGGAGCCCTACTCCATCATCAGGTGAGCTTGGGCAGATCCACAAAAAAAGAAAAAAAAAAGAGAAAAAAAAAGCCTTTTACCTTCCTTTTACCATCGATAGTTGCGTCCCGGTGCACAATGCTTGGTCCCATGGACAAAAATCGAAAAAAAAAGTTAAAATTTATTAATATCTGAATATGTAATTATATACTTATAGCAATGTTCAACCATCCTGTATATTATTTTTCATAAACAGCGTTTATTGTTAGCAAATATTTTCACTAAAAATAAATTTTGCGATCATTATCTTATCAGTGAAAAGAATAACATTCATAGTAGTTCTGTATATTATGGAGTTAAACGGTACGTACTTAATTGAAAGCCACTATGGATATTGTTAAACAAGGAATGTACTTTAAATTTATTTCTAAACAAGTTCGTGATTGTTTAGTTTCTATTTATTTTTTAAGATGATTCTTAAATGGGTATAAAAATTTTACGTTTTCAAACTTCAAAAAGGCATTTAAAAAAAACATATCAAAACATATCGTATTTATTGAATATATGTGTTGTCATATTCATACACTTTTAATTTTTGTATAGTTCACCTGCGTCTGCTTGCGACGAACTTTATTTTATAATACTTTTCAGCTGGAGTAAAGTTGATAAGCAATGCCGATCTGGTTAATACTTGGCTTGATCATAAGGACAAGAACTCAAAATTATTTGTATTTCAAAAAATGTGTTCTTTATTAGATATTGATGAACCTTCCAGTCAAATGAGACACCACTTGTGCCTGAAAAAGCCCAATATGTTGGAGCGAAACGTCGCATAAAAATTTTCCAACTTTCAGTTTATTATAAAACCTCATACCCAAGAAAAGGAAAAAATAATATATGGATATGGTCTATTAAACAGGTAACTCTTAATATCCGAACCCCTCATACAAGCACGAAGAACAGTAACAACGCGAAAAATTAACTTATTAGAAAATGATGTACAGAAATATCTTATATGTGAGGATACCTCATCTACCTGTGATTTGGATACTATAAATTTGGAAGATTCTGTCAGCAGTGATTCTTCTGAATCAGAGTAGTTACGATCTATGCATTTTGTTGTCCTAAAGTAAATTTATAGTATCTTAAGTTTTTTTTTAATTAAATATAACATTAATGTTTCTTTTTCATTAAAGAAAAACATATTTATCTTATATTAGGCTTATATTGTAGGAATCATGTTCTAATGTTATTTCAATTCTTTTTTATCACAGGGATTTATTTAATACTTACACCGTTTTCATACTATAAATTATTATTTCCTTAGATGGAACACAGCTCCAACATTTTTATTATTTATAAGATTTTTTTCATAAACGTGGGTCTAAGAACATCATCATTTAGTACAATGAGAGTACTCATCATTTGTGTCAAATAAACCTAGTTTGAATAAATTGCCTACTATAAAAAAGGAGTTTTGCATTTTTGTCCTCTAGAGCCATATGTTCGAAGCACTGTGCGGTGGTACGAAAGTACTACCATTGCACGCAGGCCGCTATCTCCCGTTCGGAACTTAATATCTAACCGACCCTTTCCGACAAGTCGGAATTAACTATCTCTGCGCTGTGGTTGTCATTTTGTGGATCTGCCCAAGCTCACCTGATGATGGAGTAGGGCTCCGAAACCGGTAGTGAGAGCAGGTTGATCCGCATTATGACAAACACAACGTAGAATTAAATTTCTATATAAGCCGTTAAGTGGCAAGAATCCTTATATAATTTTATTGTTAATATTAATAATATACCGTATGATTGAAAAAAAAACAGCACAAAGTTGGCTTGGAAATGACGATCGATAATATACTAATAATGTACAGTCAAAAAGGTAAGAGGTTGTACTAAGCTAATATACTCGAGGTGGTAAAAAAATACCTTCTTTGGTATGATGGCTGGATGGTACTAAGCCTAAGGGCACAAACATAGTGAGGCATCTCTGCGCGTAGGCGTACTGAAGCATTTACCATCGCCGTTTTATTAAACACCAGTTTATATAAAGTAGTTATTAATTAATTAATTAGTATAGGCCCTTATTGCATTTTAGTTGATTTCAACAAATTCCGACCGCAGCGCTACAACGGCAAAAATCAGATATTATCCCTACCTATTTCAGGTCGCCGTCATGTTGATCGCATAGAATAATATTGAAATCGTGGTTTGGTTATAATATTTAAGTATTTTAGTTTTTTGCTAGTGCAGTTATTGAGACAAAAAAGAGATAAAACACTCAGGTACGAGGTTTGTGTGATGTAACGCTGTTTCGGGTAATAAAAAATAAATGAAAAACAATTCGAACTAGGCGTCGGTCGTGCTGTATTGTGACAATTTCAAATGTTAATAAAATTGCCGAAAAAATGTTAACGTGTAAAGGAGAGCGTACTAAGGGCGTTGTTGGGTGCAATTACATACATTCAATAACTCAACTTTCCCGGATATTCAACCCTCTCGAAACAAAATTTTATAGCTTCATAGTTTCTCACACCGATTTGATCAAAAGCAAAAATGGATTCAAGCATTTCGACGAAACAAGTGAGTAAACAAAGTGCTCGTTACATCATCAAAAAATTAAAAAGACATATACTATGAGAATTTATCCTCTCATATAATTTGTGTAATATTAAGGGTATAGTTTTTTAATCAACTAGCGATTAAAGTACTTGCTCTAAATAAATAAAGTCCAAAAATTAATTTCGATTTTGAAAATAACTACTGTCACTAGAGACTTGCCTTGTAACTTGATGTCATATCAGCCCTCTTTGTTGCCATTTTATTGAAAACTTGCTCTTTATTCAAAATCTGAGCTAGATAGGTATAGGATACCCTAATAATAGTTTGAAAGAACATTTGAATCTGTTTCAATTTATTTTAAAAAATACAGTTTGTCGTATTTGAAATAACAAAGTTTTTATGTAAAATAAATATTTAAAATAAATCATCAATTTTTGGTACCCCTGTATAAATTTAAGGGAGCAATACAATTTTTCAGTAAAGTTTATTTTTCTATCTTTAAACTCAGCACAATAATTAATTCTAAAAAGTAATGCACAGGGTGTTGATAATCTATTCCACTGTAGCATGCATATTTAAATATCTTTAAATATCTCAAAAACCAAAGCTTGTGAACATATTAATATATAATAATCCTTATAATAAAGGCCTTATTTTGTCCTTTAAGGATCCAAATATGAAATAAAATACCGGGTGTTCCATAAGAAAAATTATAACATTGGTGTAAATCTTAGTTCTGACATACCCTGTACATTTCAAAATAATTTTAAATTATGCACATGGTCTTCCCACATATGCCCATAAAATATTTTGTTTCTACATATTTCCGTTTCACTCTGTATGTGTTCCATTTAAAAAAATATTCGCAATCCACTCACACTTTTTTGAGCCACCCTTTAGAAGTTCAAATATTTTCCTCAAATACATACTTTATGTCTGGACTACAAAATTCATAAGTTTTTTATTATAGGAGCTGCAGATGCCCGACGCACTATTGCCGGACCCTGTAGAATCAAGGTGATTACATTGTTGGTGAAAAATTAAATACTAGTATTATGAACATTTTATTCCACCCGACTCTAGTTCGACATATGCTCAACGAATTGTTATCATAAACCGACCAAAAAGTTTCAGGCATCCGCGTCCGCTTCTCGCAAAAACAAAAATGTTGTTTCCTGGGAAGCATCGCGCTGAACATCTAGGTGCGTGGCGAGGTGCAAGGCTCAAGTATGTTTTGACGCACAAATTTATACATGTTTGATTCAGCATCGCCGGATGGCGAGGTGAATGGCACGCATCGCGTCGAGATGAAATACCCCGCACTATGTTTGTACGATAGTCGCGATGCATCCTACGCGCACTTACTCGCCGTTTTAAAACAGTGCGCGTAGGATGCATCGCGACTAGCATCCTGGCGAGCAGCACGGCCAGCATCTTGGCGAGCATCGTATCGAGATGCCTCACTATTTTTGTGCCCTAACTAACTATTAGCTAGGTACGCTCTTTTTAGATAAGAATTATCTACTACCGGCTGAGGCTCTCGGGTAGCAGTCGGACAAACTTACCGCTGTGCCGCTGAGTCGACTAGTAGTACCAGTACAGCATTTTGTTAGCTGTTTATACCTGTTTAAAATAACAAGAGTTGAATGCAATAAAGGTCTATTTTTATGGTTCTATTTTATTTTAATTTATTTTTCGAACTAAGAGAATATTCTTTATGAAAAACTTATTATTCATATCTCATGTCTCTCATTAAATATTGGATAAAAATAACTGGATAAGAGATTTTTGATAATATATAGTTAAAATAATATAGTTTTAAGTTAATTATTTTCACAACAATACCTATTAAAAAACAATAGTTTTGTTAAAAGTAAGATGAGATGTATGTACCTATCAATTGAAACAAATATAAGTGCGATAACCCAATTCAAAAATACATTTTTATCTATAAATAGCCATAACAACGTATCTCTCCACATTGTATATTGTTATATAATCATTTCATTTCCTTTATAAAAATCGAGATCAAATTGCCAATTAACTGTTATTGAGTTCGCTTGAAATTGTAGTTATTTATAAAACTCTATTATTTGTGGGATAGTTGATTGAATACGCAGTATTTTTTTTAATGTATGGCTATTGTTTATTTTTTTCCTATATCGTGATAGCCAAACAGTCTAAAATAAAATGGGAAAAATTAACATTTAGTTCACGCATATCTACGCACCAAACACATTTATCATGGGGACCTTGAAACGAACAAATAGAAATATTTACCTAAACTACGGATATTTGCTTTTAGCTGATTCGAAAAAATATTCGCACTTTAACAACGCATTTGACTTCAGTATAATGGGCTCTAATTTCTTTATCGGAAACGAAATATATCGAAAACACGAGCGCTATGTTATATTTACATGCTAAATAGCCATTTTTGCCAGTCGAAGTATAGCATAAATCCTTGAAGATATTTTTATAAAAAGATTCGATTGGCATGAAATTATATTTTTGATAACATTTTCATGGCCTAGAGCTATTTTAAAGAACTAAGAAAATTTTTCAGATATAGTTAAATTTTTCAGATGAGTTTGATGATATAGCTGATGACGTATTTGACTTTTGGCGAGCCAGAACAGCGGAAGAGGACAGTTAGTTACGTTATAACAGCACGGCCACAAAGAAACACAAGCGATATCATTTTTTTTACTGCTAAAACGTTGTCCAATTTTGGTTAGTTTGCATTTTAACATATTCATGGCAGTGCTCTCTATTACAGTGGACAGAAAACTGCAGGAAAGAAGAGTGGGTATTAGTTAGAGGTATGGCGGCGGCGGCGCGGGTCTGTTCAACATAAAAAGACTCAGGGCAAAAACACGTATATAATTCATCACAGAACTTTAATACTCTAATGACTGCGCTCTAGGTGCAAAAAAGGTTACACAGCAATTACAAGAAACGCTGAAATTATATACCTGAGCATACAAGGCTTTGGTCTTAAGCTGAACATCGATAAACCTAAAATAATGTGCACTCCTCCGACAAATCTTAACAATGCTATCTGAGAAGAACTATTGGAATATGTAGAGGCATTCAATTACCTCGGCAGTTTGATTTCGGAAAAGGTCAATATCGACTATGAAATTCAGCCCAGAATATTTGCAGCGCCTCAAAATAATTCTGAAAATTAAAAGACAGGTTTTTTTACAATCATGACTTGGGCACAAAAACGAAACTTGCAGTGTACCGAGCAATAATAATTCCCACTATGTTATATGGTAGCGAAACCTGGGTGCCGTACCGTTGGCAAGAGTAATGGCAATAGCAGTAGTTTGTATTTTGTGATTTAAAATTAACAATAGTGTTATACAAAAAATCAACATTAGCTGTAGCAACAAATCACAACACTTGGTGTCAATGGTTCAAAACATTGGTCACAGCGTTGCCACCATGACGTTAGAGGCAGCTGATGATCATCTTATTAGACTAAATTCCAGTATTTTCTATTTGTCCGGCGCTACTTCATACCCGGTTATGTGGAGTTACAAGGCCAGACATATTGCAACTCACTTGCAAAGCCAGTGATTCAGACAACTTGAAGCTAACTATCACCTAATATGCGGGATACTGGAAGGGTTCAAAATTCTCATGTTTGATAATATTGTTCAAGTGAATAATACTATAAGGCTTTATTATTATTATTGTACTTATAGCTACAAAATTCGATTGAGGATCAAAAAGTAGATGATTTTCTCGCCAAAATGATTTCCAAACACTCTTTCGATAGTTAGCTTTGTTGTAGTTATAGTTACAAAATTAGATCGAAGAAGACTAGATGATTAAGTACATAATATAATAATATTGTCATGTTTCTAAAGGACTGACAAACGTCATGGAGTTTCTTAACATGGCAAAAAACAAGAGTTAATAAAAACCGCATTTACACAGTGAAATTAAAGTATGTAGTTGAAGATACTAAATCTGGATTAATAATACACTGGATGCATACTAACTAATGATTGAGCTTTGAACAATTGAACATTAGAGATGGATCTGTCATAAGAAATAACTGTTTTGATATTTCATGTATTATTTTTAGAATATTTTTTATATATGTTGTCATCACACTCATCACAGTTGTTGTTTTATTTATTTTAACTTACACAATGCCTCGGTCAGATGCATAAAAAGACTGTTATCAAATTAACAGTTGATAACAGTCAGTTATACAACAACATAAGTCATGTTTTTGGAGGCATGATGTTCGAAAATGGTACTACTGTGAAATTGAGTCTATACCTTTTCCTATGTTTCTTATTTTTCTAATATTTTAATAAAATAATAAAAAAAAATAATAAAACGTCATATTTCCTGTTTTCAATTCTGTAATCAGTAATTGATTATGGGTCTTAAATCGAGGAATTCTAAAAGATTACAGATTTCAAAATTGAATTAAAATTCAAGATACACACACCGGAAAAATCTAGGGATATCATTTTATTAAAGTTAAAAATAAATGTTTTGAATAAACAACCACATATTTGTAGACCGATTCTTTCTACTTCGATTGAAACGAAGTAGTCACACTAGTTATTTCTAAATTTGAGATATTTGCAGAAGTGTTTGTGTATTTTTTGTCAAATGTATAAAAAGCACCTAGCATCAATTGTTCGAATTTAACCTGTACTGGCTATGTTTTTATGATAACTGGCCAGAATTCATTCAAATAACTCTGTTTAGTATTAAACGCCATTATGGAGCGTAGACATCTTAACAGGAATGTTAAGATAGATGAATGGAATGCGCCAAATCGGCGTAGCTAGAGCATTAAATACAATGCAAAGTGTAATATCGCGATTAAGTGCACGCTACCGTGAAAGTGGTGATGTTGCTGAAAGGCGACATCGCATTACTACCCCTCAGGAAGATCATTTTTTACAATTAAATGTACGACGCCGACCGACTCTTACAGCACCAGAGCTTAGTTTAATTCTCCAGGAAACACATGATGTAACCGTTAGTCCTGACACTGTTCGCAATAGATTAAGAGAGGTTAACTTAAGAAGCAGACGCCCCTGGAAAGCTCAACCTTTAACGAGAGGAAATCGAGACGTACGATATTTATGGGCTCAAGATCATGTTCAGTGGTCGAATGAACAATGGGCCAATGTTCTCGTCACGGATGAGTCACCCTTTGGAATTCATACGGATTTGAGAAGGCTTAGGGTATGGAGGGAACCGGGAAATCTTATTCGGTTGGATCATGTTCAGGAAGTGCACCCTTATCAAGGTGGAACAGTTATGGTCTGGGGAGGAGTCCAGTTAGGCCGAAAAACCGATCTCGTTTTTCTTGAAAGGTTTCTTACAGGAATCACATATCGTGATTTAATTCTTGAGCCTGTTGTGTTACCATATGCCAATGATTTTGGGAGAAACTTTATTCTCATGCATGACAATGCACGGCCTCATACAGCCAGAGTGGTAAGTGAGTTTATCAATGCTCATCAATTAAACATCTTACCCTGGCCGGCACAATCTCCTGACCTCAACCCCATCGAGCACTTATGGGGTGCCGTCCATAGAAGTATTTTGAGAATGGGTATGCCTCGTGAAACTCGTAGGGATCTGGTTCGGGCCGTGAATGCAGCGTGGCAGGCTGTACCTCAAGAAGAGATCGACAACCTGATCAGGAGCATGGAGAGACAATGTAGGGCTGTAGTGAACAGTAGAGGAGGCTATACCCTTTATTAAGTAAAAATGGTTTTATCTTTTTTTTTTAATTCGCAGTTTAGAATAAAAAAAAATGTGTATATTTTTTTGAGTTCAATAAAAATCAAGGTAAATTTCGCATTTTTATTTCCAATACGCCCTGTAAACTATTTGTTTATTTTAATTTTATTATATCAGAAATGCAAATAATAAAATTACTGACGATGGCTGGATAAAATTGTAATATCCCTAGACTTTTCCGGTGTATGTATATTATATCCTAGCAAAATAAAAAATTATACTTTGGTTAGAATAATATCATTTGGTTTTATAATACTAAATTCCATACATTTACGATAAAATCAAGGTCGAAAAGGTATTATGAACATTATTGTATTTAAAATAAAAATGGACCAAATATAACAACGTTTACATATCTTATAAACAAGTTTCCATCTGGTGCATGGCGGGGCAGATTTTAGCTCTTAAAAAATGCTACTACGGCTTTCTATTGATTTAAGTGGTGATTTTTTGGCAAGTCTCACAAAAACAAGACATAAAAAATAAACGTTTTATTTGCTGTTGTTGCTGCTGTTTTGTGTTTCGAGAGAATGGTCGAGTCTACATCGCTGATCTTTAATCCAATTTATTTCTGTTAAAAATATTTGTATTTATTTTTAAACATTTTTTATATTAGATATGCAGATTTTTTATTCCCATCAAAAGATACAAGTTTGTTGTAAAAATTATTTTCCGTAAGTAGGTACGTAATATAGGCAAAATTTTAATACTAAAAGTCTGTTTTAACATAAATTCGATCAGAAACTTTTTCTTATCAAACGTGATCAGTGATGACATGTAAATAATTCTCATGGATATGTTTAAAATTTTTAGGCGTGTCAAACTCAAGGCTATTTTGAATAATTATATAACTTTTTGATCACGAATCTTTATCTCTCGAAAGAGTATGGTTCTCCATCCCACTCTATCCTGTGTAGCTAGAGAAGCTTCCTGTAGAGCGTGCCCAGTAATTTATTTAGCTCGGTACACCCAGCGCGTCGAAGACCTTTGTCTTGGTTGTTTTTAATATTTCCTTCAATGATGAGTTTTTCCATCTCTTATCGAAATGTGCCTAAAGCACCTAAGGTATGAGTGGTTTATTTTGGTTGAAAGTATGCAGGTGCCATTCATGTGCCCTGGAATTTAGACGTTGTTCAGTGTATACGAAATTTGCAACATTCTTCTGTAGACTCACATCTCAGATTCGGGTGCATAGGAAAATTCAGTGTGCAAAATTATAATTTTAATATGTTGCGATGGGACATGGCAGAGTTTTTCCATATTCCAAATACGATATACAGTTACTTCCTTCATTATTTTTTGTCTAGTAAATGTTTCTTGTTTTTGGAGGATTTAGAAAATATATCTGATGATCAGATGGCCAGTACTTGCTTAGAATTAATTCAATCACTAATACTGCATCTTATTTTTATACACATACATACTGCCATTACTCGCTGACGAGTATTTGACACGCATCAGAAGATAGTTTCGCAAGGTTTTTTCTTTCATGATCTTTTCTGTGACTGAAAAACCCGATACGTGATGTTATCTTGCTTTCGCACTCCGGACATTCATAAACCTCATTGCTTTGGTGGAAAATATCCTTGTACCTTTTGAGTTGTCCACCCGGTTTCCTCTTACCGTCTACAAGATCACCGTAAAGCAGAGATTTTGGCAGACTGTTTTCTTGCATTCTGCATATGTGTCCAGCCCATCTTAAGCGGGATTTTGTAATCATGACTTCAACGCTCTCGCAGCCGGCTTTTTAAAGGACTGATTGAGACATGGTGGAATCATTTGATTCTTACAAGTTGTCTAAGGTGTCTCTGTTGCAACTTGTTTAATGCGGTCATGTGTCGGGGCACCCAGGTTTTGCTTCCATATAACATGGTGGTGATTATTGTTGCTCGGTACATTGCAAGTTTCGCTTTTGTGCTCAAGTCGTGATTGTAGAAAACTCTGTTTTTTTAATTTTCAGACTGCTCTTGAGGTGATTTTATTTTTAAACCTCAATTGACTAATAAGCTCTAATTGATTGATTTTTTTAACCTAAATAAATTTTAGCCCAAGGTAACAAGGGCTTTTAAATCACATGGTATGGCTATGTATATGTTACGGTTAAAGTCCGATGTCTGGTTAATGTCGACATTAACAGGTTAATGTTTGTGTTTGGCTATGTTTTTGGTTGTTTTGTTGTGTATTATTCTCGAGATTAATCGGGTAATGTCGACATTAACTGGACATCGGTCCTTAACGGTACATATACAGGGTGGTCCGAACTGTATTCCGGAAACTTCGGCAGCATATTCTGCAGATAAAAATAAGTAAAAAAGTTCGTATAAATGTATGTCCTAAAATGCTTAGTTTCGGAGATACAGGGTGTAGAAATTTCATTTTTATTTCATTTTTTTCGAAATAATTTCTGCAGTAACGTCAATATTTGGATGAAAATTGGTGTCTGGGAGTTTTTTGACATGAGAAATTTGATTTTGATGTCAATATGACTTCTACTAGTAGAGGGCGCCACCTACATATTTTTTAAATGTTTTGAAGAGTTATAACTTTTTGTTCGTACTTGCATAAAACTACTGAGTAAAAAAATATATATTTGCGACGTTTTTTACGTAAAAAATGTCTCTTGGTAAAAATCGCTACGAGTATTGGTTTTCGAGATATTTGGAATCGAAATTATCAATACCTGTCATCATTGACATACATTAAACATGTTGACTGAGATCATAAATTTGAAAGCTTTTGTGTCATAAGCTCAATAAAAACTGTTTTATCATCATTTTTTGCAGAAAAAATATATGATTAATTTAAAAAAATAAAAATTTCCCAAATTTATTATTACAGTGAAATAACTAACATCTACTCAACTTGTTTATTTTTCGTTAATAATGGCATGTATTGACTATTTCCATTCTAAATATCTTGAGAACGGTTGCTCGTAGCGATTTCTACAAAGAGATATTTTTTACGTAAAAAATCACAGAGATGTATATTTTTTCCCTCGGTAGTTTCATACAGGTACGGACAAAAAGTTATTACGCTCTAAAACAGTTAAAACACATGTAGGTGGCGCCCTCTACCAGTAGTAGTCATATTGACATCAAAATCAAATTTCTCATGTCAAAAAACTCTCCCAGACACCAATTTTCATTTAAATATTGACGTTATTTCAGAAATTATTTGGAAAAAATAAAAATGAAATTTCTACACCCTGTATCTCCGAAACTAACCATTTTAGGACCTACATTTATTAGAAATTATTTACCTATTTTTATCTGCAGAATATGCTGCCGAAGTTTCCGGAATACAATTCGGACCACCCTGTATAATATATACATATTATGTTACGGTTAAGTGTGTTGTTTCTTTGGTGTGACTGTTTCTCTTCTTTTCCATCTAACATTAATTGGATCTTCGTCGAATAAAAGCCATACCCAAGAAATCTAGCCACAGCAAACAACACGATAACTTATGTTTAATTTTGAAACAGCCAAGGCCAACCGTGATCGAAACGCAAAATTCTAACCAATCGGCAGGAGCGTTGTTTCTTTATCAATGAGCTTCATGTACTATTTGTTTATGGATATTACATTGTATTTATTTTTCCTCTCTTGTAAAAATTGTTGAAAATTAGGTTAGATCGGTATAAATTTTAATTTTTAATGAGCGGCACTAAGAAAATAGCGTGAGAAATAATAAGGTTAATTCTAATTTAAACGGCGTGAAACGTGAAAGAATAACATTTAAATATGTAGATATCTACTTGAGCTGTATATAGTCGTATTTGTGGCTTTAGAAGAGAGAATGTGATTAGAAAAGGATTTAAATTGAAAGTTAAGTTTAGTAATAGATTTTCAAATAGAGAATTTTTGCAAAATGATATCAAAAATAGAGTTCAAAAAAATCCTTTATAGGTATTTCGCCATGCACTGCACTATAAGAAAAATCTACAAAATAAAATAGTTATTTTTTATAAACACTTCTGCGTTAAACCCAAACGGACACTACTTGTGAGAAGTTATGTTTATAATAATACAAATTTGCCAAACAAAGAAAAAAATGCTTAACGTTTCGGAAAGTTTATCACTTTCCGTCGTCGGAAAAGATGCTATGGATGACCGTTAGTTGTTATCACATACTAAACCAATGAATACAGAACAACAAACAAAAAATGTAATACACGAAATACCCTGTGAATGCGATAAATTTTACATTGGTGAAACATCTAGACCCTTAAATGTTAGAATTAAAGAACATAAAGATTATTTAAGAAAGGGAGATTTTCACAAATCTAAGATTTGTCAGCATTCATGGGACACAGGGCACAGAATAAATTTTAATAACGCCAAAATTATAATGATAGAAGCGATAGCCTCTAAAAGAAAAATAAGAGAGGCTTTTTTAATTCAATCTAATAAAAATAAATGTATTGCACATGCATCTGTAGATGTTAGTAATGTATGGCAATCGCTTCTTTGATTTTAAAGAACATAACATAAATAAACATAACATACGTAAAATTTAAAAATAATCATACAGAAAGTTTGGGTTTTTTGGTTTTACCTTATTAAATAATTGTTATCAGGTAGTAATTGTTAATTTTGAAGTTTAACTTGGTATAATGTCATTTTAACAGAACGTCAACGGTTTCTTGTAGACGTATCTGTTTAAAAAAGGTAAAGTGTTCTCGAATAGTTGAATTTAAATATTTTAAATAGTTTTTTTCTTTATTCTTTGTATTTTTTTTGCTTCCGACGCCGGAAAGAGATAAACTTTCCGAAGCGTTAAGCATTTTTTTCTTTGTTAGGCAAATTTGTATTACTGTAAACATAACTTCTGACAAACAGTGTTCATTTAGGTTTAACGCAGAAGTATTTACAAAAAAATAACTATTTTATTTTGTAGATTTTTCTTGCAGTGCTGTGGCGAAATACCCATAAAGGATTTTTTTGGAGAGATGAATCCGCCACATAGGTATAGACATTTTTTAAAATGGAGTTATTGTGTAAAATGATATCAAAATAATGAGGACAATATTAAAATTAGCAAGATAGGATGTTTATGGCAATTTGACAAGCTTCGGCATGCAATCGTTGCAATATACATAGTCCAGTAAATAACACGAAAATACCACGACTTTTTAGGAGGATTGTGTACCTTTTAGGAGTATAGTTTTAAGGGAAAAATTGCAACACCATGCTCGGCCAGCTTCGGCCATAAAGATTAGTAGTTTTCGATATATTACGCATCGAAAATCCCAGAATTTTCTCTCAAAGTCTTAACGGCTCCGGAGATAGATTTCATAACCGTGTCATTAATTGACAAATTGTTTAATAACTCGGCTAAAATTTAATATTTTTTGATGATTCAAAGTTCATTTAAAAGGTAGAATCAACAGTAGGGTGAGCCAAAAAAACTAACCTATGGAATTTATGGATTAAAATGAACCTAATAACCGAGAAAAAATATCCCCAGATGGCAGGATTTTTAGCTCAATTTTAAAAGGTGTCGGTGAACATTCAAAGTTTTCCATTTAAATAACACGTAAAAAACATTTTTCCATTAAAGGTACCATAACTTTGAAACGGTTTTGAACATCGCGAATTCTTGTAGAGCATAAAATTTCCTAAAAAATCCATCTGAGAGTAATCTATTTTTTTATGCTAAATATGAAAATTTTTAATTAATAAACACTAAAACTGCATATTTTGAGTTTTAAAATTGAGCTAAAATCCTGCCTTCCGGGGATATTTTTTTCTGGGTTATTAGGTTCATTTTAACCCATAAATTCCATAGGTTAGTATTTTTGGCTCATCCAAATCAACAGCTATCACATTTTGGAATTTGTTTGAATTTTGTCATATTATATGATAACAAAAAAAACGGGCGAACATTCCTTGACCCAAAATTTTCAGATTTTTACAAACTTATTCATATTTTCACTAATAATATAGCTTATTTGTCAAGATTTTTAAGAATAGTTGTTCTTAGAGTCTCTTTAAGTTTAAAGTATTTGTTTAAGCACATTTTAATAAAAAAGAAACTATTTTTGAGTGGCCTTTTCCGCTTTTTTGGAATTTCCGGAAAGTGTCGTAAACGGAAAATGTCGTAATCATTGAGGAGTTGGAAATCTCTGATAAAAGTTTAAAAATACCTGCAATATCTTGCAACTCTTTCAGGGTATTTTGTTCTTGTCCGTTTTCCCGGATATAAAGGACTACCTACCTAATCTTCACCTTTTGGTCTGAAATATCAGCATCCAAGGGACGTCCTATACCCCTTGATGCAACTGCACTGCAAGAAAATCTACAAAATAAAATAGTTATTTTTTGTAAAAACTTCTGCGTTAAACCTAAACGGACACTGTCTGTCAGAAGTTACGTTTACTGTTTTACAAATTTGCCTAACAAAGAAAAAAATGCTTAACGTTTCGGAAAGTTTATCTCTTTCCGTCGTGGGAAGCAAAAAATACAAAGAATAAAGAAAAAAACTATTTAAAATATTTAAATTCAACTATTCGAGAACACTTTACTTTTTTAAAACAGATACGTCTACAAGAAACCGTTGAAGTTCTGTTAAAATGACATTATATCAAGTTAAACTTTAAAATTAACAATTACTACCTGATAACAATTACTTAATAAGGTAAAACCAAAAAGCCACAAACTTTCTGTTCCCCAAATTTTTAAATTTTACGTATGATATGTTTATTATTAATGTTATGTTCTTTAAAATCAAAGAAGCGATAATTTAACCTAACTAACATCTACAGATGCATGAGCGATACATTTATTTTCATTAGATTGAATTAAAAAAGCCTCTTTTATTTTTCTTTTAGAATCTATCACTTCTTTCATTATAATTTTGGCGTTATTAAAATTTATTCTGTGCCCTGTGTCCCATGAATGCTGACAAATCTTAGATTTGTGAAAATCTCCCTTTCTTAAATAATCTTTATGTTCTTTAATTCTAACTTTTAAGGGTCTATATGTAAACCACTAGATGTAAATCATTTCACCAATGTAAAATTTATCGGATTCACAGGGTATTTGGTATATTAAATTTTTTTCATTCCCTTGATGGTCTAAGGGCATGACTTATAAAATTTTGTATGACAATGCTGATATCTGGCACCCACACAAGACAATTTTAATTTAATCTTGACAAATAAGCTATTACTAAACGTTCTCTAACCCAGTGTGAGTACATATTATCAAAGTAAAATCTCTGAAGGCGGGTATAAGGGGACAAATAACTCACAATCTTTAAGATGTTTATTTAAATTTTAATGCTTCAAAAAAAGAAAAAAAAAGTCTCGAAACATGTCGCCCCCCGCTTTTTTTTTGAAGCATTAAAATTTAAATAAACATCTTAAAGATTGTGAGTTATTTGTCCCCTTACCCGCCTTCAGAGGTTTTACTTTGAAAATAAGCTATTATTAGTGAAAATATGAATAAGTTTGTAAAAAAATGTTTGCCCGTTTTTTTATTAACATAAAATATGACAAAATTCAAATAAGTTTCAAAATGTGATAGCTGTTGACCCAACTTTTTAAATAAACATTGAGTCATCAAAAAATATTAAATTTTAGCTGAGTTATTAAACAATTTGCCCTATCAATCAATGATATGTTTATGAAATCTATCTCCGGAGCGTCAAGTTTTAGTGAGAAAATTGAGTGATCTTAGAGGCGTAATATCTCAAAATCTATTAATTCTACGTAATAAATGATAAGGACCATTTTTGTAGGTAATTATTTAAACTTCATTTGCTTACAGCTTTATTGCAAGAAAAATTTTATAAATGGTATATTTTGGCAGATATTTTCGAAAAACTGATTTTTTGGCCATTTGTGGCCATTTTTTCGGCCAAAGCTCGCCGAGCACGGTGTTACAATTTCTCCCCCTAAAACTACTCCCCAAAAGGTACACAATCCACCTGAAAAGTCCCGGTCCACGAATTAAGCTGTGATTTCAACCCGAGGGGTGAACACTTAGGGGATTTATGGTGTACACATGAGAGGATTTCCAGGGGATGTACCGAGGATGTAGTGGATGTACCGAGGATGTACTAGAGGATGTAGGGGATGTACCGAAGATGTAGGGGATGTACCGAGGATGTACTAGAGGATGTAGGGAATGTACCGAGGATTTACCGGGGATGTATTTCGAATTATTTGGGGCGTAATTTGCCGAATGCGATGTTTCAAGTCATCCAAATGTGTGGGTGGTCTTTTGAATACATTTTCCATAAGGTATCTTCTTCGGTATCCTCTTAAAAAAGTTTTTTTTCTAATCTTTTTTTTTTCACTTTTTAATTTTCAAATGAGAATAACTCCAAAAAGCTTGGATTTGGGTATAGCACTTACATGGAAAATATTCAGAATTTTAAGGGCAATTCAAGATGCAGAAAAATAATAATTATGTTGCCACGAGGGTTGCCATTAAAAGAAATTGTTTTGGACAAAGAATTTTTGAGACACCCTGTATAATATTCATTTTTTGCATAATCTGCCCCGGAAAAATTAAAATAATTGATGTGGCCGAGCGATTTCCAAAAAAATGTGGTTCTCGAGATGTTGATATTTATTCAATATTTTACAACCACCCTGTACGAAATCAAATAGGATCGAATATCGATATTGAGAATATAGATAGATATAGATATTTCCGATATGAAGTATTCATAAAGAGATATCTGTTATATCGATAGCTATATCGATATTTGTGGACGAATATATCGTTACTTGGTTTTCACGTATGTGAATTAGCTTGTACACATCCGTTTTTCTCAATGAATTTATTAAATAAAGTTTGCACAAGCCGATTTTCACAAGCCGATTTGCACAAATTTCATGGGAGTGAAAATGGACCTTTATTTGACATATCGATAAAAATATCGATACTCAAGGCTTTGAGGCTCACCCATAGACTTAAAATAAAATATAGACTACACTATTTACATCTCAACGCGGACAAACATTATTTTTTGTACACATGTTTACTTCTGGGTACAGTCGACCGAGCCTTCCTCATCCAGCCTATGTTGTCACGTCTTTAATATTATCAATATTTTTTTCTTGTTATACACATATATTGAGATATTAATACTATAGTTTAATAAAGTAGGTTTTAATATTCCATAGATGTATTAAATAGTCCTTATACTACTAAATTATAAGTCGGATACTGTTTAAAAAGGATAAGTTATTTACAATATGACAACACCGATTAGGGACGAGGGAGCCTATTCATTCATTTATTACGTTGTAGTACGCGTCGCACGTGTGCGGTAAAGCTTTGTTGCCGCTATCTCCTCGGCTGTATTAACGCATTTTCTTAGCTTGTAGTCCTTAAATGTTTATTTTATTGACATTTTCTGTTCAAGAACTATAAAATATGGTTCGCCAGTGCCAAATTTGCAAGAAATTTGACTTAAATAATCCATTTAAGTCTTGAAACGACTTTCGACCGGTAGGCAACTCTCAATTTACCCATTGGGAGTCAGTGGCGTTGTTGTAGAAAGGCGCTTATTTAGATAATATTTTAGTAAAATGTAAAATCTGATTTTTTTCTCATACATTACATTATTTACTTACTTACATTGTAACAAAATCATAATTATAACCCTGTTAATAATTAATAATGTTTTTATTAAAAATATATTCCGGTTTATTCTAAAATTATCTTCAGAATCTTAAATAACATACAAGAATTTTAAAATGATATTACATTATGAAACAATATTTTTTAATATACCGGGTCGTCTCAAAAGTGGCTCACCCCTATAACTTTTTTATTTTTTCAGATAAAAAAAACAGGTTTGTATGTTAGTAGGTATATGACATAAATTAGGATTTATTGGGGACGTATTCAATTGTTTTTGGTCTCTTCCTTTTTCACCGAAATGATTACATCTTTTGATTTCTAAAGGCACCCTCGGTATATTGCTACTTTATTCGATAAAATATGACACTCTGAATAGAATGACATATCATATGTCAACTTTTGACACTGTCGCTTAAAAACAAATCGTATTTTAAATTTCAATCCAGGGTGCCATGGTGTTGTTAAAAACACTAAGTTTAATCAAGGAGCCTTGGAAAAATAGTTTTGATCGTCTAATAGGTTTCGTGTCTTGTATAGGCCGGTTAAAAGATGTACAAATCGTATTTTTAATCATACATATGTCAATTTTTTCAAATGGAACAATGGTGATTCATTAGCATATTTGGAAAAAGCATTTTTTTATGAATATATTGATACCACACACTTGGTATTTCGAGTCAAATTGTCGTTATGAACCGTGTGTTACAATTACAGTTAAATCATATGCGAAAATGTTAAAAGCTCACATATGATATGTCATTCTATTCAGAGTGTCATTTTCTATCGAATAAAGTAGAAATATACTGAGGGTGCCGTTTAAAAATTAAAAGTTATAGTCATTTCCGGTGAAACAGGAAGTGACCAAAAACAATTGAATGCGTCAATCAATCCTAATTTATTTCATATACTAACATACTAAATCTTGTTTTTTTATTTGAAAATATAAAAAAATTATGGGGATGAGCCACTTTTGGGATGCACCCGGTATAATAAAGACAGTACCGAGTTAAATAAATGTAGTTTTTATTTTATCCACTTCCTATCACCTTCCTTGCTTTAATGGAACAGATTTATGTTTTCTCTAATTTACATAATAAGACATCACTTAACCAGAAAAAAAATTACAACAATCATATTTTTTTTTCTCTGCCTGTCGCCGATTCTATTATATTTGTGGAATAGATCCTGTTTTGATTAATATTAGGGGTTGTAAATGTTTGACTAAAATTAATAATTTATTATTAATTTCAAAAATTACGTAATTTCGATTATAAAATTTCTTCTATAACGTGTATTTTATTATTTTTATCCTTTTTGGATTCTAAATTGTTTTTTCTAAACTTTTATTTAAAAACCTGTCCTAAATCTTAATAAAATATAAAAAGTTTAAATACGATATATTTTTAATTTAATTATAGCTTCATTAAAATAAAAAAATTACCCGGCTATGATACGGAGAGTTCAGGTGTACTTGAGAAACGAAAGACAGTGTTGTGTTTCTCGGCAGAGTCGTCAGGGAACGACCGTTACGACAGAGACAACCTATCTATCGCTCGTGTCGCACTCGTTATAACCTAAAACAATAACACAACAATAACAAGACAGTGTCTGACCGCATGTTCCAGCTATTTATGAATGAGATGCTCAGTCTATATTTTATTTTAAGTCTATGGGCTCACCCCTACTCATAACCTCAAAATATCTCGCAAAATGTATATATAAGTCAGATATATAGACTTTAATCCATATCTCTGGTATAAGTTTATGCAAAAATGTGTTTGGCGTGTGTGTTCATATCTTATTGCATAGTGCCGTAAGCGTTATGAATTAAAGGGAAGTGTGTGTAAATAATTATTATTGTACCCTCTATACGTCAAAAACGAAGTACATAAATGCGAATGCCTTTAACGTTGCCTATTTTTAGGTCTGTTTTATAAAGTAGATCCTCGGTAGCTACTAGATCTCATTTTTATTTGGGGTTCAAAACACGAGATTGATAACTTTGCACATAATATAGGGCTTTACGCATGACTAAGTTATTTTTTCCGCCGACATAAACTGCATAAACCGAGGCATAAACTGCTGTTATACAGGGTATAACAGCAGTTTTACAGCAATAAGTGCAAATATTTTCAGGGGTGGTATATTTTGACCCGAAGAACACGTCTATGATGTTTTTTTTGCAAATAAAATATGCTGAAAATCGTGCATTTTCTTTTAAATTTCCCTGTATATTTTTCGAAAACTTTTTAGAACTGCCTGTTCACCGCTAATTTTCCCACGTTATAAATTCTTAATCTCTGATATTACCATAGTTACAGCTTTACTCTATGGTTACGGCACTAAAAGGGATGCAAATACAGAAAAAAATCAGGTGGCTATAAAAATTTAAAAAAATCAATTTTTTTTAAATTTTCAAACTTAAATAACTCTGTTATTTTGGACTTATTTGAAAAATGGTAAAGAAAAAATATGTTTCTTTTATCGAGATCTACCAGCCCTGAAAATATTTGCACCTATTTAAGACTCACCGTTTAAAAGTAACGGCGAATTGTTGTAGGCACAATAATAGCCGAGATTGTTACAGCTCTGGCAAGATTTGATATGTGTTGGCGCGCCTTAGTTCGATTCTCGATGACCCCATATAATTTTTTTAAATGGTTTTGATTTTTTTTTGTCCTTTTAAATTCAACAAAAATATTAGGTGTCAACTATATTACTAGCCAATAAATTGTAGAGGTTTGAGAAATTTTGTGTAGTTATACATATAATAAAGCTCGTAATAAAGTGGGAGATCGTTCTAACATAAATAACAATTCCGGTTTCGTCGTAAGTAAAGTAACCTTAATTTTGTTATTTTAAAAAAAAACACCCTGTAAATTTTTATATCCCTCTAGTAAATGTAAGTCGAAATGGTGCTTCATCTTTTTTTTATATATTTAATAGTTTCGGAGATAGTATCGTTCAAAATTTTAACTTTCTTTTTACCATTCAAATAAAATTTAAAAAAAATATATACAGTGTGTCCAAGATAAGTATATCTCGAAAGTATTTTAGATACGTAAAACGGTTCATCACGAAAATTATTCTAAATGTATTGCGTACACATGAGAGGATTTCCAGGGGATGTACCGTGGATGTACTAGAGGATGTAGGGGATGTACCGGGGATGTACCGAGGATGTAGTGGATGTACCGAGGATGTAGAGGATGTACTAGGGGATGTACGAGGATGTAGGGGATGTAGGGGATGTACCGAGGATGTACTGGAGGATGTAGGGGATGTACTAAGGATAGAGGATGTAGGTGTACACTTTTTGCCCTATGTGTTTATCCCTCGTTTCAACCTTCATTTACTGGACTATTAAAACATTTAAATTACCTATAAATGCTTGGTTTGGTATATATATAAAATGTATAAGAAATCTACTCCATGTTATTTTATAACCAACAATATACTTTGCATTTTAATATTACAGTGGCGGGTTGGAACCTTTAGTGTCACAATAGGAAAATAAAGTACTAATTGATCGCAATCCACCAAAACACTTTACTTTTAACACCTGCCGCGCGTTTCGCTAACAATGTTAGCATCATCAGCAGATATTAATCAGCAGAAACTAATTTAAGTTTTAATCATCTGTTGATGATGCTAACATGGCTAGCGAAATGCGCGTCGATTGTTGAAATTAAAGTGTTTTGTTGTATCGTGTCGATAATTGGCGTGGGCGCCCCCCTCCCCCAGGTAGTGCTGTGCACCCCCAGAGAAATCCTGAATTATGACTCTTTTGGCTACGTATTAATTTTGATTTGCTTGTGATGCAGTAAAAATGACGTTTTCTAGTTTTGTTTAGTTGATATTATTTTGTTGTGTTCAAAAATGTGTTAATTATTATTTTTTTAGAAAATTTGTAGGTATTTAAGTAATCTACGGGATCACGGTTTGATAACCAAGTATATGAAATTTATTGATAGAGAAATTCATGTAAAAAAACGTTTGATTCAAAAAATGTGCTTTTTAAAATTATTTTTCATTTAAAAAAAAAACAAAAGCCCTAGCCCCCCCCTGTGCTCAACACCGGGCCCCCCAGGCCCTCCCCAAGATAAATTGCTAGTTACGCTAATGATGTCGATTTAATGTTTTATTTTGCTATTTTATTTTCCAATGTACTTTATATTTTTTCTTTAAATTCGCAACCGAAACTAAAAAGGAAATCTGTATGCAGTGTGGCACATCCACTATCGTAGTCATCTATAATTCATATTCGAAAATTAAAACTCGTCCGGCTGTTCTGTCGTCTCGCGTGTCTGTGTCTCTGTCCTGAATCCGAATTCAGTTTTTAATTGAAACCGTCGACCAAAGAAAGAGAAACAAAACAACAAAACCGTTACAAATTATGCATTTTGGTCAGAAGTGCGTGTATAACTAACTGTTCCGTTGTTTTCGATATATATCATTCGACTATATTATTTCAATTTGTTTTAATATTTAAATCATGCCAATGTTGTTAAAATTCTATATTGTTGAAATGTAAATTAATGACAGGGCATAGGAAAGCACGTTAATAAACATATTTACTCGTTGACACAAAAATAAATATTAGAGAAATAAAGATAAAATAAATAAATTTCTGGTCAATTCAAGTTTTATCAGAAAATGGTAAACATAATCAATATCCTAAGAAGAGATTATAGGAAAATAAATTCTGCGAAATGCTAGATCATTAATTTTATACTTAGTTTTTCCATCTAGTGCTAATGCTACTACATGGTTACTTTAAATTTCTACATATTGTAGAATGTAGATTTTTTGGGAGGGGGAAGTCAATCAACGCGGCTAATACAGGGAGGCCCATCGAAAACATTCCGCAAGGCATAACGACCAGGGTAATTTTTTTTTGAGAAAATTCAAAAACACGTCAATTTTGTTTGTGAAGGGGACAACTTTTGCCCCAAAAATGATTGCAAAATCTTCAACCCTCTAAGCGGGGGTGTCATCCCCTAATTTTTTTCAAATGGGAAGGGGGGTCAAGTGGTACCGCAATGAAAAGGGTTTTCTATTCTCTAAACTTTCCGGCTTCGTTTTTGAAAATCGGTCGAGTTATTGAGAAAATATGAAGGATTGAAATTTGAAAAGTTTATTTAAACATTTATCAGAGTAAATGATAAGGATAAATTTCTTCCACCAATTTGCTGTTTTTTCTTATTATTTCTAAATGTTTACGCATTTTTTCACTTGCCACAAGGTTGAACGATCAAGTGCGGTAGTTGCTAGATAGCTGTTCTGTGTTAATGAAACTGTAATTTAAATTTTTCTAACAATTATTATGGTGTACTCACTTGCAGAAAAAGTGGAAATAATCAAACTTTATTTTAAAAATAATGAATGTGGCAATCGGGTTGCGCAGATATTCAATGAACGACATCCTGACAACCACCTTTATTGCAAAATTGTTCGCGAGTTAGTAGCAAAGTGTCCAAAGGATATTAAAAAAAACGGAAGTTCCACCCGTACAAAATTCAGTTGGTACAAGAACTCAACGAAGACGATTTTGATCGTCGCTTGCAATTTTGTGAAACTATGAGTGAACGAGTGGCGAATGATAATAATTTTCTATTTAATGTGTGTTTTTTGGATGAGTGTACTTTCTTTTTGAATGGTGTAGTTAATCGGCACAACTGGTCGGTACTGGGCTGAAGACAACCCCATCGTTTTTCACGAGGTGCACACACAAAACCCTCATAAATTGAACGGCTGGGCTGGTATTTTTGGAAATTCTATTGTGAGTCAGTTTAACGATATTGAGAAGAACTTCGACGCACAAGTCACAGAACAGCTATCTAGCAACTACCGCAGCTAATCGTTCAACTTTGTGGCAAGTGATAAATGCGTAAACATCTAGAAATAATAAGAAAAAACCTCAAATTGGTCGAAAGAATTTATCCTTATCCTTTACTCCGATAAATGTTTCAATAAACTTTTCAAATTTCAATCCTTCATATATTCTCAATGACTCGACGGATTTTCAAAAACGAGGCGGGGAAATATAAAGAATAGAAAGGTCTTTTCATCGCGATGCCACTTGACCCCCTTCCCATTTGAAAAAATTTGGGCGATGACACCCCCGCTTAGAGGGTTGAAGATTTCGCTATCATTTTTGGGGCAAAAGTTGTCGCCCTCACAAACAAAATTGACGTGTTTTTGGATTATTTGAAAAAAAGAATACCCTAGCCGTTATGCCTTGCGGAACGTTTTCGATGGGCCACCCTGTATATCTATTTTGTCCTTTCTTGAGATATAACACACCATAAAGCCTTAGGGATTTTACAACGGCCGGTATTTGAGACGGTTTTACAGATGTTAGTTCTCTATCTCCAATATCAGTCGTACCAAAATGTATGGTACCTACAAATGGTTGTCGCCTCGGCGCACTCAGTGATGAGGTGTTCCGGTGTTTCCCCATTTTCGTCACACAATCTGCATTCCCCGTTGTTTCTTAGATCTACTGTGGTGTTCAGGGCCTATTTTACCATAAGGCCCATAAGGCTCGGGCCTTGGGCCCGGTGGTCTGGGGGGCCCGTTAAAGGTTGTAAAATATTCATAATTTCTTGAATTTTTTAATTTTATTTGAAAAGAGGTCCCGAATTTTTGCTTGGGCCTTAGGGCCCGACCAGATGAAAAATAGACCCTGGTGGTGTTCCTTGAGGAGACAGTGTCCTGTTAAAAACCCCGTGACAATCCGAAAATTGTTCATACTCTCGGTCGTAAGCAGGGTTCGGAAGTAGTTAACTAAGGCCCGTATTTATAGTTGCGTCTCGAGACGCCAAGACGGTCTTGGGCTCTTGAGAGCGGAATCCACAGAATACACGAGCAAACGTGATTTTGGAGATTGCGATTTTCATTTTGGAGATTGTCATTTTGGATAGTTTATGTGATCTGTGGATAGTTTCTTAACTCAACTTTTTTTGTAAACAAAGTAAATCCCTTGTAAATCCGTTTTGTCTGATTAAACAGTTTTGAATATGTTAGAAGAGTTTGAGGATATTTCGGACCATGTGGAAGAAGAAAATCGTCTTCGAGTTCCAAAAAGATATATACGGGATGCAGGAAATCCAATAGAAATGTTTAGCGAGGGGGGATTTATGCCTATATAGGTTTAACAAGGCTGCAATTACAGAAACTATTTTACCTCTTATAAATTGAAGACTTGCAAAAACCTACCAATCGTGGTTTACCCATTCTCCCCGTTATTCAAATACTAATTTGTTTACGGTTTTATGCGACTTGTAATCTTTAGATGGTAAATGGAGACTTGCGTGGTGTTAGCCAACCTACAATAACCCAGATAATCAAGAATAATGCAATAATGTGGAAGTATTTCAAAATTGCAAAAGTTTTTTTAGTCTAAATGTTCAGGTCCCAAAAGGGAAATTATGGATATTATAGTAGGATATCCAGGGTCAAGTCATGATAGTGTTATATTCGATCCAAGTAATTTAAGAATGCTAATGGAAAGGAGTGATATTCCTGGTTTACTTCTTGGAGACAATGCGTATAGATGTAGGCCATTTCTATTGACTCCTGTTCTACAGCTAGGTAATCAACAAGAAACCAGGTATAACTTTGCCCATAGAAGAACGCGAAATGTTGAAAGGCTATTTAGGACTTGGAAAAAACGTCTTCCATGTCTCCGAGGTTTACAAAACAACTGTTGCTATTATTTGTGCAACAGCTGTTCTTCATAATATTGGTTTAAGGGAAAATTTAGATAATTTTGAAGATGCTAATTTACACATTCCAATTATAAATAAAAAGGAAGAGGGTTAGATTTTTGAAGAAATCTTATTGAACATTTTGCAAATTAATGTATTTATTGCATTAATATATGTATATCTAGTAATTATGTTATATGTTAAGTAATGTTCCAAGGTAACTAGTACCTATATAATAATTTTATTTACTTTTCTATTAGTGGTTAAGTTAGTATTTATATATTTACATGTAACATAATTGTAAGTAATTCTTTACAGTCTTTTATTAGTTATCTTAAAAATACTGTTTTTCTATACTTAAATAATATATGATTTCTTAGTAGTTTTACGCTCACTATGACCAGACAGCTAAGTGCTTGTTTTAACTGGTCACACAGAATTTTCCCACTAATACATTAAAACAAAAAATTGTCTTTTTATTTTCATCATGAATATTTACATAAATATCATATCACATAATATACAATATTGGATGTATACACCGTATAACCTATAATTTTCAAGATTTTATTGCTTGGTGTAAATTCTGTATTCTTATTGAGTTGACCACTCTATATAAAGTCGATACTCCATGTTTTATAGTTTTATATCAAATAATATTTCACAATACACATTCTATGATTATTGCATTTTTACTGCTTCCTTATTTCTTGTCGTCTAGATGACATTCTTCTCTCTTCTTTTTTTGCTCGTCTGCTAGCTCATAATTTTTTTTATACTTCCTTTGTTCCATTTCTATATGTTCTTTGACCTCTCTCAATTTTTCAGGTAATCCAGTACTTTTCATTCTCTACTGTCAATAACCTCACTTGTCCATCTTCAAATAAATCTTCAATCCTCGGAATATATCCATATAATAATTCAGGTGGTTTTTTCGCCAGTGAATTTATTCACAGATGTATTTATAGCTCTCTCTATATTCTTAATATATGTATCCCATTTGTTGTCATCATCTGCACAAGCCGAAGCCAGTATCATTGGAATAATAATGCTGTTCAACCATTTATGGTTGTATCACACAAATTCACTCAAATGTTCTGCTATTAAAATGGACACCCTCTTGATAATCTGGCTTATTGTAGGTTGGCTAACACCATGCAAGTCTCCATTTACTATCTGAAAATTAGAAGTCGCATAAAACCGTAAACAAATTAATAATTGAATAACGGGGGGAATAGGTAAACCACGATTGGTAGGTTTTTGCAAGTCTTCAATTACAAGAGGTAAAATAGTTTCTGTAATTGTAGCCTTGCTAAACCTATATCGGTATTTAAATTCCCCCACGCTAAACATTTCTATTGGATTTCCTGCATCCCTTATATATCGTTTTGGAACTCGAAGACGATTTGCTTCTTCCACATGGTCCAAAATATCCTCAAACTCATCTAACATATTCAAAACTGTTTAATCAGACAAAACGAATTTACAAGGGATTTATTTGGTTTACTAAAAAAGTTAGGTTAAGAATGTATCCACAGATCACATAAACTATCCAAAATGACAATCTCCAAAATGAAAATCGCAATCTCCAAAATGACGTTTGCCCGTGTATTCTGTGGATTCCGCTCTCAAGAGCCCAAGACCGTCTTGGCGTCTCGAGACGCAACTATAAATACGGGCCTAAGAGGTAATTTACCTGACTAACCATGTATAGTTTTTTCGGCAAAATCTACGTCTTTTAAATAAAAATGTTAACTTTGACGAAACATGTAAGGTATAAATTATTTATTTAATTAAAGCATTATTAATTCACCATAAAAAAAGAGAATATAATGAATACCACAATATTGTGACAATATGTTAAAATTATTAAATATGAAATACAAAAACTCTAAAAAAATTATAATACCCAAATTACAAATATAAAATATAAGATTTTAATCAGTCAGTAATTTTTTTCAAAACTTTGCAAAAAGTCTATTTTTCATTACCTCTGTATGAGGGGTGTAAATAATTTTTTGATGTCAATGCTATATTTAAAGCCATATTTCCTCTCTTTTCTAAAGCTTCAACTAGATATCTCTGGCTTCAACTCATCTTTAACTTGTTATAATCCCAAACCTGCCTAAAATCTTTGATATTTGAAAGTTACATAAACCACACTATCTACGTCGATTAACTACATGTAATGTAGTTTATGTAGTTTTTAAGAGTAACATGTAGTTTTCAGAACCCTGGTCGTAAGTCCTGAGAAATTTCTTCGAGTGTCTTAGACCATTGGAGGATTATCATTCCAGGTTACGGATGGAGTCTTCCAGAATCTTATGTTCTGCTTTAAGTCGGTTTCCACTTGGAAAGCAGAACGGTTCTGGTCCAGTTAGTGGGGAGTGTTTGCTCTTTTCTAGCTAGATCGTTTGCTTTTTCATTACCGTCTATCCCTTGGTGGGTTGGCACCCAGAGTAGGAGGACTTTGTTTTCTTTTCTAATTTGTTCCGCTTCTCTAGGCATTCTTTGACCAACTTCGAACTGATAAGTTGGCCGATCGTAAGGCTGCTTGACTATCGGATAAGGTGGATATTTCTTGTTTCTGATAATTCCCATCCAAGATAAGTTTTACGCATCTTTCGATAGCGTAGATTTCTATCTAAGGGATTCTGTGGTAGTTGTCCATCGGTTCGGAGTACATAATTTTTGGCCAAATGGCCTATCCCCAATACAACTCCTATCCCTGTTCCCACTTTGGTTTCCCCACTCAATGCTATGGTTTTTTAACTGCTAGGCAAGCATTTCTCCCTATCAATTCTTTTTGTTACACAATACTACAATAAGGTATTTCTCAAAGTTGTACATTTTATTTCTAAATATTCTCTACATACGTATCTACGCTACTGGTTCCCCTACACTCATTATCTGTCTCCTAAATCCTACCATGTTGGTATCTTAAACATTATACTGTAATGTAAATTAAGTAAGGTCGGTCGTTATCCTAAAAATAGTGGAAGTTCTAACTATATTAGAAACCGGTTATGGTAGGTCGTAAAAATATCAAAGTTAGCAACGGAAAAGTCTACCTGTTCGATAACGATTTACTATCTAAAAACTTTAAATCTCTCGAGAGCCTAATTTACGATTTTTTTTCGATAAAAGTGTAAATAGGCTTATGAAAATAATCTCACTATCATCTGTTAAGTTAAGTAAACAAAAGTCATGTTTTTGGAAAGTTTCCACTACAACTAGAATGCTATGTTAAGATAAATACATTTTTTAATTGTTTTGGGTACTTACATATCTAAAAAGCAATACTTGTTTAATACACTGTAATAATATTTTATAAGACTTTAAAAATTTACAACGTGACATAAAAATTAGAAAGGCATTATTACCTTATTTTATTGCTTAAGTTTGTCCAGTTCAGATAATATTTTAGCAACAGATTCAATAACTACGAAAAGTGATAAATATATTAACAAATTTTATATTCCTTATGTTTAAAATAGTAGTAATCTAAAATTAATAAATAACAAGCGAAACAAATAAAACAGAATGTTGATATAAAAGTATATAGACATTACGGTCATATTCTAGCAAATACATTTTCGCGCTATTGTAGTTTAGCATGGACAGACATAATATATTGTTAAATTCTAAAAAATATGAGAATCTAAACATGTTCTCTCCAAAAAAATTCTTTATGGGTATTTCGCCACTGCACTGCAAGAAAATCTACAAAATAAAATAGTTATTTTTTGTAAACACTTCTGCGTTAAACCTAAACGGACACTGCTTGTCAGAAGTTATGTTTACAGGTATACAAATTTGCCTAACAAAGAAAAAAATGGTTAACGTTTCGGAAAGTTTATCTCTTTCCGTCGTCGGAAGCAAAAAAATACAAATAATAAAGAAAAAAACTATTTAAAATATTATAGACTATATTCTTTATAGGGACATATCATATATACAAGATGGTCCGAATTGTATTCCGGAAACTTCGGCAGCATATTCAACAGATAAAAATAGGTGAAAAAGTTCGTATAAATGTATGTCCTAAAATGCTTAGTTTCGGAGATATAGGGTGTAGAAATTTCATGTTTTATTTCGAGATTTTTTCCCAATAATTTCTGAAGTAACGTCAATATTAAGATGAAAATTGGTGTCTGGGATTTTTTTGACATGAGAAATTTGATTTTGATGTCAATATGACTCCTACTGGTAGAGGGCGTCACCTACATGTGTTTTAACTGTTTTTAAGCGTAATAACTTTTTGTCCGTACCTATATAAAACTACCGAGGGAAAATATATTCATCTCTGTGATTTTTTACGTAAAAAATATCGCTTTGTAAAAATCGCTACGAGCAACTGTTCTCAAGATATTTAGAATGGAAATAGTCAATACATGCCATTATTGACGAAAAATAAACACGTATTATACATGAATAGTTATATCACTGAAATAATAAATTTGGGAAATTTGTATTTTTTTAAATTAATCATATTTTTTCTGCAAAAAAATGATGATAAAACAGTTTTTGTTAAACTTTTGGTACAAAAACATTTCAAATTTATGATCTCAGTCTAATAACGATTTAGTCAACATGTTCAATTTGTGTCAGTGATGACAGGTATTGATAATTTCGATTCCAAATATCTCGAAAACCATTACTCGTAGCGATTTTTACCAAGAGACCTTTTTTACTTAAAAAGCGTCGTAAATATATATTTTGTTACTCAGTAGTTTTATACAGGTACGGACGAAAAGGTATTACTCTTCAAACCAGTTAAAAAATATGTAGGTGGCGCCCTCTACTAGTAGGAGTCATATTGACATCAAAATCAAATTTTTCCTGTCAAAAAACTCCCAGACACCAATTTTCATCCAGATATTGACGTTAGTACATAAATTATTTGGAAATAATCGAAATAAAAATGAAACTTCTACACCCTGTATCTCCGAAACTAAGCATTTTAGGACATACATATATAAGAACTTTTTTTTTTACTTATTTTTATCTGCAGAATAAGCTGCCGGAATTTCCGGAATACAGTTCGGACCACCCTGTATATCATATTTAATAGGGGTATATCATATATAATTCTAACATTAAGCAGCTCATCGGCAATAGTGTAATATACCAAATACCATGTGAATGCGACAAATTTCACATTGGTGAAACATCTAGACCCTTAAATGTTAGTATTAAAGAACATAAAGATTATTTACGGAAGGGCGATTTTCACAAATCTAAGATTTGTCAGCATTCATGGGACACAGGGCACAGACTAGATTTTGATAATGCCAAAATTATAATGAAAGAAGCGATCGCCTCTAAAAGAAAAATAAAGGAGGCTTTTTTAATACAATCTAATAAAAATGTATTGCTCATGCATATGTAGATGTTAGTAATGTATGGCAATCGCTTCTTTGAGTTTAAAGAACATAACATAAATAAACATAACATTACGTAAAATTTAAAAATAATCATACAGAAAGTTTGGGGCTTTTTGGTTTTACCTTATTAAGTAATTGTTATCAGGTAGTAATTGTTAATTTTGAAGTTTAACTTTATATAATGTCATTTTAACTAACAGAACGTCAACGGTTTTTTGTAGACGTATATGCTTTAAAAAACTAAAGTGTTCTCATACAAGTTTGAATTTAAATATTTTAAATAGTTTTTTTTCTTTATTCTTTGTATTTTTTCTGCTTCCGACGACGGAAAGAGACTTTCCGAAACGTTAAGCATTTTTTTCTTTGTTAGGCAAATTTGTATAACTGTAAACATAACTTCTGACAAGCAGTTTCCGTTTAGGTTTAACGCAGAAGTGTTTACAAAAAACAACTATTTTATTTTCTAGGATTTTCTTGCAGTGCAGTGGCGAAATACCCATATTGGATTTTTTTGGAAGAATACGGATATAGTATCATCCTTTATCTTTAATTTCCTTCTTCATTTGTGTTAATATACCTAGCCAGTTTTACATAAAACGTTAAATGCCGAACGCTTATTTTGCTACTTTTTCGGATTAGTAAAATGTACTTTTAAAACGTTTAGTAGTAGTAAACCATGTGTATTAAAAATAGTTCTCTACAGCCACTTTAAATATTTAAAGGGGGGTAGGATATCGTGACAGAGAACATTTAACCAAGTTTTTTTACCCATTGATTCATATAGACCTAATTTCGTTCAAAAATTCGACGTTTCTCCACGGTACGTTATGCCTGTTTGACATGACAAACAGCCATAATAGCCAATTGTAAACAAAAGCGCCGGCATTGTTCTAGTGGATAAATAGTCAGTTTTATCGTTCTTGCTATATTATAAAATGATTTGAATCACAATAGCTCGAATTCCGTTTTTTTGTTCCTTTTTGTGATGATAATTAGGCGTAATTATTAGTTGTGTCAGTTTTCAGGTTTTCAGCTAAATTGTCCATACTTTAATATATATCTCTTTTGATCCAATTGCGTGTTACTTTTATGTTAATTAATGATTAATAGTAATAAAATATACCGGGTGCAGCTCAAAAGTGACTCACACCCCAATAACTTTTTATTTTTTTTCATGTAAAAAAACGAGATTCGGTATGTTGGTATATGACATAAATTAGGATTGATTAACGTATTCAATTGTTTTTGGTCACTTTCAATTCCTATTTTCAATTCCTAATTTTCACCTCAATCCTAATTTCTGCCATATACTCACATACCAAATCTCGTTTTTTTTATCTGAAAAAATAAAAAAGTTATAGGGGTGAGTCACTTTTGAGACACATCCGGTATATCTTGATAAAATATTAAAAACTATAATAATGTACCTAAATAAGATGTTAATGAATAAGAAAAAAGTTATTTGAAAACAGTAAAAAATGAAATAATACCCTATGATCGAAAAAAAGGCGTCCAGTTGGCTGGGAAATGACAATCAATGACATTTCCCATATAAATTTACATATAAAATGACAGCGATCTTTATTTCACAGCCATCGCCGACGCCGTTTTTTTTTCGGTCATAGTATGATCGTACGAAAATCGAAGAAAAACTATTTTATAATTTAGAAAGTTTGGCATAGAATTTTGAACACCCAGGATGGTTTAAGATTGCGATATTTATTGAAAAGTAAGTACAGATCAGCTACTCGATCGTATATTATTAAATTACCTATATAGTATAGTTATGATTTCAGACATGTTTTATATTTATAATATTTTTTTTAAAAAGACTGAATAAACTGTTGTAAAAAAATATTGAATCCCGATTTTAAAATTTTCCGAAATTTGCAAAATTTTCCAAAACGACCTTTTGTTTCAACAAGTATTTGCGTCCGGTGATAAAACCCAATCGCACAGATCAGAACCGCGTTATGTAACGCATCTGTTCGCGACTTTTATCACTTGGAAATAATTAATTTGTAAACAAGTCTTTATTACAGAATCCCAGTTATTATGCGCGGTTCCGTTCGTTCTCGTTTTTATCGTCCCCATGTTTAAATGCATGCGGTTTTATTCGATAAACTAATCGTAAAAACACTTTTAAAACCAGTTTTAATTGTGCCTTTTATTCTCCTTTCTTTCTTTTCTTTCTTCAAACGTTTCCTGTGGCTTAGATTTATTAGCAGTGTCGGCCAAAAAAGATGTTTACTTTGAATATATTAGGGACAGGAAATTGGTAGTTATATTTGGTATCCCAGATTAACCATGATTAACCATTATAACAAGGTAATAATTAAAAATCTGTTTAAGCTTGTACCAATGAAGCCTTTTCATATGATACCCTTGATGATACTGTTGATTAACAGTGTCAACTCAATTCAAAATTTGGACCGCTACTGTTCCTTGGATAAAGATCCTGTTATTTTTTGTGATTTAGTTAAAAATAAACGGCTTTCAGATTTTTCTCTTTTGTACAAATTAGTAAAAGTTTGTGTCTCCTGCCCCTCAGTAGAGGATTTTAACTAAAAATTAGTAAAAGTCTAAAAAATTTACAAAAAGATTTGGTCATCCATACAATTATGACCGCACACGTATGCTTTGACACTCCCTTGAGAGTGTCAAAGCAGGCATGTTTTTTGCGGCATAAACCGCCGTATTTTTTACGTTAACTTAGAAGTTGGTTTTTTCTAGGGTTGCCAACTTTCCAAATAAAAAATAGAGGACGAGAGGGCACACAAGAGCCACAGACGAAACATTTTTTGAAACCTCGCCCAAATGTCTAGAATTTACCAAAAAGTTATGTCGACGGTTATGTCGCGTTTGATGGTGTTTCATACTTTCAAAAAAAAACTTTTTTCAAACATAAGTTAGTAAGTAAACATAAAATAGTTAAACATATTTGTCGCTTCCACACATATTTCTTGTACATATATATTTCTTCATTTGCTTTTCTGTACAAATGAGTGGGAGTAACGTGGTATGAAAAAAGAGTACTATTTCAATATGTGAGAGAAAAGAGGACAGTGAGATCAAAAATATCCTCTGGAATAGAGGACGGTTGGAAACCCTATAGTTTTTTTCACTACTTCAAGGGACTGCAGACCTAATCGAATATATGGTTTTAATTTCAGCTCGATACCTCCACGCGTTCGCGAGATAAAAGGTCTTGACAGAAACACGGATGGCCGGACGGACAACAAAGTGATCCTATAAGGGTTCCATTTTTTCCTTTTAAGTTACAGAACCCTAAAAAATGACAGTAGTGAGTTATGCTATCATTTCTCACATATTTACAAAACATTTTCACTGTTTTCAAGTGCCAGTAGTTTCCAACCCTATAATTTCACTAAACATTGGACAAGAAGTACTTACTTACTTACTGCCATTACTCGCTGACGAGTATTTGACACGCATCAGAAGATGATGCAAGGCGTTTCCTGTCATGAGCTTTTCTGTGACTGAAAAGCCCGATACGTGATGTTATCTCTCTTCCGCACTCCGAACATTCAAAAATTTCATTACTTTGTTGCCTCTTTACTTTTTGGTTGTCGTTATTAACCGAATTTACAATTCTCCTCTATTGCGTTCTATTATGCGCTGCTTCCTCCCACTGATGCTGCATACTGCATCAGTTGGACAAGTGAAAATGGCGGTGCTGCCAAAGGATTGCCCAGAGGGTTGCATTGACCACTGACCAGCAACTGGCTCTAGAAAAGGCGATACTGGATGAAGTAGTAGCAAGTGGTTTGCGACGCAACGGTCCACAACATGTGGGGCAGCCGCGTTTTGCGGTGATACACTTCCGGGTGGGCATGCTCCTCATAGATTGTGTATCTCAAGAATAGGCGGAGTGATTGGTTGAAACGGCACCTAAGCTTAAGAATTGGCAAGGGCCGGAACTGGTTGCAGTGAAGGGAGAAAACATTCCAAAAGGGGCGACCATCCGGTCCTTCTGCCGAGGAGCAAGGGGAAAGACATTACCTACCTGTTGAACCTTATCCAGGCTCAGAACTCAGAGTGATCAACTCGAGGGAGGAGGCTCACAATAGGATCTATATCTTCTATACTAGATTCGGGACAACACCGGTATCAAGTCTAAGGGGAGACCAAGTTAAAGAGGTGGAGAAACTGGAAACAGGTCCTCCAGCCTCCACCTCACAAATACCTCAGCCGGAGACGAGTTCCTCGACTGTGAAGGGCACGGTCGGTGGGGCAAACCCCAACCGTGGAAAGGTGTATACCCTCGGAGGGGGAACAACTGTTGTCACAGGAGGATGGGAAATACCCTGTCCCCCTAAAACATGCATGATGAGTTATAACTCGTAAAAGGGACACACAATAGATATTTAAGGTCGCAGTGATTAACCCCCCCCTCCCACTCTTTCTACATTCTACATGGGTCATGTTCTTTTAAACAAATTTCTCAAAGCCTGGACTGCGCAGTTTTGTCCTGAGGAAAAACTGTATGTGTGTGGCTATCTATATAGTACCTATTCTATGACATCATAGTCTTAAAAAGCTTCACACCTTTTTTCGTTTCTTTAAAACTGTCGATTTCTCGACCACATAAAGGAGAAAAACTTTTCTTTGTTTGTCCGATCTTTCTTTTCTCTTCGGAGCGTTCAGATTATGATCTTGACAGCGCTTAATTCGGTTGATTCGAACGGATAGCTTAATTTGCGTAAATATCCGTAAAAAACACTATTGGGTCAAACTCGTGGAGCTTTTTCTACACTATTAAACAACAAATCATCGTTCTCATGGTTTTCAATCGTGACAAGATAATTTAGGTAAAAATTGGGTAAAAAACAAGCAAGATTTAAGAAGTAATAGTCAAATCGACTTATTGTAAAAAGTGTCTAAGTGAAATAGTTTATTTTTATATAGGTTATTATTATATTATAGCTATATTATAGCTTATATTTATACCTTAATTATTTAAAAATCATTAATTTTACTGAAACGAACGTCGTTTATTTGCATATTTTGTACAAAGATTATGCAATCGACTCGACAATTTTACATAATTAAAAAATTATTATTTACATTTTAAAAAAATTAAAAAAGGTATTTTTGTTGAGCCACAAATGCGAATTATCCTGAAAGATGAACATTTTAATAGCACTTTAACAGATATTGAAAAAAATCTTGGAATAATTTTCTGCTGGTGGTTGCTAAAATGTCTTGGGAAATAAAAAAGCTAATGATTACACCGGCTCTGGTGCACAATAGGTCCCCACGTATTTAACACTTTTTTGGGATTTTTTTGCAAGATTATCTTAAATTGAACATTTTTAAGCATAAAAATTGTTGGATGAATGTGTTTTATCTTTAAAAAGCGGCAACAAACGTATTTTAGGTACAGGCGACGGACAGTAAATATGTAAAATTTTCTACACGGATTCAGTAAAAACATCACATATTAGCACTTTATTACCTTATATAGACGTGGAATGACCTAATTTAAGCACAAAAATGTAACGAATCTTCTTTGTAAGCATAAAAATTAAGAAAATATATTTATTTGCATCATCTCAATCCTTGATCTCAAGCTCAAGCCAGCCATTTTATGACTTTTTCGATTGACAGTTAATCGATCATCGGTATGTCATCTATGGCCTTCGCATAGAATTTGCGACGTTGTCAATAAAATTATTTTATATGATTTTCTTCTGAAATAAAGTTGACATTGTGGAGGGACTTAAAACGGTAAGTTATCACTTTAGTGCAACAAAAATTGAACGCTGTCTAGTAGCTTATTCGTAAGTGTGGATTATTTTAAAGCAATTTCTGAAATAAAATTTGCGGATTTTTCAGGTTCTACGAAAATATAAGTTTTTTAAATATATACTATTTTTCGACGCGTAATCAATAAAGTTTTGTCATTAGGCACAACAGCCTGGTTATTTGGAGGGTGGTAATGCATTGGTTAGCCTGGTTATTTGGAGGGTGTTAATGCATTGGTTAGCCTGGCTATTTGAGGGTGTTAATGCATTGGTTAGGTTAGGTCAGATTGTTGTTTATGTTAGATCAATAGAGTAATCAAAACACGCGTTCTTTCTTAATACGAATTTGATTTAGGTTCTTGTGGCGAATATGTATGCAGTCTCCCTTTATCTCCGAATATATAGACTAATTTATTTGGTGGGGAGTGTTTGGAAGTACGCATATCACATCGATTTCGGAATCTTACTAAAAAACAAAACCGGGAACAATACATTTTTATACAATTGTGCTAAATACTGTGTAATGATTTTATTGTCAATTTATTTTTATAGTGTTTTTTGTTTTACCTCGTTTATTATATTTTTAATTTTTCGTGTTCTTAAAGTACGTACTAAATGTAAAAAAAACGAATATAAAGTGGCAACACTGTGCATAACCTTAATTATTTTTTTTTCGTAGAAAAAGTGGTTCATCCAACAGTTTTTTTCTTTTAAACTATTCCATTAACTATGGGATCCACATTAAAAATTAAAAAAACCTCAGACCTGTTCTGCACAAGACCCGATTACACCATTAATCTGGTTAAAAATATGCTGTCATATTATCAAAAAATGGGTTACCATATGTCTCTGAAGATTCATTTTCTACACGCATACCTGGACTTTTTTGCTGCGGAGCCTCTTTCATCAAGCTATATTAACAATGGAGGGAAGGTACCAGGGAAATTAGAATCATTCCATGCTTGCATACTAGTGTCGTTAGAGATGCTCTAGAAACAGTTCACAAAAGGATTGCAAACTGACACCGCATAGGGACTCTAATAATGTAAAGTATATATTTTTTTTTCAAAAGTCACAAAAGTATTAATTTTTGCGACGTGATTGACAATATAAAAAAGTCATTTTAACGCCTAGGCATAAAAGTAAAGCACTTTTACTCCTAAGCATAAAAATACGAAAATATTAAACTGACATAAAGTGTCAAATTAAACGAGCGTAACCATAGTTTCTCTATATATAATTACATAGAATATATGACTTTTAAATCTTTTTATATTATTTTTGGAACGTTTGAAATTTGTTTAAAATATTATTTGTGGCGTTTGAAAAAAAAAGCATGTTCTGTTCAAAGTAAAAATGACTTTTTGTCTCGCCACAAAAAGTGTAATTTTTTCTCCTAGTAAAACAATATATTATTTTTATTTTAACAAAAATTAAATTAAAAAAACATGTTTTTGAAAACTACAACTAAGTAAGTTTTTAATATCATTGTTATTTTCATATTTAGCGCCCCAAAGTTAGTTAAGAAAAGTAATTTTTATAAAATATAGCACTAATAAACTAAAATTTGTTTTCCAGTGTTCGTATTGTTATTATTCCAAAAACCATGATGAAAGTACATTTTTATTTCAAGAGCCAAAAAATTACAGGAATCACATTTTAGTTTTAGTCAGTTTTTGCAAAAATTGCACTTTTTCCATAGAGTATCGATCACCAGGATCATTAGCCATTAACAATATATTGTGGATAAACTAATAACTAACTAAAATAATAATAAATTCAGTGATTTGGTGATCGAAACAGACCCAAAAGTCCAGACAAATAAAATAAAACTAACCAACACAAACAAGAAAAATAGATAAATATGTGTAAAACGAACAACAAGAAAAATAGGTAAATATAGTTACATCACAGATGGTTGTATATATTAATTTCATTCATAAAATTCAGAACATTTATAATTTTTTCTATATCTGCTAGATTTTCACGAAATTCACCACGTATCTAGAATCTACTTCTTTCTACCGTATATTGAGGACATTCACATATAATGTGAGTTACTGTCAGATCGACATCACGGACAATGCACATTGGAGGCATTACGCTTTTAAGCAGATATGCATGAGTCACTGCAGTATGCCCAATACGAAGACGATGTACTCTGGATTCATCCGCTCGTTCTAGTTTAAAACGTAAAGATGGGGTTGACGGATCCTGTTTTATTGCGCGAAGCTTTGAAGGTTTACCTGTCCACTCATCCTTTTTTTGAGGAAGAGGGAAAAAATCTTGCATAAAACACCATTGGGTAGTGTCGGATTCCTACCGACTAAAAAACCCTCCTCGCATTCCAACGGTCTATCCAGCTGGAAACCGCTTGCGCATTACTTCAGCTGGAAGGCTGTCTATGTGGTATGGCGCCGCATTCTATTTTTTTTTGTTTGTATTATTTCTCGAATGCATCTATATGTAATTTTCCATGATGTTTCACAGCCCTTGCATCATATTTTTAGCATTGGAGACTTGTCCGCCACTGTCACGTTGGAATGACTCTCTAAACTGCTTCCGTTCATTATAGAGGAATAGTGTGTGTTCGACACTATAAACTTCCTTGCAATACATGCACAAATTTGAAGTGGATCTCTCCCTTTTATACAAATAGCTGTTAAAGCATCCGTGCCCTGTCAATACCTGAGTTCTGTCTAACCAGATATTAATGTCTGGTATGGGATCATGTGTCTATCTACCATATTTATCTAAATCCCACTCCTTTTGCCATCCATTCATTAGTATGCTTCTTGTCTCCAGTGATGATATTCCTTTGTATCTCTCTCTTCTTTCCTCTACAAGTAGGTGAATAGGAGGCACCCCGTGTCCACTCATCCTGCCATTCCCTTTCTGTTTGTTTCTTTAGTAGTGCTATCATATTTACTAAAATAATTTAAGATCTTAAGCCCGGAAAGTCTCCCGGATTTGATAACATCTGTCCTGAATTTCTAATACACTGCAGAAAATTTGCGATCAAATAGCTGGCTGGATTTTTCATCGACATATTTCGAACTGGAAATCTACCTAAAGAATTCAAAAGATTCAAAATCATAGCTATTTCGAAACCAGGCAAACCAGTAGACTCGCCTAAAAGCTACAGACCCATAGCACTGCTATCTGTAAGTTACAAACCGCTCGAACGCCTTATATATAACCGAATAAGCGAAAAATCTTTGACGAAATCCCAATAGAACAGGCTGAAGAGAAAGAAACACATAGAAGCAGGGTTCCAAAGATAACAACGGCGGCTGCCTTCATCGACCTGTCGGCAACATAGAGATGGCGAGAAGGCATAATATATAAGTTTCTGCAAATGATTCCGTGCAAAGTAACAGCACGACTGCGACTGCTTGACAACATGCTGAACGACAGAATATTCCAAGTCGTAATGGGATTTGACACAAGCTCTTCAAAGAAACTTAACGGTCTACCTCAAGGAGCGGTGCTCGCGCCGCTTTTGTTCAGCTTATACATCTCAGATATGCTCAACACCAGGTCAAGAAAACATGGGTATGCCGACGATTGGGGACTTACTATAAGATGTGGCTCGTTCGAAGAAGCAGAGGAAATTTTGACGGCTGATCTCGAGAAGTTAGGGAAATATTTCCGGAAATGGAGACTCCAACCAAACGCTAGCAAAACAAAAGTATCGTGCATTCATCTGAATAACAAATTTGCAAATAAGGAACTCAGTATCCAGTTTGAAAACACTACTTTCAAACATAATAAAAATCCAAAGTACCTAGGTGTTACACTCGATAGAACACTTTCATTTAAAGAGCACTTATCAAAAACAGCAGAGAAGCTGAAAACAAGAAACAACATAATACAAACATTGTGCGGAACATCTTGGGGAGCTTCAACATCTACTCTACGCTCGTCAGCTCTGGGTCTCGTCTGCTCAGCTGCCGAATACTGTGCTCCGGTATGGTTCAATAGCCCACATGTCCACAAAATAGACGCACAGCTCCATAATACAATGAGAATGGTCGCTGGTGTTATTAAATCCACACCTAGAGAATGGCTTTCAGTACTGAGTCACATCCCACCCCCAAGTCTGCGCCGCATAAACGCTCTGTAGAGAGAGTTTAACAAGATATTGGACAACAGAGAACTACCGATCCATGCAGACATCGAGGATGCTAACCACAACCGCCTCCGATCCAGAAAACCACCCACTAAGACCGCACTAAATACAATTGAAGACGAATGGACCATCACCGACGCTTGGTATCAGGAATGGACGTCAAAACAAAACAGTGACAGTGATATGTCATGCATCACCAACGCACCAACAACCTGGTGCACGCTAAACAGAATTAGAACGCAGCATGGCAGATGCGCCTATACCTTACACAAATGGGGCAAGAGTCCGAGCCCCTCTTGTGTACCGTACTCGGCAAAAATCATAACGTTAAACCTATATTATCGTGGAGGAATGCCCTGAAACGGCTTATAACGGCAGACCAGAAGATTTCCTGTGCGCAACTCCAGAATCAATAGATTATATAAATTTCTTAAATATTTGTTTGTAATTTTTATTTCTTTTTGTCATATACGTATATACTTTGTGTCGTAATATGCTATACGCTAAATAAATAAATAATACTAATATAATGGAAGTACCTAAATGGTATCTCTTCTACCAGTTTGCTGAGTGCATTGTGTTACCAAGAATTTTATATAGTGTAGCTTGGAACCCATATAAACGTGAGTTTGTTTCCGTTTTCGCTGTATAAGTGTCTGAATTTTTTGTTTCAGAGGATCTTGGCCAAACATGGCATTAATTTTAGCCACGATCTTTAAAGAGTCAGAAACAATTACCGCTCTAGTTTGATTGTATTTCTCGATGACATAGGGTAAGGCTTTCCAGATCGCAAAATGTTCTCTTAAGAAAGCTGATGCTTCCAAAAAAAAAGTCCCAAAGTTCATTGGAGAGCTGACCCATTGGTAACAATTCTCCAGCATCAATTTGTGTTTTGGAGCCATCAGTATAAATGACAATTTTTTCTTAAAAAGTTTATTATTAACAAATAATGATGCTATTTGATTATAACAGATTTTATGCAATAAATTTATTGGATGACACTGCAAATTCTGATGTAACATATTAATAATAATGTTATGAAGGAAATTTGCTGAAGTTAAGTAAATAAACTATAAATCTTGTAGTACTTGACATCTGGGATTTTTATTTAACGATGTCACAAAAAATCATTAAATGAACTCATTCATATAAAATCTTTTTATTTTTTATCAGAGAAATTCGATTATTTTGTCCTTAATGGTTGTCTGAACAACCCCACAACATTATAAAAGAAGCGATTTAGCTTTTTATAAACTTAAAGACTTCTATATTTAGAAGCATCATTAACCGACAGAGGCGGGTGTGCTTACACTTCCAAAACTGATATTTTTTAGAGATTTTGGGTACCAAAATAACTTAATTCAGGTGATTAATATAACTTACAGTAAAAGTGTAGCAACTTTTTGAATGCAGAATTTTTCATTAATAATAAGATATAATTATTAATTATAAATTATAATTATAATTATAAAATTATCATTGAATATAAAAAAAATATAATTATTAATTATCATTGAATATAAAAATAAGTGCGTTAGTGTAAATACCAGTGCATAAAGTAAGGAATTTCAAGTCATATCATAAACATATTTAGGTTAATTTTATCTATGGCTTATTGTCTGGTGGGCTCTGTGTGGTGGGAATCCATAGAAGAAAATTAGGACCAATTTAGATTTTTACAGACCCCAACGAAATAGCCACCAATAGAAGACTTAATAAACCAAGAAGGATACAACAAAACATTTTTTTCTTTAATTCTGGATGAACTTTTAGCTAACCAATTAGCTTTAATCAACAGATGATTTAGAGTATTGTGGTTGTGTATGTAATTTTTGTTGTCAAATAACAAAATTTCAAATCTAAATCCTATTGATTACTACAATTGACAAAATAAAATATCAATTACACAAGAACTGAAAACTCCTCTAACAGTTCAGTAAAAGAAAATGAAAATATAACCAATAGATAATTCCTATTTTAACTGGATATTTTTTCTTTAAAAATATGGCTAATTTTTATTTTATTTTATGCTAACCATAAAATTTAATGACGTGTTTTAACACATACCTAAAGACAACATATAAATAATTGGATTCATTTAAATTCAACCATGATATGTATCTTATTAGCTGTTGTATCATTTCATATTGTAAACGTAATTAAATATCAATAATTGAGATAATTATAAATTAATTCTACACATGTAGTACTTAATTCGATCCTTGTATATATCATGTGTCCTTTAAATTAATTGTTGGTAATTATTTAATTAATCAAACTAAAGAAGTTAAAATTTAATAAAACCAAATCGGCAGTAATTACTAGTCCATATAAGCAGCGTTAAATTAAGCTTTTCCTGTAACAGTATCTTATATTAATATTTTCATGTTTTTAAAGTTCAAGGAACAAAATATTTCAAATAAATCTTTTAGTTTTAGCATTTTCTTTAAAAAACTTCATATAACTCAGATAGTTTTAACAATTTGATAGTAACTAAAAATATTCATTATTATTCAATATTGACTTGACGCCCTTTATTGAAGGATTATTTTCATAAGTCAGCTTATTATAGCGACTCAACACAAACTTTGGAAAATCGTTCTATTTCATCATTGCATGATATGAAACAGCTTTAAATTTGATTTCAATGGGAAAAGAAAATTTGAACTGAACACTATAGTCTGTACAACGACAAGATTCTTGACAGTGATAGATGTGTCTGTCATTTTAATTTCAAAGTAGTTTATTTTATTTTACAAAGAAATAGGTTGGTACAACTGGAGCGCATAGCAGGAAATTAATATATTTAAAATTTGACTGATAAGTGATTACCTACTTCAAAATATTGTGAAAAAAAAACTGTATTGAACTGAAAAAATGTAATCGAGTTATTTTATTTAAAAAAAAATGATGTGTGATAATACAACATAAATAAGAACAAAACACCACATACCAAAAAAAATATAAAAAAGAACTATTTCTTACTTTCAAGCTTCAAGAAACTTCCCGCATTTATTATTATATTAAACTTAGGTACAAATACAAATTTGTAATATTCCACAGGAATAAATAAAACAACATATATAAAACAAACTATTTGATTAATAATAACACTTACCAAATTTTTTTAACTAAAGGGTTGATTAATTAACTTTAATCTTAATTTTTTAAACCAATACCTTTTGACATTATTTTTCTACAATACTAAAATCCATTATTTCCTCGATATTTTACAGCTACCAGTAGTATATGTTTAGTACGATCCTTGTAGCATATACGAGATGCACTTATCCACGACAAGATGGTATAGAAACTTTATTGATGGTGACTTTATTGGTGTATAAGACTTTCTACCAGGGCAACAAGTATTAACTATAAACTATGCTCTGGGTGTACAGTTAATTTGTAAAAAAAACTCTTGGTAAAAATCGCTACGACCAACCGTTCCCAAGATATTTGGAATGGAAATTATCCATATATGTCATCATTAACAAAAATTACACATGTTGACTAGACAGTTGTTTGACTGAAATGATAAATTTGGGAATTTTTTTTTTAAATGAATCATAAATTTTTCTATAAAATGTTATGATAAAACAATTTCTGTAATAAAAACAGATATGCAGAACTTCTTACTAATATATAATAGCTCCCGTATATAGCGTTTAACGCCTTGGGAGTAGCAAGGTACAGCTTGCCATGCTTCACTAGAACTTCTTATTATACTTCTTACTTCTTACTACTAATTTCAAATGTATCTTATTCTATATTGGATACCTTCTAACAAACATCTCTTTGGAATAAAAATAAAAGTGATAAATTTTTATGTTATTTTGACGCTAATGATAACAGCCGAGAAATACTCCAATTTCTTAAATTTATTATTAAAACAAACGAGCAGGGACCAGCCAACTATTTCAATCACTGTTGGTCGCTCCGTACAATTCAAACTGTTTCTACCCCCTTCAACTTTAAGCCTTTTATTATGAGTTCTATAAATCCTTATATTCTGTATTACAATAGATGTTCGGATTACTGTACATAATATACATCGACCCCTTTAATTCCCTCGTAAGACAAGTACCTACTGCTCCCGATTAGTTCTTCTATACTCTAAATCTTTTGCTATATTCTATTTTTTTTATTTTGCAACGAACACATACTAACTAACTATGCATACACACAACCAAACTTATATGGATTCATCTATTATTTTTCATAATTTTTGAGATGTATGAAAATTTTCTGTTTTTGAATAAAACTCAGTCCTTACCAATGACTTTTAATGAAAAATAATCCATATAGCAATTAAAAAAATTAATCAGTTCCCAAAATAAACAAAATGGCATTTTTTGGTATCTGAAACGAAATTAAGATTTAAATTTTTAATGGTCAAAAAGTATAAACAAAAAGAAAATTGATAATTTTAATATTCCTTGTTGCCACCTCTAGCCCTTATGCAAGGTTCTATCCGCGCTGGCATGCTTCTTATTAAATTATCCACGTTGTCTTGGGGTATGATTTCCCATTCTGCTAATGCTGCATCAATAAGCTGTGCGAGATTTCGTGGATTGTTTCGACGAGCTCTAACCCTTCTTTTGAGCTAGTCCCACAAGTGTTCGATAGGGTTTAGATCTGGTAAATAGACAGGCCAGTCCAGAACTATGACACCTTCCGTTTCAAGACATTCTCTAGTCACTCTGCTGGTATGGGGAGGCGCACTATCGTGCATGAAGTTAAATTTATCCCCAATTGCAGCTCTCCAAAGACTAACGATTGGTTCTAGCACCAAATCAACATATCTCCGACCCGTTAAATTTTTTTGAAGTGGTAACAATGGAGTTTTTTTGCTCCTAGTATAATACCTCCCCAGAACATTACAGTTTCTACTTTATATGTTGGTACAGATTTGGCAGCCTGGAGTCTCGCTCGTCTTCCTGGAGCTCTGAGAACCTGAATTCGATAGTTATCTGATCTTAGGCCAATTCTGGTCTCATCCGAAAAAAGAACATTTTGCCAATTCTCAGTTGTCCAGTTTTGATGTTGAAGGCATTAATTTAGCCGGTCAATTTTATTTTGCCGAGATAACTGTGGGATTCGTAACTCTCTCCTACCCTAACCTAAACGAAGCCTTTTTCTTATATGGTTTCAACTGAAACGTTTACACTTGTAGCTGCCAGAAGTTCTCTTTGTAGCTCTGGATGAGAAACATTGGGACTTATTCTAGCAATTTAGCAGACACGGCGGTCTTGTTGTTCAGTTGTGACTCTTTGATGAGTTGGCCTATCGTTGTGTGTTCCTAATTCCAAGTACCTTGCATATGTTTTCGATACAACACCCTGGGTAACGCCTACTATCTCTGCTACGTCTCTCTGGAGCATTCCTTTTTCGGCGAGAGCAATAATTCTTCCTCTCTATACATCTGTTAATCCAACATAAGGCATTTTTTAATTTTTTTGGATTGAATGAAAATTACCGGACAATCGTGATTTTACTACTGAACGCAAAAGAAAATAAATCGCAGCAGTCGTTTATTCTTTATTATCATGTTTATTTACAACAAAAAGCTTTATCTTAAAGTTGTATACCAATTTTTATCCTTGCAAGATATTTAGTCAGAAATAAAGAGTGATTCCATATAAGTTTGGTTGTGTGTATATTAGTTAGTTAATATTAAGCGATGGAGAATGTTAAGACATTCCTATATAATCCTGAGCAGAGATGAGATTCTTTATTATTGATAAATCGATAATTATCTATCGAAAATTTATTTTTTTTGTGGCTACATTTTTATTTACCTTTTTAAAATCCTGAATATTAGTTGAATATTTCAAAATTATTATATACAATAAGGTAAGTAAGCAATACCAATTCAATCCATGCCAATCGAGGGAGCGATTTTTAAAATCATTGTTGCCAACCATGGATATATTCGGCGCCGGGCTGACTAACTGTAGACCTTACAGTCGAACATCGTTCTTTTTAGAACCTCTTTTAGTGCGAAATGTACAAGAGAGCTTAATAGCCGTTGCAAAAAACTTATCGCAATCTTATTAGAATATTTTAAACGAGAAAGAGGTAGTAATAGCCCTTTATATTCCTTAAGTGTTGTTAAGAAGGTGAGTTTTGTTGATGTAAATAATAACTGTTTATATTTTTATAATTAATGTATTTTTGTTTCCTAAAATATTCCGATTAAAAGAAAATATATAAAAGTGGACAACGCTGTGCCGGTCAAGCTTAATCACGTTACTAAAAGTTTATTTGGAATGATCTACATTTCCATACTAGGTATTTACGATTAGGCATTTTTTTCGATATACCTATTGATAAGTATTAATAGATAACCATATATTGAATAATAGCAGGTGACTTCAACATTTTCCATACATCGATACTTGTGAATATATCCATAGTTAGGTATTTATAAACCGATATCTATCAGTAATTCGAAACTTAACTAATTTGTGTCTAAATTGCGATATTTTATCGTTATGTAAAATTTATTATTGCCCATCCCTAATAAAGATTAGGAAAATGAAGCAGATATGAAGAAAATCAAGTGTTTTATTTGGAAAATACAACCAACATTCTGATATATACAAATATGTTATTAACTGCCAAAGAAAAATTGTCCACAGATAGTGCTATACGCTATACATGAAATAATTCGATTTTGTCTCACAATATAATAGACTATGAGGATGAAGTCTTTATCGAAATATACTATAAACATAATTTTAAGAGATTTTTAAATATGAAGTAAGATATTGATATTAATAACTGTACAGAATAAATGCAATTGTAAGGTCTCTTTGATATTACTTTAATACTATCTACATGTCCATATGAAGAATAATATAAGTGATTAAAAATGTTTACACGACTGTAAAAGCATACACGTGATACACGGAGTATGGTTTCATTCAATCTTCCCCTATTTCAATACCCGTATTCACGAAGACGTTTTACCTATATACATACCTCCAGCTGATTCGGCCATATGTTCTTTGTGTGGGTCTATGACGTCAGCGGTATATTTAAAGGGCCTTCGGAACCCTCTTTAGTTCCCTTTAATTCTTTCCAAGCAAAGAAAAAATAAACAGGTGGCTGACGTTCGGAGTTACTGGAGGGTTTACCGTTGGGCCTACGTGTCTTTCGCATAAAATAACTAACAATAGAATTCTTCGTGAAGCAGGTGGGGGCCTTTCATGGATTATACACATCGCCGGCTTTTGGCAGTTTATATGTGCCACTCTTAATATTATGGTAAATGTAGAGTGTTTTCAACATTTTAATAGTTTCTTAATATAAAATTTTACCGCATATCGGTAATTTTTAGTAAATTTGTGATGAACCACCGACATTTTGTCATTGAACACAGTGTGACTTACTTACTTGCTGCCATTACTCGCTGACGAGTATTTTACACGCATCAGAAGATGGTTACGCAAGGCGTTTTCTTTCGTGAGCTTTTCTGGGACTAAAAAGCCCGATATATAATGTTGTCTCTCTTCTGCACTCCGGACATTCAAAAATCTCATTACTTTGTTGCCTCTTTACTTTTTGGTTGTTTTTTGTTAACTAAGTTTACAATTCTTCTCTATTGCGTTCTATTGTGCGCTGCATTGGTTCTGCATGCTTATTAAGTTCCAATGGTTCCCAATGGTTCTGCATGCTTATTAAGTTTTCATGGAAAATATCCTTGTCCCTTTTTTGAGTTGTCATCCCGGTTTCCTCTTACCTTCTATAAACTCACAGTAAAGAAGATCTTTCTGTGGCGGTTTTCTTGCAACCTGCATACGTGAAGAACCCATCTTAAGCGGAATTTAGTAATCATGATTTCAGCCTCCTCGCAGCTAACTTTTTCGAGTACCAATACTTTTGAGACATGGTGGTACCATTTGATTCTTAACAGTTGTCTTAGATGTCTCTGTTGCAACTTGTTTAATGCGTTCAGGTGCCGGCGGTATGGAACCCAGGTTTCCCATGGTGGGGATTATTATTGATCGGTACACAGTAAGTTTTGTTTTTGTGCTCAAGTCATGATTCTAGAAAACCCTGTCTTTTAGTTTCCAGAATGTTCTTGAGACGCTGCTAATTCTGTGCTTTATTTCAAAATCGATATTGGCCCTTTCCGAAATCAAACTGTCGAGGTAATTGAATTCCGCTACAAGTCATGATTCTATAAAATCCTGAATTTTAATTTCCAGAATACTCTTGAGACGCTGCTAATTTCGTACTTAATTTCAAAGCCGATATTGGCCTTTTCCGAAATCAAACTGTCGAGGTAATTGAATTCCGCTATATACTCCAAAAGTTCTTCTCCGATTTTTATAGCATTGAGCTCCAAAGGCTCGTATGCCCAGGTATACGTGTTCAGCATTTCTTATAATTTCTTACGTTTTTGCAACTAGAGCTCAGTTATCAGCGTATTGAAGTTCTGTGATGAATATTATACGTATTTATTTTCGAGTCTTTTTATATTGAACAAACCGACGTCGTATCTGTAACTAATGCTCATTTCTCTTTCCTGCAGTATTCGGTAGGAAGTGATCGCTTAGTGATCCATGATGTGACAATCTAGACTTGTTATTATGGAGGCTTTTACACACGATAAGAAATTTGTTGGGTACTCCGAACTTTGGTATAATTGCCCAAAGTGTATATATGTTTACTTTACAGAGTCGAAGGCTTTTGTTAGGTCTATGAATACAACTTAAAGTTTACACTACTGCTCCTTTACTTTTTCCTGTAGTTGTCAGAGACAGAATATGGAAACAACGGTATCACGGTTGGTACAAAAGCCCTTTTTCGACTCTGGAAGGAAGCAGTTGTAATTAGCCGCAATAGCTAATGTTGTAATTATACCTATTTTGTATGATGTCACCAATAATGTTGATGTGTTGGGAATTTTATATCTCTAGTAACTTAAACCAGATTTTATACATGAATTCTTAAATTTTAAATCACGTAGTCAATCTAACACTACCGGAGAATCCTTAAGATTCCTTGGATCGAACATACAAGCAACGAAGAAATTCTTGGACAGCTTAATAAATATCGGGAACTCTTAAACACCATCAAAAACTGGAGGTTAGCTACTTCGGACACATAATGCACGGCACCAAATACTATGTTCCTCGTTTGATCATTGAAGAAAAAGTCGAAGTTGGAAAATGGACAGATCGATAGAGTTGGCTCATGGCTCAGACGGGGCGGAGAGGATGTTTTATGCAGGAAAACTTAAATATCTATTCAACGAAATAGTTAGCATGGAGATTGCCAACGCTTCAAGACAGGCACGGCACTGCTATAAGATGAAAACAATATTTATTTTATATTTATGTACATACTTGAATGATTAAAAAACATGCGCACCTACGGCAATATTCGGTATATTTTAATTGAAAAGCGTTTGCTTTCCCGGAACGGCTAATTTTTATTTCATAAGTTAGCTAACTATGCTGGGAATAACCAAGGAAGATCGTAAAAGAATAGAGTGGATACGGCAAAAGACCCAGGTAACAGATATCATCCACAGAATCAAATCCTTCAAGTAGCAATGGGCGGGACACCTGACAAAAAGGATAGACAACAGAGAGACCACAAAAACTACAACATAGTACCCACGAGGAATTAAGAGACCTAGAGGAAGACCAAACCTGAGATGGGACCATGACCATGGTATTAGGAAATTAGCAGGGATAACTTGGGCCCCTATAGCCAACAATAGACAACAATGGACCCAACTTCATTACGAGTATCTAACCATGTGAGGGAGGCTACACCACAATTAGAAATGGTTGAATAAGCTGAGAATGATGATGATGAATAAGTCATAAGAGGAGGTGTAAGTAAATAAAAATTTCGTTATTTTCATGAAAATGAGATGTAAACACAAAATGTGAAAGCAAATGTCAGGACGCAAGAGTCTTGGATGTTTGGGTCTTGCGGATGTCTTGCACAGGTCGGTCTTGGTCTTAATATTATATTTGACAGACAACCAAAATCAACGGGTGATTTTCTTGTCTATGTAATCCAACTCAAAGCACAAAAACAAGAGACAAATTTCGTATAGTTGAATTAACAAAAAAATACTTTGTGTTGTTTAAACCAACTAATTTATGAAGTTGCAATGGAAAATTTATATCATATTTCTTTTCTACTTTTCGACTGACCGAATTTCGATAACCCTTATTGACTGACTACTTGATTTACTTATATTTTCCCATGTATCAATGATCTTATTTAAGTCATCTGATAAAAACAGCTACTCGTTAATTTTTATTTAAATAATATAATGAGATAAAATATGAATGACCTTGGCAGTGTTTATAGATTATATATGTTAATGATCTAGACACATATTCACACTTAGAATTATTACAAAAACTGTTATAATTTTAAAAATTGGACCTTGAAAAATGTCGAGGTGTTTGGATTAAACAATCATAGCTTGTTATTGTATTTATATTAAATGACGTGGCAACAAAACTGATAACGATATCACTTTGCGAAATTTTAGACTGCTGGGCTCCAATTACATTAAATATCAAATTCGATTTTTTCTATTGTAATTGCAACTTGATGTCATTTCTATTTATAAATTGCATTGTTTTGCAGACCAGATGTCGACTCATGTATATGTATATGTATGCGGGTTCTTACAAATATGTAGCATGCTAAGGTAATATTTTATTTATAACCTTATATATAGAATTTATATATTTATGTCTGTAATATATGGTTTTATTGTTTGAGTTTTTAATTTTACTTTTCCGTGTAAAATGGTCGTATAATGTGGAATGCACATATTTTTTCTTTATTTCCCAACTTTTAGAAACCTATCGATAACAGCATTCTTTTGTGAATTCTTGCTGTGTTTTTTCGTAATATTCAAGAGAATTATTCTCAACTTATTCAACCAGATGATGTTGCCTCCCTCACATATTTAGATACTCTCTTTGAAGTTGGGCGCATAGTTGTCTATTGTTGGCTATGCGGACCTAAGTTATCCCTGCTAATTTCCTAATATCATGGTCCTATCTCAGGTTTGGTCTTCTTATCGGTCTCGTGGGTACCATACTATAGTTTGTGTGGTCCATCTGTTGTCCTTCCTTCTTTCCAGATGTTCTGCCCATTGCCACTTGACGGATTTGATTCTGCGGATGACATCGATTACCTGTCTTTTGTCGTATCCACTCTAATCCTTTACGGTCTTTCTTGGTTATTCCCAGCATATTCCGGCCCATTGCATTGAGCGTTGTGCGACCTGCAGTTTTCTTATAATGTCCTTTTAAGCGTCCAGGTTTCGCAAGCATAGGTCATAACTGGTAGTACACATTGATCGAATATTTTCTTCTTTAGATAAAGTGGCATCCTAGATTTAAATCTGATTGAGTTTCTTTCATAAATACTCCATGCTAACTTAATTCTTCTGTTGATTTTTGGTAGTAGAGATCCCGAGCGGTTTATTAGTTGTCCCAAATATACGTATTCTTCTTCTATTTTCAGTTTTGTGTTATTTAATAGAATGTCTTTTCTGTCTACCAGTTCCTTGTACAAGGTGGGTCAAATTCGACGCTTTTAAATGGAAACACCCTTTTCTATAGGACATAGACAAAAACTAATATCGGTTTTTTTTGTCAAAAAAATCGGCTCAATTTTTGTCAAAAACATGATGGTGAAAACAGCATATCGATATTTGTTACCGTTTCGGAGTTACGGGGTGTTTTTCAAAAATATACATTTTTAACAAATCGCTGTAACTTTTTTGCTATGGAAAATTTTGTATTTTTATGAAAACATTTCCAAAGGACCTTTTTACGTAGAATTTAATGGTTTAAGTATAATTTTTTTAAACTTAATAATTTAAGAATTATCAGCAGAAAATTTGATTTTTTATATGAGACACCCTGTATATTTGTAATTTATTGAAAAGAACTTAAAATTACCTTTCCAAAAATATAACACACTTGATATTTTGCTCTATTCCTCTTCGAGATATAGGGAATATAAAAATTCGCCGGCTTTAAATAAGTATATAGGCTTTGAACTGCGCCGGCTGTAATGCAAAAAATTCTAGCTGTGAGCATCAATTAAAACGAAAATAATATTTGCTATGAGAGATGCAAAATTTTATAACAATTTAAAATATATTTAACCAACATCGACACATTTAAACTATATCTAATAACCACAAAAAGAAGTAGCAAACCAAGGCATGAGATTTTGCTACAGGTGTTCGTTATATCGACCGTCTTCTGTTATGGACAGACGGGGCAGTTTTTGAACATTTCTCGCGAAATTCATTAACTCAGTGGGGTGAAAGATACCCTCTCATAACTGCTAAGTAGTTTTAATTCTTGTCTAGATTATACGAAAGAATAAGGAACCTTTATTCTTCCGCAAACATATCCATAGGATTAGATCCATGGGCACTAAGTCAGGCGGCCTCGGCGGCCAACGGCTGGGATCTTGGTTAGCTATCCAATTATTCTTGAAATTGGCTGCAAAAATTTGCTGATAACTTCAGCGTTCAGAGGCGGTGCGTTGTCTTGCTGGAAAAATATGTTTTCGAGTTCCATTAAGGGCTTACTATCAATAAGGGGTCCAGAGCCTACTAGTTAAAAGTGGTAAACTTTTAAAAATTCTGTATTTCGAAGGGGATTATGACAAAATATCAAGTGTGCTATATTTTTGGAAAGGTAATTTTAAATTATTTTCAGCTAATTAAAAATATAGAGGATGTCCCAAATAAAAAATCAATTTTTCTGTTGATAACTCGTAAATTATTAATTTTAAAAAAATTATACCTAAACCATTAAATTCTACTTAAAAAAGTGCTTTGGAAATGTTTTCATAGAAATACACAATTTTTCATAGCTAAAAAGTTACAGCGATTTGTTAAAAATGCATATTTTTGAAAAACACCCCGTAACTCCGAAACGGTAACAGATATTGATGTGCGGTTTTCACCATCATGTTTTTGATGAAAATTGAGCGACACCGTTATTAGTTTTCGTCTATCTCTTATAGAAAAGGGTGTTTCCAGTTAAAAGCGTCGAACTTGACCCACCCTGTACATTACTTTAGTTTTTGGTAAATTCATTTTTAGACCTACTTATTGCTGGCTGTATTTCATTCGTTAAATTGTGTTTGTAGTTCTTCAGGAGTCTTTGCAATTACGACTATGTCATCTGTGAATCTTAGATGGTTAAGATATTTTCCATCTATTTATAATCCTATGTTGGTCCAGTCTAGTTGACGGAAGATTGTAAACCCATACTTACTATTTACTAGTTGGCCTGACCTGAGTGAAACCAAACCCTGATTGAGTCTGGCCTACACAAACTTCGAAACATAAACCTGAGGGGTGTCTCACTTGGGTAAAAAATGTACATGTACTACCAAAATATCATTGTCTGTTTTTATATTCTTGAAATCAAAGTCTCAGTTCCCAGTGGCGAATACAGAGTGGGGGCCATGGGGTCTGGGCCCCCCCTAAAATCTGTAAATTGGGTTAAATATTAAGCTTTTGCGTTAAAAATGGCGCCCTAAATACCATATTCTACATTACTTTTTATTTAGCCCCCCCCCTAAAATAAATTCCTGTATCCGCCCCTGTCAGTTCCATTACTACTCGATGGGACACTAACTTAGTCACTAGAAATGCCGATTCACACTGAAAAAAAAATATAACGTGTTATTATTATTAATTACTTCAATGAAATTGTTTTTATAATGTCACTAGCACTGAAAAATCACATTATTATTTTTTTTCGCCAGTTAGTCTAGCAGATATTATAAGGTTTAAAGTCCAGAAATTGATTTCTTCCATGTTCAATTAAAGTAACAGTGTTAGCCGATAAAATTTCTGGACATAAAACCATTTCTAAGAGAGTAACTGCCAAAGACTAATATCATGTACTAGCGAGGGAAGTCTCACTTGGGTAAAAACTGTACGTGTACTGCCCAAATATCATTTTACTGCCAAGCAACTGCCAGTGCCTGCGAAGAAGACTGCGTATGTCTGCCATATCTTCCCCTAGGAGATGCAAGACCTTGTCGTTGGTGGGGAAGCTCCTTGTCAGGTGCTGGCGGAATCTCTTCTAGCACTTTGGCCCGGTCCAAGAAGCATCTCACTCATTGTCTTGTCTCTGGCTGTAGTGGCCAGGGAATTGCACCAAGACATTTAAACCAGGCACCTTCTACTGTCTGTGGTCAAGTCTCGCGGGTAGAGGGTGTGGGGGGGTCTTGGCTTAACCGCCTGGACCAAGAGGAGACAACCTCACCAAAAACCTAAATCCTACGATGGCGGGGCCAGGTCAAAGGGATGCGTGGCTAGATAGAGGACTAGCCATTACTGGTCTCAACCTGGGGCATCAGGGGGCACCCCATTGTATTTACCCCTTACTTCTACATGCGGGGCTCTGTAGAAGTGGACTGACTATCCCTAGCGACTCGTGGGAACACTATGAGATCAAACTATCATAAAAACACCACCGGTGAAGCTGTGGGGAAACCCCCTAGTAACACTGGGAACATTATGAACGAAAGTTCCAAGGGACCAATCCCAAAGGGAACTACAGGAGGGGCGGCTGACACTTGTGCGAGGCCAGCCTCCACAAGTGGTACACAAGCTATCACCTCTTCTAGTAAGGTTCGGGAGTCCACCTCTAGACCTAACAAGCGACACCAGTTACCGTTCCGTCTACCAGGCTTGGGTCAACCAGGCGGGTTAGACGATCCGCTGAGAGTAGGTCTTAGCGGAGCACAAGTACGGAGATACCTCCGGCTGCTCCACGAAGGACTTGCTCCGGAGGAAGCAAAAGCCAAAACTCTCCTTGAAAAAGGAACCAAGAAACAACCTGGCGCATCTCCACCAAAGGGCAAGAGAGGGAGCGAAAACCTCTCCCCTTTGCTCCGTCAAGGAGAGAAAAAAGCCAGGATGGAAAGCCGTCCCACACCGAGAGGCAAGCAGGGACGTATCACTAGCTATGCCGCTATTGCTGGACAAGTGAAAATTGCGGTGCTTCCAAAGGAATATCCTGAGGTTGTACTGACTACCGAGCAGCAAACGGCTCTAGAAGAGGCGATACTGGACGAAGTAGTAGCGAGCGGATTGCGACGCAACGATCCACAAAGTGTGGGTCAGCTGCGCTTTGCGGGGATACACTTTAGGGTGGGCATGATCCTCATAGATTGTGCATCTGAAAAATCGGCGGATTGGTTGGTGGAAACGGCACCTAAGCTTAAAAATTGGCAGGGGCCGGGACTGGTTGCAATGAGGGGAGAAAACATCCCTAAAGGGACAACCATCACGGTCTTTCTGCCAAGAAGCAAGGGGAAAGACACCGCCTACCTGCTAGACCTTATCCAAGCTCAGAACGAGAATGTGAGTACATCGAGCTGGCGAGTCCTCAACTCGAAGGAGGAGGGCCATGGTCAGGTCCTCACAATAGGAATTGACCTCAAATCCAAGGAGGCAATAGAGAAAGAAGGATATAACCTCTATTATAGATTCGGGACGGTACCGGTATCAGGTCCAAGAAAAGAACAAGCTAAAGAGGGGGAGAAAATGGAGACAAATACTCCAGCCTCCAACTCACAAGTACCTCAGCCGGAGACAAGCTCCTCGACTGTGAAGGACACGGTTGGCGTAACTCCAGCCGTGAAAGGGTGTATATCCTCGGAGGAGGTTGATGACCACTCCACGGAGGAGGAACATCTGTTGCCAGGGGGGGATGGGAAATACCCTGTCCTCCCTACAACAGGGGGACCCTTACCTACCCCAGAAACCTGATGCATGGGATATCCCAAATAAACCTGCACCATGCAAAAGGGTCTTCTGCCACAATCACAAGACTCTTTGAGAAAAACCAATATGTAATGGTACTAGCCCAGGAACCCTGGGTGTACCAGGGACAAATTAAAGGGTTGTCTGGAAAAAATTCCAGTGTAATATATGATAACAGGCAGGAACTTCCCCGAGCCTGTATTCTTATAAGAAACAACATTAACTACACATGTGTTTCAGAATTTACAACCCGGGATCTTGTTCCAATCATGGTTCAACTTAATATCGAGGGTGTAGCAAAAATATCGTGATTGCCTCTGCATACTTTCCGGGTGATGGGCAGACACCGCCTCCGGAAATAGAGGAGCTCGTGCGATTCTGCAGCCAACGGCGACTACCTCTGCTATTGGGATGTGACTCCAATACGCACAATGAGGTATGGGGAAGCACTAATACTAACACTAGAGGTGAGTGTTTACTAGAATTCCTCTTAGCATACAATGTTGAAGTTCTCAATATAGGGAACACCCCCACGTTTGTGACAAAAACGCGGGCGGAAGTATTAAATTTAACAATCGGGAGTGCTAGTGTAACTAGTTACGTGAAAGATTGGAGGGTTTCAACGGAACCTTCCCTATCAGATCACAGAATCATCGAGTTCAAATTAGGAGGAATCATACTCCAAACTGAAATTCGAAGGAATCCAAGAAAAACCGATTGGGAACTATACCACACCAATCTCGTAAACAACCTGGACCAAATAGATGCAGGTAGGGCTAGGAACCACCTGTATCTAGAATGGTACGCAAAGGAAGTCAGTGGTGCAATATTGGATGCATATGAATCTAGTTGCCCCACAAGTAAGGGCATACAAAAAGTAACAACAAGCCCTGGTGGAACAAAAGCTGGCCAATCTTAGATCGGAGGTCCGACGACTCTTCAACAGAGCAAACCCAGCGGCGAATGGCATCTCTACGCCGAGAAATTAACTGAGTATAATAAGGAGATTAGAAGGGCAAAGCGGTCTGACTTCAGACTTTTGCGAAAACATCACTTTAACTACTTATGCAGCTAGGCTACACAAAGCTATGGCCAAGAGTGGACCCATCCCCAACATGGCACTTAAGAAACCTGACGGAAGCTGCACGGAAGGAGATGAAGAGAGAGCTAACCTCCTACTTCATATACACTTTCCAGGTAGCATATCTATTGATACGCAAGTAGCTCCGACCGAACCCCACAATCCTCGCAGGGAAGACTGGGAGACGGCCAAGCTAGTAATAACAGAACAAAAACTGATATGGGCTATTGACACCTTTCAGCCTTATAAAACAGCAGGAATAGATGGGATTTTTCCTGCCCTTCTAAAGAAGGGTCAGGAAATAGCTACACTCCATCTATTAAACATTACAAGAAGCAGCTTAGCGATGGGATATATACCAACCATCTGGAGAAGAGCGAAAGTCATGTTTATACCCAAAATAGGCAAAACTGACTGGGCTAACCCCAAATCATTTAGGCCTATTAGTCTCACATCGTTCATATTAAAAACGATGGAGAAAGTAGTCGACAACCATATTAGAGTAAATCATCTACAGGTTAAGCCACTGCACGATAGTCAGCATGCATATAGAGCGGGCAGATCCACAGAAACTGCTCTGTACCAGTTAACTGAGCTAATACAGGCAAGCCTGGATAGCAAAGAAACAGCACTTTGTGCCTTCTTGGACATTGCAGGGGCGTTTGACAATATACCTCACAAGGTGGTCAAGCGATCTCTTGAAACAAGAGGGGCGAACAGTACGATAATTCGCTGGTTTTGGAAATGCTCTCAACACGAACAGCAGAGGCTGAGATAGGTACCAAAACTGTAGTTGTTAAAACAACGCAAGGAACTCCACAAGGTGGAGTGACCTCCCCCCTACTGTGGAGCTTGGTAGTGGATGAACTACTGGAAGAATTAACTCTAGCGGGAATACACTGCATAGGGTACGCAGATGACATAGTCATCATTGCACAGGGGAAACATGAAGGCACCCTGTGTGATATTATCCAAAGAGGATTCCGCATCGCTGAGAGATGGTGCAGGACTGTCGGGCTGAGTATTAACTCAGATAAAACCGCAGTAGTGCCATTCACCAGAAAGCGAAGTTTGAAAAACTTGAAAAGAATCCATCTAGATGGAAAGGAAATACTGCCATCACAGGAAGTGAAATATCTGGGAATAACCCTGGATAGTAAACTTCTCTGGAACAGGCATATTAAGAACATTACCAGCAAAGCCACAAAGGCTCTCATGATATGCAGAAGACTGGCGGGAAATAGGTGGGGCTGCGCCCCTAACATTTTGCGCTGGATGTATACCATGATAGTAAGACCCATGATTACTTATGGAGCAGTTGCTTGGTATACAAAACTAGAGCAACGTACAGCAAGGCAAACCCTGTGCAAAGTACAGAGACTGGCATGTATCTGCATCACAGGTGCCATGAGAACATGTCCAACAGCAGCAATGGAGGTCATTCTAGACCTAACACCACTGCATATTGTCGTCGGTAGTTATGCCAATGCGACAATGATTAGAATGGTCATTGACGGAAACAGTACTGGGAGAATTTTCAGGTCAGGGGCTTGGAACACCCTCAAAAAGAAAATTCCACTTCTCCAACTCCCAGTGGATGACATACCAAGAATTTACAACTTTGAGAAACACCTCACTGTAGTATTGAGTAATAAAAAGGATTGGAAGAAAGAAACGCTTACTCAGCATATAAAAGACCATACCATCACGTGGTATACTGATGCTTCCAAAACCAAAGCAGGGACAGGGATAGGAGTATTTGGGCCGAAAACTGAATACTCCGAACCAATGGGCACCTACCCCAGTATCCTTCAGGCAGAAATTTGCGCTATCGAAAGATGCGTACAATTTATCTTGGATAGGAACTATCGAAAACAGGAAATTGCCATCCTATCCGATAGTCAAGCAGCACTTAACGCGATCAACTCAGTAACCATCAATTCGAAGTTGGTCAAAGAATGCCTAGAGAAGCTCAACAAATTAGGCAAAGAAAATAAAGTCCTCCTACTCTGGGTGCCTGCTCACCAAGGGATAGAAGGCAATGAAAAAGCAAATGATCTAGCTAGGAAAGGAGCGAACACTCCACTAACTGGACCAGAACCGTTCTGTTTTCCAAACGGGAACCAACTGAAAGCGGAACTGAAGAATCTGGAAGACTCCATCCGTAACTTGGAATGGGTGTCCTCCAACGGTCTAAGACACTCGAAAAGTTCCTTAGAACTTATGACCGAGAAAAATCAAAGGTTTTCCTTGATTTGAGTAAAAACAATCTTCGGATTGTCACGGGGTTTCTAACAGGACACTGTCTCCTCAACGAACACCTCAGTAGGCTGAAACTGAGAAACAACGGCGAATGCAGATTTTGTGGGGAAAATGGGGAAACACCAGAACACCTTATCACTGAGTGCGCCGAGACGACGACCATTCGTGCCATGAACCTTGGCACGTCTGATGTCGAGGATGGAGAGCTGGCCTCTGTGGAGCCGTCTCAGATACTGGCTTTTCTTAAAGCCCTGAGACTGTATGATGAGTTATAACTCGTTATAACTCAAGAAAGGGGAACACACAATAGATCTATAAGGTCGCGGTGATTAACTCCCCTTCTAAACATTCTACATTCTACATGTCTGCCATATAATTACTCGACTGATGCCGACTGCCAAGAAAGTGTACAGGGTGTCCCACTAAGAAGAGCTCTCGACTGTATCTCGGAAAGTATTAGTCGTATAGCTTGCGGAAAAAAATATTTATAACTAATGAGACCATGAGAAATTGCTGGAAATTATTTTCAAGTTTGTAGGACGGCCGCTAGAGGGCGTAACTGCTATGGAAAATAACGAAATGCAATTTTTAAGAAATTTTGCTTAGATACGATGTACTATAAATAATAGCCTCATAATCTTCAGTAAACTCTGGATCTTTTTTGTTAAACCATTTTCCTCTATCTGCTAAAATAAAGTGGTGGGGGGAGGTTAGATCTGTTTTTTATTTAAATATTAATAACTCAGGACTGGATGATCGGAATCCAACAAGCGAAGGCTCGTTTAAAAGAGCGTTTCTTACTCTATATTGTACCATATAAACAATAATAATAAGGTTTTGAACGTAGATGCTAGGGGGCGTTGTCTTACAATTTAACAAACACTGCGCGTTTTTTCAAAAAAATTAAATGCGATGGTATATGTAATTTTAGCTGACAGCAAAGAGTAATAAAAAAAATAAAGCTTAACAAGTCATCGAAAACCGCATCTTGGTATTTTTTTTCAAGCCAAAGTTAATAGCAAAATTATAATAAATACAAAAATATAATTAATTACCCTTAATTACCTTATTTTTCTAACACGGTATCACTAGCCCTCTTGATTGAATTGCGTAAAAACTCCATTTTTTTATATTTTGTTGCAGTTGCGCCCCCTAGCGGTTGTTCTACAAACTTGAGAATAATTTCCAGCAATTTCTCATAGCCTCTTTAGTTATAAATATTTTTTTCCGCAGGCCCTACGGCTAATACTTTCCGAGATACAGCCGAGAGCTATTCCTAGTGGGACACCCTGTATATGGTTGTAAATAAAAATATTGTTTATTTTAATTAAAGTATAATTCATCAAAATCTTAAAGTATAATTCTAGCGTATTACCCTCCCATAAAGAAAATAATTCTAATAAATACTTTCCGAGATACAGCCGAGAGCTATTCTTAATGGGACACCCTGTACATGTAATTCTAACAGTCAAACACTCTTCGCCTGAGCCCATGTATCATGTATACTCGTTTATTTTTTTTTAATTCATTTATATTTTCAGTCCGTAGATTAGATATTTTCAGTCGATTATTAACTGGAAACAAAATGTCAATTTGTATATCGATGTAATAAACAGGTTTTGTACTAATTTATTGAACTATATAACCGCTTGCCAAGTTGAAGGAAAATAAAAAATTCACAGATTTTGCAACATGCGCAACCATCATAGGCGTATTGAAAATACCAGACACAAAAGTCGGCGGTGGTCAGCAATCACCTGTTTTTTACATTTTATATTAACTTGTGACGTCATTTGGAAGAGCTCAATAGAAATATAAAAGAACTAAAGCTTGTTTGGAAAGCAATTTGACATTCGTGAAGTCAGCACTCCGGCAACGTATCGCTAATTGCCATTCGCAAATATATTCCAGATACGTATAGCGATATTGTATTTTGATATTTGATTTTTATCGTGATGGCTTTTTATAAAAGTGAAGAATTTAGTAAGAAAATATTAATGATGGAGATGAACGTGTACGGATTCATGAATGGTCACGATCACGGTCACGACACTATAGAAATGTGAGGTATGTATTTTATGTCTATATATACATAGAATTAATGGAATTAATTTGCAACAGCACCTCGAACCCACAATTTCATTATGGAGCCAGATAAAACCAATCAGAATGAGTATTATGTTACCGTAAAAGCCCGAATATTGGTTAAACGTAGGGTTACCCACGTAGGAGCCCGAAATATGCAAAAAAGGTCACTTTAGGTTAAGTTTAGATTAGGCCTATATTTTTATTAATGCAAAACCAACTAAAACCTAATTCTAATCTAACCTAAACTCACTCCCTCTTTGCATATTTCGGGCTATTACCTGGGTATTTCTAGGTTTAACCAATATTCAAACAGTGTAAATTTTTATGGACGGTCCATAAATTTAAATTCGCCATTACAAAAAATAAGTAATAGTTACTGTAGATAAAAATAAATTAAAATATAGTTCCACGATAACTTAGTTTGCAGCTTCTTTTCATCATACCTAGTAAAAACCCGTCACAACCACTACTCATAGTATGTATACCTATGTATTTTTAAACATCATTATGAGATTTAAGTTATAGGTGCCCATAATATGAGTAGCGGTATTGACGGTTTTTTGTTATGATGAAAATGTTGTGTGATATGAAAAAACAACAAAATATATTATCGATTGCAGCAACTATACCTAGTTTACATTCAGTATGTCCAATTAATATAGAACATTATAGCTATGCATGATTTTAAAAATTTGCTACCATTATATTTTGATAGTTGAGTTTTGAAATTATTTGTTAGCTTCTTAAACAAAACAGACCCATAATAATTCAAATCTTTATCATCCAAGACTTCCAAGAATTATAAAGTAATCTCACGTCAAAAATTTTTAAAATTATTGCGTGCCTTAAATGTTTGCAAACTTAACAAAAATATTTCTTTGATTACCTGCAATTAATATATTTGGTCCAATTTATCAGTTCTGCATCATATCCGAAATTCAGATTGTGTGTGACACAACGAAGAGTCAACGTGCAACGTGAACGACGAGAAAATGGCAAGTAAAAAAAATTGTAAAGTCTTAATTACTAATTACACAGTCGTTCTCTTGAGTTCTCCTGCCTAAAATCTATATTGCCTTCCCTAAGATTTTAAATATAAATGATTGACACTCATACAAGTTTACCACAATTTAAACTTAAGATAATTATTTAATTATTAAATCCATAATTATATTAAAATATAACACTTACGAAGTTACTAAATATATTAACTATTTCTACTTAATCATTTAATAATTCTGATAAAAACACGCTTGATTATTTATTTTAGAAATCATACGGGCTATAATCATTAATATGAGTATATTAACAATACTTTAATCAAAATTTATTTGAAGGAATGCTACTGTATTACAATAATAATTGTAAAACAAGTGTGTAATAATAACTCGGAATAATTATTAAAAACTGCTCATCTTGTTATAGATGTTGGAGTCTTGTCTCTATTATTTTATTAGCCGTTTAGTATAGTTTAATTTCAGATAATGCAGATTTTAAAGTGCCATTTGTGTTTTTTTATTGGAATTATTATTTTTAGCATATTTGGTATACTCTATGAAGTTATTTTTAAGTGCTCCTGTCCATTTTTCAATTATTAAAGTGCCTTTAGATACAATTAAAATTAATTAATTGGTGTATAGTATTTGTATTATGGGTTTGTTTATTTTTTATGAAATTATTTTTTTTCCTATTAAAATAAACATAGCTTACTAAATCACTAGCTAGCCATTTTTAAATACAGGATGTTAATTAAGTATCTGGCCAAACTTCAGGAGGTGATTCTTTGAGTGTTTTTAAGGTAAAAAGTTCATATAAACATGTGTCCGGAAATGTATAATTTTAAAGATACAGGGGTGTCAAGGTGTTTTCTAATAGACCTTTTTTAATAATATCTCAAAGATCCGTTAGCCGATTTTGTTGAAATTTCGCCGTGTTGTCAAATTTAATAAGTTAGCACTAATTAAATGATAATTATTATTTACAACAATATTTAAACGATAAAAACTTATCCCAATAAATATTTGGCACCGCCTTGAATTCATTTGTTTTACGTTGGCGGTGGAAACCATGCAAGCTTTTTCTTTTGTCCTAAGTTGTTAATTAAAAAATAATTAACATATAAAAAATATAGGTCCTAATAGCCTAAATTTTATCAAAATATATCAGCAGATCCGATGAGACCCGAATTATTATATGTTTTGGAACTTAATGATTTAATTAATTATTCCCTTTAATGCATCGATTGTGCGCATTATCCTACGCGTCAAGAAAAAATATTGCATTAGTCTAAATTTATTATTTATGTTATTCCGCTCTTTCACGTATAATTTGCCACCTGCTTCTCATACGGAAAGAGTTAGATTAAAATAGCCCAACTGTACTTAACAACCCATGCCTTGACGCATATTCTTTTTTATAATAATATCGGCTTTCAGAGACTAAACATCCATATCCATAAAATAGTTGGCCCACACTAATAAGACCTCATTTCGGCCTTTGGACGGCCTTGCTCTATTCAGTTATCGACTTACGTGTTGACAAGTTGATTAGGCAGGTTAATGAACTCCATGTCGCCTCTAGCATGTCGTTTTTTCAAAGATGGGTCCCATATAAACGCGGCCAGAAGTATTTTCAATACTAAAATAAGGATTATCGTGACGAAAGAAATCCGCTTAAGAAATCCTCTCCGTTAAGAAATCCCTAACTTATCAACACTTCATACAGTAGAGAAACTAAAGGAGATTGATTCTGAAGCCAATAAGTTCTTCTTCTTCTTCATGTGCCTTCTCCTCATCGGAGGTTGGCGACCATCAATTGGAATTCCTCCCTGTCTTGAGATAAACGGATAATTGCACTGGCCTCTCCTATATTAAACCACTGGCGCAAATTCTGCAACCAGGAAAACCGTTTACGCCCGATGCCTCGTCGTCCTTCAATCTTTCCCTCAACGATCAGCTGTAGGAAACTATATTTGTTATTTCGAAAAATATGACCAAAATATGCTGCTTTCCGTCGTTTTATTATAGTCAGTAGTTCTTGGTCCTTACACATTCTTTCCAATACTTCGAGATTTGTTATTCGTTCGGTCCAGGATATTTTCAAAATTCGTCGGTATAACCACATCTCAAATGAATCCAAGCGTGACATGGTCCGTGCCTTCAAAGTCCATCCCTCGACTCCGTATAACAATGTAGAGAGTACATAGCATTTGGTAGCTCGCCATCGAGTAGTCAGATTCAGGTCTCGGTTGCAGAGTAGAGTTTTCATTTTGAAAAAAGTGCTTCTGGCTATTTCAATTCTATGTTTGATTTCTTTATCAGGATCCCATTTATCATTCAACCAGCAACCCAAGTACTTAAATCTTCTTACCCTTTCTATATTTTGATCTTCCACTTGTATCCTGATATTTTCAATATTTTGTTTGCTGATAATCATAAATTTTGTTTTGTTTATATTTATTTTAAGACCATGACTTAACAACAGAAGTTCAGTTGTTCAAAAGATTAATAATTTAAGAAGTTCTTTTAAAACAAAATTGAAAAAAGTTTTAAAAAGCAATACTTTAGCATGCTAAATTTAAACTGGCCTGCACAGTCCGCCTGTGTTAAAAAAGCTGCACTAAACAAGATTTTTAAATTTCTGTAATACTATAACTATTTTAAATGTAAGTACGTTATACTGCAATAATATGACAGTTGAAACATTTAAAAATTATAGTTATTTGTTACGTTATAATAACCAAGCTTATGACTAACATATGAATAAAAATATATATTTCAGCTGCCTTTTTATTGCCGTATTATGTATTTAATCGTAGGGTATTAAAAGATCCCATCCTATACGAGGAGTCTCCAACTTCTAAAATAAAACCACTCAAGGTCGAAGGGATACATAAATTTTGATTTTCAATTTGGTCCTCCCCGTAGACTCGACATCGGGGACCTGAAGATTTATGCGATCTTTGTTACCTTCTTTCCATCCGTTGACTAGAACGAGAACCCCATTAAACTCAGGGTTGGGTCCTCAGGAAATTATCTTAGTTTAAATCTAAATTACATTATAGCTTTAGATACTCTCTGAAAATGTGTAAGAGACAATCCTTCCAATTATTCGTAAAATATTTAGAGGATGAAAATATCTTTGTATTATATAAAATGTTTTATTATTATTATTGTTAATATTTTTCTGTAATTTATTAAGCCAAGGTACACTCAGATGCACAAAAACACAATGGGGAAATTTTTGGTTAACTATAAAGTGTTATATTATTGTTATTTTTAGCCCTATTTCCATATTTTTTTTTGCAAGCTATATACAATACATCAACTTTTTTTTAAACTTTAGTATTTGGCATATTATACAGGGTTAATCGACTTTAAAACACCCTGTGCAACAAATTCGTGTGTATTTTTCCTAAAATATAATTTTACGGTCAGGACCATGTCTCTTGAGCATTTTCTTTTGTGGATCATGTCAATACATGCTTTGGTTAATTTTTAAGGGCGAAATGAACTCGCAATCAACAATTTGCAATTTTTTTAAATATCATTTCTTTTTGAAGTTGTTTTTCAATATGACAAAGCAGCTTTGGAGATTATTGTGAGCTATAAACTACTATGAACTATTCATCACGTTCGACGTTTAGGAAATGCTTGGTAAGAGGTAATCTACACATATATACCTTTCATTTAAAAAAAGAATCATCAAGATTGGTAAAGCGGTTTCGGCGGATGGATGGAACAAAAAAACCCTTTGAGCTTTTATATATGTATGGATTAATTATTTTTCCAACATATTTTACTTTGCAAATTTTTATAAATATTCAGACTCGCCAATATCGTACTCCACCGTGTCCAACCTGTTTAGCCAAACGTAGGCCGATTCCTCTTCGGCGGCGTCGTGACCCTGGCCGAAGGAAGAGTCTTGAAGACGCTCATCCGCGCATAGGAATAAGTTGACTGCGTAGCGTATTGCGTATTAATCGATTTTGAAACTTTCTATCTCGTGTATAACATGTTACGCAAGTTTATTATTTTAATCTCGATTTTAATGGATAAATGTGTGAAATGCCACCTGAATATCTTCCGCCATGACATGTTTTTACTTTTTTGTTATGGTAAAGTGATTTGTATAAACTTTATTCAAGAACGTATATTTTCCTCCATTTGTGATTTTTTAATTTTAAGCGAAAATTAGTATAACATTTTAAGAAAAAGAAACACTGTAATATTTAAAAGAATAAGAAGAAATTAGTCTTATTTTGAAAGGAAAATATAGAAAAAACTCTTTCTATAGAAAAAGTCTTTATACTAACCAGAAATCCGGCGACATATACGCGGTCTCACCAGAAACATTACTTATTACTTCGCATAACTTGAAGAATATCTACTTTTAATAATGAACACTTCAGAAATACACCAGTAAAAACATTTATTATTTGAGATTAAAACTCGAATTAAATGATAAATATTAGTTACCTATGTTGTTATAGCTTTTATAGGCCTGTTTAACGACTTAATAAGTTACCTAGCGAAAAAATCTGTGCGCGTACCTACCACTATTGTTACAGGTTAATTCGTTATAGAAATATGTTACACAGGTTAAAAACGCTAAAATTTTAATGGTATTACTTGTGCATTATTGGCCTTATAATGTAATTTGTTGGAATTATATCTTCTTTAAATATAATTAGACTTTTTAACGACTTTTAAGTTACCTATTGTTACAGGTTAATTCGTGAAACAAATGTGTTACATATTATTCGTGGTATTAGTGGTATTATATTGGAATCAGCTTGGCATTAGTGGGGCATTATATGAGAAATTTTGGTATTTAATTTGTATTTTTGGCATTACTTTGGCATTAGTATACAGACATTTGTCAGCGGTTTCCTCCTTGTAGATAATCAAAAGTTTTTGATAAAATTTGCTTTTTATGTCAGATCATTTCTATGAAAAATTACATTAGATTTTTATTAAAGACGCTGGGTAATTAAAACATTGACTAATAAAAACTTGTCCACTTTAAATAAGGGGTCACGAAATATCCTCCTTGGAGTGTTTGGGTTAAGGGGTGTATAATAAATTAATCGTTGTTTTATAATAAAAACCATAAAACATTTATTTGTGAGTAAAATAATGCAATGGTTGGATATCTCTCCTTTATAATTAGGTGACTAAAAATTCACTAAAATAATTAGAAAAAAAATCTTGTACTTATTAAGTAATTACGTCAATATTAATTAATTGACTTTCTAGTCTATTTTATTTTATGTACAAATATATTATTAAATTTTAAGCATTAAGTAATAAAACATTTTGTACCCTCTTATATGGTAATCCTGGTTACACCCCTTACAGAAAACAGTGTAAGGGGTGTAAATAAATTGTATAATCACTGTTTTTTATAATAAAAACTATAAAACATTTCTTATTTGTGAGATTATAAAAACAAAACAATGCATTGGTTAAAATAAGTACATTCAATACATATGTATGTGTTATAACCTAATATAGCCATTACTATTATACTATTATTATTAAAATAATATGTGTGTAACATATTTCTTTAACGAATTAACCTGTAACAGCCATTTATATGCCCAGTATATTTTTGTTTAACAAACCAATCAGGAAAAATCCAAAACCTACCGTTATAGGAGTTATAAGATGATTAAACTTATATAATGACAACTACTTATCGAATAACAAATTAATATGTTAATTACTACTGTCAGCTAGTTCAGCTACTGTCTAGGTAGAATAGACCTAGAGTACCTACACCTACCTATGATGTAGGTAGATTAAAGCTTATTTTGACGTTACATCTCACTTCGGTGTCACAAGCTGAATTTTTCAGGGATGGAAGTACAGTACATGATATGGGGACCCTTATTCCGGAAGTAGTACAAAATTAGACCGGGTAAAAGGGCACTATCATCAAAAATCGATATATTAATACCACCGTATAAAGAAAACAAATACTTACTTTTTGATCCAGTACACAATAAAGTCTTCGTAGGGAGTAATTTTATATAATTATTTACAAAAAAACATTTCCATTAGCGCTTATGACCAAAAAAAACTTTAAACATGAATAATCATTTCAATCATGCGAAAATTTGGTTTAAAAATAGATTTTTTTTAATATAACTTTCATTTAACGGAAAACGAAGGCCTAAATGAAAAAAAGAAACAATTTAAAAGTTTCGCTTATGTCTTGACAAGGTACCAAAGCAAACCCCATGTTTTTTGCTTTTAAACTAATAAAGATATATCAATAAACAATTAGCGATGTAATGGTTTTTGCGCGCGCTGGCCGACTGCCGCCGCTGCGCCGAGATTTCCTATTCCCTTGTATATATGACGTCATGGTGTGGCAAATGTAGCATTTTAATTCGATTTGGGCTCCCTTATACATATAGGATAACAGAAACATTTTCAATGTTAAAAATCGACAATGTAATAGGTGTATTAATATCTCTAATAAATAAGATATCAATGACAGTGAACAAGAAACGACGCCTCAGTGAATTCATGGTACATATAGGCTTTGAAAAAAGTTGATTTTAAAGGGATAGTTTAAACATCAAAATATTATAATATCAACATTTTGATAGTCTCATCAGCGTTTTTTATTGTTTGATTGATTTTCTAAAAATTCTTTTCTTCAAAAGAGAAAAAACGCTGCTATCAAAAAAAGACTATCAAAATGTTAATCTAATAACACTTTGACGTTTATAGTATTACGTCAAAAGCAATTTTTTTCCAAAGCCTAACATGACTTAACTGCGGCGTCGTTTTTTATTCACTGTCATTGATATCTTAATTATTAGATATTAATACATCTGGCATTATGGTATTCTGGTATATTGTCGACTTTAGAATAAACTAATAGTTTCTATCTTATTTTTTATTAGAATGGTCACAATCAAGTGGGCTACTGTAACCGTGTTATAAAAATAAGGTAAAGGGAATAAAGGGATAATTTTTTCGTATTTATTATAATTTTACTAATATCTTCGGTCTGTAAGAAGAACAACCAGAACCATTTCCAGGAACAACGACGAATGCAGATTCTGTGGGAAAATGAAGAAAAATAAGTACACGTCATCAAGGAGTGCGCTGAGACGACAACTACTAGTTCCATAAACTTTGGTACGATCGATATCGAAGACGCAGAATAAACCTCTTTAAAACCGTCTCAAATACTGGCTATTGTCAAAGCCCTGAGACTGTAAATAATTCAAGAAAAGGAGACACGTAGTATAAGAACTTCCCCCTTCACATACAATTTACAACCTACAAGGCCTATTTAAAAAAAATGATGCAAGAATAAACATTTGTATTAACTGAATTGCTATCAAAATCTGATTTAAGAAATACACTACTTGATATTTACCACATATGTTGTTTTAATTCTTTTCTTATATTTATCCCAAGAGTGAGTAAATCCGACATTTGGCCATCCCTGACCGAAATGACTGAGAAGAGAAAATAAAAAGAGAGAGACAGATAAAGAAAGAAGGAAAGACCCACATTAAGTGGAAAAGATGGACAGGTTCTGAGAAAAAGTGTCGAGTTTCTTGCTATTAAAAGATACGAATCTACCTGCCTGCTACCTGTTCTTGCTGATCGCTTTAGTGGTTACGAAGGTATACCTACTTTTGTATCGCCGTTACAATTCTTTTCTGTATGAATAACGCTAAGGACAGGTTAAGAAAAATTAGGGAACCGAAAATTCAAAGATTTATTCGACTGAAAATAAATTAGATATTTAAATATTGGCTAATTTAAAACGAATTGGTTTGTCAATAATAAAATACATATAATTATGTATAAAAAATAGTATATTGTTTTATTAGGATTAAAAATTACACTTTTATGGCGAGGCTGTACGTTTGACGCACAAAAAGTCATTTTTACTCCGAATAGAACATGCTATTTTTTTCACGCGCCACAAATAAATTTTTAAACAATTTCAAACGTTCCAAATAATATAAAAAGATTTAAAAGTCATACCCTGTACGCTCGTTGAATTTGACGCTTTGTCAGTTTAATAATATATTTACGTACGTTTACGCTATGGAGTGTAGAGGTAAGGAGAAATATCACATATCATACAGATTATAAACTTTGTTTTTTCTTTATAGTTTTTCGTGGTTCCAATTTTCGGTCGGGTACTAGTTAGGTTACTAGTTTGCGCACATAGCACGCCCACTTATGGTCTCTAAAATTGTGCACAGCGCCTGACCGGCACAGTTATTAGAGAGATATCGGAAAACCGAATAGCGTCATGCAGTATTTACGCATACCTTTATCATGGTTACGATATGCGCGAGACAACTTTTAACGCAACACCCGCTAATAACGTAAGCGCCTGACGTAATTTGCGGATCAATTACACCAAGCGCTATTTCTAAATAACGTTTAAAAATTGCTTAAATAGGCATGTTCGGCTATTTGACAACCGGGGCCGGCCGGCGAGATCTTTTATTTTAAGTTAAGTTTGAATTGTTTTGAATTATTACTTTAGTTTTATTAGGTAATTTGATATTTAAATAGCTGGGATTAGTTTTAATTAAATAAATATGACCCAAAATATGGATTCCACCTCTTCCAATATTAAAGAACCTATAAAGAGGCTTAGGTTTACAGCAGATGACGACTTAGCCCTTCTAAGAGAATTTGTTGCTTGTTGCTCTAAACCCACTGGTAGACGTTGAACAATAAAGCACTGGAAATAAGCACTTTAATCCTTTAGTTTTAAAATACCTAGTAAACAAAACAATTTCAAAGTTTTAAATTCAAAGTTAGGCTAAGTTTAAATAGCGGACGCAACGCGAATAGAATTCTTTCCGATCCGATAACTATAAATGAAGAGAGTTAATACCACCTCACGCAAAGTAAATAACACCTGGCCTTATCAACGTCCATGCACGCTATTCGGTTTAGCGATATCTCTCTATTACGCTGTTTATTGTTATTTTACGCGAGTTTATTTTTTCGCACAGGAAATTTTACTCGTTTGCACATCGTCATAAAAAAACAATTTTCGTACCACGAATTAGGGACAAGATTTTATCTGTATACTTATAGGATACCTAATCTGTGGAAATATCTTCTTGCATTAAAATGGTCATAAAAAAGGGAAAACTTAAGATGGCGCTGATATAGCAAAAATTTCAAATATGCGCCGAAAATTTTTGAACAGGAAATGATTCAAAAGAGATAAATATTTGACGTCAAGGCGCGGGTATCAAAAAAATACAAATTGTATTTTCATGTCACATGAAATAAATTATCGATTTTTATTAAGCAGCCATTGACTGGGACTCTAATATACAAGGTGTCCCAGAAATAAGTGCAAGTATTTTAAGGGGTGGTAGATCTCGATAAAAGAAACATATTTTTTCTTTATCGATTTTCAAATAAGTCCAAAATAACGGAGTTATTTTACTTTGAAAATTTTCAAAAAAAAATGATTTTTTGGCTAACATTTTGAGTATCTAATACCTATGTAGCCATATTATCAAGAAATTATGTTTTTTAACTAAAAACTAAAAAAAATTCCAAAAAATTTTTCAAAAATTTTCGAATTTTCAAAAATTTCTTTTTTGCGAAAAAACCTCATAGGCGTGTTTCTGGGGTTGAACTATACTACCAGTTAAAATACTTGCACTTATTTCTGGGACACCCTGTATAAAAATAATTGTTTTATATTCTAAAAATAAAAACAAAGCTTTTTGGGTAATGTTTGGTTATGTTACTTTTATTCTTTTATCTATGGTCATTTTTTAGATTTATTATTAGCGCCACTCACTGTGGTTATTTGGTGAACCCTTATTTTTCCCATTTTTGGGACCCTTTTTCAAATAAAATCGCATCAGAGATTCTCCTCATCTCTAATCTCTACACTCCATAGTTTATGCTTAGGCGTAAAAGTGCTTTATTTTTATGCTTAGGTGTTAAAATGACCTTTTTTTATTGTTGATTACGTCGCAAAAATTAATACTTATGTGACGTTTGCAAAAAAAATTATATATATCTATATAAATGAGAGTCTTGTTTTCTATCAAATAAAGTAAAAAAAGTACCGAGGGTGCCATTTAAAAATCAAATGTTATAGTCACTTCCGGTAAAACAGGAAGTGACCGAAAAGAATTGAATACGTCAATCAATCCTGATTTATGGCATATACTAACGTACCAAATCTCAATTTTTATCTCAAAAAATAAAGTTATAGATGTGAGTCAGTTTTGAGAAACACCCGGTAGATTACCACCAGGACAACAAAACATTTTATTTAAACTCTAGACGAACGTGGTTAAACATTTTAGAAGATGATTAAAACTATATGAAACTGAAAATTTTTTTAGTTATCTACTAATGATAACATCTAACATTGTTAGCGAAACGGGCATCCAAAGTTTGAAATAAAGAGTTTTTATGTATTAGGTATGATAATAATAATAGAGAGAGATAATGTTTTAAACCCAAATGTCTCAACCTCAATTGTATGATACATATGTCACCAGGGGTGGATGGGGAAGTGGAAACCGGCCCGGGAAAAACAGGCAACCTGCCCAAGTCCACAAAAACAAAATGACCATAACGAAGAAACATATTTTATTTATTAATATATAAGTAAGGGTGTTTTTCGTTCGTGCGAAAAAGCTCTTTTGCCTCCGGTTTTAAAAAAAATTGTAATGATCAAAATTTTCGTAAAGACCAATATTGGGTCGGACATCTGAATTTTTACTACAAAATGGCTCAGTTTTACAGGGTTCTACTGCTTTATTTCCATTATCGATAACGGTAATTTGATCTTGAATAGGCTACGATTTCGAGTCTCGATTTTGAGAAACTTTAAGACTTCCTCATTCATTCCGTTCAGCTGACCCAATCCTCTGTGAAACACATTGCTTTTAGCTTTTCGGGTATATACTTTCTTACACATTGCAAAAAGAAATTCTCTCTTTTCTGCTACAGCAGCAACCTCCTCGTGTACACGTGTTTTTAACTGAATGAACCGCGGTCGCCATTAAAACTGAGGTATTTTTTAGGTTATTGCATAGTTCTCATCACGAAACTTTTCCTCTATACTTTTCTACATTTGGCATCTTGTATGATAATGCCATGAATCAAACGAAAAAAACCCTAGGCAATACCTAGGCAGTGGATATAAATGTGTTCTGATGTAATGCTATGTTACAGTCCATAATAAGAACATCTGGATTTTCGAGACATATTAATATTTTATTATCTAATCTAGTTTAAACCGTATTTAACTCTTCTCTGCTGTCTCAATAATTTTTTAGCAAATTCATTTTAGCAACATTTTAAACAACAATTTAGACTTAGCTTTAGATCTCAGACTTGGCTTTTAGTCCGTCCCCAATTCAAGCCAAGCATAGATATGTTTTCTCCGTCAACCGCAGAGTTCGCTTCAAATTCGTCTACCTTTTTACAAAGGGAAGCTCGAAAAATATTGCACCGAGCCTCCCCCCCAAAGTTGTCAATCTACGCTACCGTATTCTTAGTATACATTTATAGATCGAGACTATTTAAATTTACCTGATGCTATTCATTCTTTTTTTTTTTTGCTGCCAGTCAGCCATATTTTTTAGTTATTAATAAAAGAATAGTGGGTAAAACTATACAAGGCGAGTCTTAAATAAGTGCAAATATTTTCAGAGGTGGTATATTTCGACCCCAGGAACACGTCTAAGAGTTTGTTTTTTGTAAAAAATGATGTTAAATATCGAGCATTTTCTTTTAAACTTTCCTGTATATTTTAGAAAACTTTTTAGAACTTCCTGTTCACCGCAAATTTTCCCACGGTATAGTTTCTTAATCTCAGATATTACGGTACTAAAAGAGATGCAAATGCCGAAAAATTGGGGTGGCTCAATTTTTTTTAAAAATAAATCTATTTTATTTAATTTCCAGACTTAATAACTCGATTGGACTTATTTGAAACTGGATAAAGAGAATGTTATGTTTATTTTATTGAGATCTACCAGCCCTGAAAATATTTGCACTTAACTCACCTTGTATAATAAAAATTTTCAAACCGAACAAACAACAGATGATTATTAAAATTATAAGTGTCCCAGAGAAAGAAATTTTACGACAGTTATTTTACAAATTGGTGTATGTTTAAAAGCAACTGACGATTATACTGATGCAAATTGATTAGTTAGTTATGGATCACTAAGGATCTTACGTCACTTTAGTTAGAAGATTAACCATTTAATTTGCTAATCCAATCTTTTTTGAGCTCTGATCGGGACCCGCCTACCGGGCATCTTTCCACCTGCCCACCGGGAATTTTCCCGTTTTCCCATATGGCCCATCCACCCCTGTATGTCACAGGCGTATTGAATAATACTAGGCATACTACTATCGGCTTTTTACACAAAAGAAGGAATTTTTATACAAAGCCTATCTATTTTCAGTCACTTTACAAAAAGCCTAATCACAATTCTGTAAAAAGATTGCCTGTTTTCAGTCATTTTACAAAATGCCAAATCGAGAATCGAGGCCAGGCAAATTAAATAATGATCAAAGTTTAGTCAGCTATCAGCATAAGCATTTTGAATAATTTACGGTTTAATAAAAATAACTCATATTTTCTTATACAAAAACAATAATTATTATTTATGTCACAATCTTATTATGTTTAGACGAAAACAACTTGAATCCTATTTTATAAATTTTAATTATAAATAACATAATTTTAAATACAAAATATATTAAAACCTTAATATTAATATCTCATTTAATTATTATACTCTGTAATTCGAGTCTGTATACAGGACTGCTTCTTTGTGGAACTTTGCTTTCTTTTAGAATAAAATGAATTTAGATCTTTATAATAATCATCTTCAACCATACTCGATTTAACAGAATTATAACTTTTTCTGCTATTATTTCCAAAGAGAAGAGAAGTTCGAAATGAAATGTCGTTGGATATATTTAGGTTCGTTTGTACCAATCCCGCGTAAAATGTTTTGTGCAATCTGACTAGTCTTCATTAAGCATTTTGCAAAACGACTGAAAATAGATAAGCTCTTTGTAAAATGTCCTTCTTTTGTAAAAAATGCCAAAGTTATTCGATACGCCTGCGATATACATACCCCATTCTACATTTTCTTTATTGGGCCACAAATTTCTCAATAAAAATGAGTGCCACTTATAAAGACAAACCTATTTTTATTCGCGTAATGGTAAACGATAATAGATTTTCTTTTATATTAATAACATTATCATCATCTTGATGATCATTACCGTCATCATTGTGGTTATTATCGTTATTCACTCTTTCTCGGCTAGTTTCTGTCCATGAATTAATAAAGCCCTGCTTCATTAATTTCAAATCTACTTTTCCTTGCTTTATTCTCAGCCAAAATATAGCCATTATAATTTACAGCTATTATTCTTTTATTAGATTTTTTTTATTAGAATTATTAATATAACCTAAAATTTTTTTTGGGATCTTTGAAAGGTGTAAAAAATTTAAGGATTCATGAAAGAAAATGGGGAACGTAAAATCCGAATAACTTTGCAAATCTTGGAGGTTTTCAACCTGAAATAATGCCAATACGGATATGTAATAAGAGCTTGATTATTTAGCTTCAAAGAGGAAAAGGAAAGAAATATGATGTCGGAGAAAAATTGAGACCTCGTAAATTGGGGAAAATCTACCATAGAGGATGTTGGTGGCTTCTCTGAGAATGTTTGAATATATGTACGTTTCATACAAAGTGATGATGCAGAATGTAAAATGAGTGAGAGGAGAATTTAATCACAGCAACCTTAAAGATCTAGTGTGTCCCACTTTCATGAGTTATAACTCATCATACATTAGGATTCTCCTGTTGTAGGGGGGGGGGGCAGGATTATTTCCCCTTCGAGGATATACACCCTTCCACGGTTTGGGTTTGATCCTGTGGTCCGTGCCCTTCACAGTCGATGAGTTTGTCTCCGGCTGAGATACCCGTGAGATGGAGGATGGAGGAAGTTTTTATTTTCTCTTATTGTGAGGACCTCGCCATGATCCTCCTCCTTCGAGTTGGGGACTCGCCAACTTACATTGGATTTCTCATCCTGGATAACTCAGCAAGCAGTTGGTGGTCGATGGTCTTGGCTGGTGGTCGATGGTCTTGGCTGGTGGTCGACCCTTTTGGGAGGTTTTCTCCCATCACTTCAACCAGTTCCGGCCCCTGTCAATTCTTAAGCTTAGGAGCCGTTTCTACAAACCAATCAGCCGATTTTTGAAATGCACATGCACAAGCTTGATGAGGAATATATATCCACCTGAAAGTGTATCCCCGCAAAACGCAAATAGTAGCGTTGCCATCCGCTCGCTGCCACATGGTCTAATATCGCCTTTTCTAGAGTCGTTTGCTGATCGATGGTCAGTGTAACCTTTGGAAGCACCGCCATTTTCGCTTCTCTAGCAATAGCGGCAAAGCTGGTGATACGTCCCTGCTTACCAATCATTCCTCATATTCAAGCTGCGTTATTTTCACATAAACTTTATATTCAACCTCGAAAAAAATGAATAGAATAAATTAATGGCTTCAATAATTATTAGACTTTATATTATACTTTCGAGTTTACTATCATTTACAATGTGAAAAAAAATCCAACTAAAATTAACAGAATATCCTAGCAACAACTTGCCGTAGTCAGTTGTATTCATAGAGAAAGCCTAATAATTAGCTTATAAAACATTACATTTTTAATTTATAAGCACAATTTCTCTTGATGGATCACAATCAAAGGCCAAAATTACATTACTCACAAATTTTGAAGTATAGCTTCATTCAGAACCTCGCAATTAGTGGAATAAATTAATGGTTTCAATTACACTTTATACTTTGTGGTAAAGGATCACTCACAATGTTTAAAAACACAATTAAAATTGATATAATATCCCAGCAACAGCTTGCATTAGTCAGTTATATCACGTTGTATTCATAAAGAAAGCCTAATATTTAGCTTATAAAACAACCTTTGATTTCTAACCACAATTTTTCTTGGCGGAAGATACCTAATTAAAAAAATAGTGCCAAATTTTGAAGTATGTACCTATAAGTAGTGGAAAAGTTAAAAGTTTGATAACTTTTTCTACTAATTGAAGATGTCTACCACTAATTTTGACGTTCTGAATACTTACATTGAAATTTAAGGCACAAACTGCTAATATGCTAATTGAAACAACTAATCTAGTCCACTAATTGCGAGGTTCTGAATGAAGCTTATGAGTAGTGAAAAAAATTAATAATTTGTTAATTTTTTTCTACTAAGTGACAATTATTACCACCAATTTTGACGTTCTGAATGCTTGCATTTAAATTAGAGGCACAAACTCCTACGTTAATTGAAACTACTAGTTTATTCCATTAATTTCGAGGTAATAATTTTAATTAGTAAGAAAAGTTAACAAACCTTTAACTTTTTCTGCCCAATTATACTTCAAAATTTACGATTATATACGATTATTATTTATTAATTTTAATTATGTTTTTTTTGGACATTGCTAATGATCGTAAACTAAAAAGTATAAAGTGTAACTGAAACCACTAATTTATTCCACTAATTACCAGGTTCTGAATGAAGCTTTAAGTAAACAGTATAATTGAAACCACTAATTTCGAGGTGTTCGGAATGAAGCTTAACTCTGTTTAATGTGCTGAGCAGAGACATTTTTACTATGCAGCTATTCGGGTGTCCTGGCAATCTTTTTAATTTGCATTATTTTATTATATTTATATTTTTGTATTATATTTTTTGTATTTCGAAAACGAAAAAATGAAATTATGTTATGCAACCAATATTTTTCCAGATTCTAAATTGTTGACTAGAAACCTGATTGATATTTTTACACTTTTATACGACGTCAATAACTGTGACTATATATGATAAAGAGACTTTTATTGTTTTCTTTCTTTAACTTGATAATCTATATTTATAACATAAACAAAATAAAGTTCTTCAATAAATATCTTTGTTATCTGAGATAACTCTAAGTTTGTCATAAAGCTTTTTGCGAATTAATCTACTCACCATGTGATATTATTAGATTAAGAACTTTGTTTTTGTTTACGAAATTTCCCGTTATCAACGTTGTAAACTACATACCGGGTCCATTGGTGTTGGAAATATAGGAAATTCCATGCAACGTATGAACTGTCAAGATATTGGCTCCCCTGTTAATTTTACAGTGAAGTCATGAATAGATTTTTTAAAGGTCTGCCTATATGCTCACTACACATCCCAAATTTGAACAATTTTGGATGAGCCGATTTTAAGTAATTTAAGAAAAACGAATGAAATATCCACATACCTTAAGTTATCAACCTGATTTAAGCCTTACTAAAAAATGGTTCCATGTTAGTGGCGCCATCTATTGTGAGGGTCTGAATTGAAAACCATCTTAAAAGTAATTTTTTTTACAATATTAACCAATCTAATGCACAGCTTTACTATGTGTTGTGTAAAAAATAAGACCAATAATAAGACCAACGTAATACGACCAAAGTTTTGAAAATGAAGTAAATATAAACAGGTACTTAAATGATGGAAACAATAAAAGACTTACATTAGATTTTAGGGCCACAAACAAAAGGAATAGTCTAATTAAAACACATATATAATGAAAATTATACTTTGAAAATCGTTTTGATAATAATTTGATATGATGGGCGTTATGGCAACGACAATATTTTTTGAGAATTTGACAATAGTATGACAATGGCCGTTGGAAACTCTGGAAACTACAAAAAAAATTCTGATTTAACGCTGATTTAACGACATAACGCCCAATAACTAAAAAAATAATTGCACTACCATACTATCGGAAAATCATAGGTTGACAACATAAGGTATGTTGGTATTGACATTTGCCTGGATTTGCATTGTTACCTGTTCAGTTTCAATTTAATATTAGATGCAGTTTTTCTTAAATTAGTTGAAATCGGCTTCATGAAAATTGTGCAAATTTGGCATGTGTATTCAGCATACGCAGACCTTTAAAAACATATTTACGACTTTGCTGTAAAATCAATAGTTGAGCCAATATTTGGACAGTTCAAAATTTGCATGGGATATGTTTCCAATGGCGATATACTAGCCAGTATAAAATTTCTATAATAAATACCAGTTGATTTTTCGTTTCATCACCATCAATCCATTTTCAACTAATTCAACTATTTCCAATTATGGTGTAGCCTCCCTCACATATTTAGATACTCTCTTTGTAGTTGAGCCCATTGTTGTCTATTGTTGGCTATGCGGGCCCAAAATATCCCTGCTAATTTCCTAATATCATGGTCCCATCTCAGGTTTGGTCTCCTTCTAGGTCTCTTAATTCCTTGTGGGTACCATGCTGTAATTTTTGTGGTCCATCTTTTGTCCGTCCTTCTTGATAGGTGTCCTGCCAATTGCCACCTGAGGGATTTGATTCTGTGGATAACATCTATTATCCCGGGACTCCGGGACCCCATTAGGCCACATGTGGGAAAGAGTGTACACATGAGATCTGGGACAGACGACAGAAGTGTGATAGCGAGGGATGGCGTGGGGTGGCTTGTTGCCTAGTATGTACGCAATACATGTAATTAAATGGAAAAATATACGCACAGATCTTCATAACGTGGCGTGGCGTGTGGCGTAATGGGGTCCCGGCTTTACTTGGGTCTTTTGATTTTTTGTTTAATAGAATTTAATATTATTAAAAAATGCTCTAATAAATTATTATTAGAGCAGAAACTTTATTCAATAAACTATATATACATCGATTCAAGATACATTAAGGATAGAACAGTATACTTAAGATATTATACTATTATCACAAATTGTTTTTTAAGTTACCACATGATTTTTTCGACGACGAAACCAAAACACTCGTCTTTTTCAAGTTTTCAGCTCAGATTTAGATTTTTCTACCTGTTTGTTTAAAGTAGGTTGTTCAGATAAAATAAAACACCCACCATAATATACCTATATTTATAACATGTGATTAGAAAGAAGATTATACCAGATTTGTACAGTTGGTATACTTCAAAATATTTATCCTCGCTTTTGTCCTATCTCAATATTTTTTTTCGTACGTGTAACGTGTAACCCGGTAATCTGCTGCGTGCGTTTTATAGAATAATGTAGCGTTATTTTTAGAAATATTTGCAGGCGCTGTTCTCTAGAAAATGTTGCAAGGCAATAGGATTTATTGTGCTTAAATTGCGTTTCTACTTTGGCATGCGAATAAAGCAGTTTCCTTGAGAAAATATTGCAACTTTATATAGTTGTAATAATAGCATCTATATAATAATATTACACAAACATAAGTAAATGTTTCAGTTTATAAAAACATTATAATATTTAATTATTATATTATTATTTAAAATTTACATTACCAAGGCCTTACATCTATGGAGAAGAAAATGTAACGGAATGGCTATAGAACTCAGTGACATATGCAAATGTACACCTCGTACACCTTGCAATTTGCAGACGACCAGGCCATAATTGCAAACGACAAAGATGTCATGGAATATATGGTGCAAAAAATAATTGAATATGCTCAACGGGGGTCTCGAAAAAACGAAATACCTTCCAATTGGAGCAAATACAGAAAATCTTATTTTAGACAATGAACAATGATATGTAAATTACTGCATGTGAAGATTATTATTAGTCATCTATTATTAGGAGTTGGAACGGACGATAGAGAAATAAACAATAGAGTAATACAGGCACGAAGAGATAACAGATACAAAAATAATGAAATTACAAAGAACAGGATATATAATATTATACAAGACACTAGTTAAAAGCATATTACTCTATGGATGCGAAACATGGCGATTCACTGAAATGAATAAAATCAAATTAGAGACAACAGAAATGGACGCCATTAGAGCAATGAGAATTTCACGGAATGATAAAATCCGAAATGATGACATTAGACGACAGATATAGGAACAACAGTGAATGATATAGAACAAAAACAACTAATATGGTACGGCAACGTTCAGAGAATGCACAATGAAAGAATTCCAAAACAAGTATTTCACTGGATACTACCTGGTAAAAGAAAAAGAGGACGTCCAAGAAAACATGGATGGAAGAATAAGAAGATCGATGAGCGAGAAAAATCTGTTCGAAGATCAATGGGAAAATCGCACAGAGCCCGTATTCTGTAACTTTGACATAAAAACGTTACGCTTTCAAAGCGGTGAGCGCAAGTATTCGATCAGCGAAACGCAAGGCAGTCGATTTTGGTATTCTCGTTGCCATACGAATCGTGTTCTGGATACCCGTTAAGCACATATTGGCAACATCACAATTTCTAATGTAGCTAATAGTCAAAAGTTGATAACTGACGGATGTAACAATGAAAAATGTCAATGTTACGTGACGGATATGTCATTATTCTTATCATAGTAGTGTTGAAGACTCTTCTCAGTATTTTCGAACAATATTTATAGCTGCCAAGTCGTAAATTATCAATTACTTATTGAGGAATTTATAGAAGAAGTAGTAATGTTCACTAAAGAGCAAGATAACGCATAAAATCACAATTTTTTCGATTTTCACTGACAGTTCGACAAGCAAAACGATCCTTTAAGGCAACCGTTTTCAAAGCGCTCAGCGCAATCAGTAAAGACGCTGAGCGCGTCAGACTAGAATACCGAAATCGTTAATTAAGTACGCGCTCAGCGAAAATTAACGTCATATACGCTGAGTGTCTAAAAGCGCTTAGCGTTTTCAAAGTTACAGGATACGGCCCAGAGTGGAAGTTAGGCATCGGACAACGTCGTAGAACCCGAATTTATATATATAATTATAATATTAGTATTTATGCATTTATGCTACAAATTCAAATTTTGAAAGATATCAAGTGAGATTAGTGGCGGGGGAAGCAGTAGGGTGTCAAAAGGGGGAGGTACCAGTGGTGGAGTTGAGGTCAAAAATTCATCAAAACACATCACGTAGTTAATTGACGTCCCTTAACTAATACCAAAATACTAGTTAATATTGCTTGATTACAGTTTATATGTTAATCTTGCCAGAACATGTAAGAAATATTTTGACTTTTTGCAAAAATTTTGCATTAAATACGTATTTTGGTTGTTAATGTATTTTTTAGCCGATTAAGATCGGCAAAAAAAAAGTTTTTTTAATTTCACTCTAAATGAGTTATTTGGGTCATAAATGACCTAAATACAAAATATTTTCATGGTGTCTATCTGTCGGTCTGTCTGTCCATCTGTCCATCTGTCCGTCTGTCTGTCCGTCTGTAATACGATAACTCAGAAACCGCTAAACCGATTTTAACCAAATTTGGCACTAAAATACTGTGGCACCCGAGAATCTGGCCATTAATTTTTGGTGGGGGTGGGGGGTTGGTAAAGGGGTATGGGAGGGGGTTAAAATTTTTTAAAAATTCTAACTCCAAAATTACAGTAACTAGCGAAACGCGGTTTCCAATTTAAGATTAGGAATAATATTTCCAACAAAATTTGTAATAACATCAAAATCAAAGTCGCAGTTTTTGAGATAAAAAAAACAATTATGGGCGGCTATACGTGCCTCCCGACGCCAATTTTTTCAATCAATATATACCTGAAACCGTGCCCGGTGGCGTAGAGGTACAGGCTCTCGTCTACCAATCTCAAGGTGTGGGTTCGATTCCCACACCCGGCATTTCATCAGCCGACTATTTTTATTAAAATAAAAATAGTTTGTAATATAGTAAATTTATAGCCTTAAATGAGTACTTGGAATTCGCAATCCCGAGGTAATAATAGGCGGTTGAAGCGTAGTGCTAGCCACATTACCTTCCTTGTATACCGAACGGCTCTAGTATAGCAAGCTGTACCTTGCTACTCCCAAGGCATTAAACGCTATATACGGGAGCTATTATTATTATATACCTGAAACCCATATTGTTGTGAATGTAATTTTGTGGTCCATTGAAGCATTTTATAGTAAACTGCGACCGAATTTTTTCTTTGATTTTATTTACTTATAGAGAAGGTATTATTTTCTAGTGCCAAGATCATAATATACCGGGTGTTTCTCAAGAGTGGTAAAAAACAGATTTGATATAAAAAACAGATTTGATATGTTAGCGTATATGACATAAATTAGGACTGATTTACGTATTCAATTGTACTTCCTGGTTCACCAGAAATGACTACAACTTTTGATTTTTAAATGGCACCCTCGGTATTTTTTTTTACTTTATTCGATAGAAAATGGCACTCTGAATAGAATTATTGCATATCATATGTCAACTTTTGATATTTACGCTTGAAAAATCGTATTTTAAATTTCAATCTAGAGTGACATGGCTGTGTTACACTAATTTTTAATCAAGGATCCTTGCGGAAAAAAAATATTTAATTTTTATTGCTTTTCGTGTGTTGTCCTGGCCGATTAAAATATGCCCAAATCGTATTTTTAATCATATGTCAATGTTTTCAAATGGAACGAGGGTGGTTCATTGGCATATTTAGAAAAAGCATTTTTTACGAATAATTTGGTACCACACATTTGGTATTTCGTGTTCGTATTTGTTATGAACTGCATGTTGTAATTTCCAGTTAAACCATATGCGAAAATGTCAAAAGTTGATATATGATATATCATTCTATTCAGTGTGTTATTTTCTATCGAATAGAGTAATAAAAATACCAAAAGTATCGTTAAAAAATCAAAAGTTGTAAAATAAATAAATGCCTTTATTGTCAAAAAATGTTACAATTTCTAGACAAAGGTAAAGTAAACAAACAAAAGAAAATACAAAAGATGTTATTTAGATAGTTATTTACAGTGAAACAAGATTGAATACAAATCATTTGAAGACCTACGTCTATCCATCCTGATTTATGTCATATACTAACGTACTAAATCTCGTTTCTTTATCTGAAAAAATAAAAAAGTTATAGGAGTGAGCTACCTTAAAAATAGTTCTTTAAGATCTTTTGATTGAATAGGATAATGATGAGAATTGGATAATGAATTAGGTAACTGAGAAGCGTAGAAGCGTCTCCAATCGCAATTTCAATTGCGATTGGAGAATCGCAGTTTTGCTCATCTCTAATTCACACATATCTTTACTTTTATTCAATAAAAAAAGTAAATCTAAAGTGATTTTACTTTGAGAATTACCCATTCGTTGAAGTAACTATGATGGAAAATACGGATAATGATGATTAGCTCGATTATTAAGAAGAATAAGGCCCGAAAAGCTGCCTGGAGTTACATTTTAATGAAAACCAAGGCCTCGGGCTTATTGAGATTTTCTCCGGAGTTGTTTAGGGACAAATTGCTGACAAGATCGACAACAAAAGGATCCTTTTCCTTAGATTTTATAAAATGACATTGTAACGATTAATTTTTGAAAATATTCTTTATTATATACTGAAACTTCATTATTCTCATTAACATTTTTTGTTATATTATTAATTACATTTCCATATTTCATAATAAATTGAATATTTTTGTTATTTATACATATAAATATTTATTTTAAAGGTAAAGGAATCATAAATATTGGATTTCTTATATTCGAAGTATGAAAAATGACAAAAATTCTCATTCATAGTTACTAGAATCATTTTATTGGCGACAATTTTTTATTAATTTGTGATTGAATTTGTTTACCTTACAATAATTAGCATCAATATTTAATTTTAAATGAATGTAACTCTGTTGAAGCACATCATTTATTACTTTCAGCAGAAATTGTGTGATTTATTATCCCTTATTTGTATTTATATTATATTTTATGAATAAATATATAAAATTCTGAAAGAATAATACGAGAAATATATCTGCCCCCTATCCAAGATAAACATCGCAGTAAATCATTGACCCTCACTGTTTCGCGTTGTTTTTAAAACTCAACGACATGTCGCCGATGTTATAAATCGAACAGCCTAGAGTAGCCGCATTTAAAGAAGCCACCGCACAGTGCTTCGTCCCATGGACAAAAATCAAAAAATAAGTTAAAATTTACTAATATCTGAATATATAATTTTATACTTATAGCAATGTTCAACCATCCTGTATATTATTTTTCATAAACAGCGTTTTTGTTAGCAAATATTTTCACTAAAAATAAATTTTGCGATCATTATCTCATCAGTGAAAAGAATAACATTCATAGTAGTTCTGTATATTATGGAGTTAAACGGGTACGTACTTAATTGAAAGCCACTATGGATATTGTTAAACAAGGTATGTACTTTAAATTTATTTCTAAACAAGTTCGTGATTGTTTAGTTTTTATTTATTTTTTAAGATGATTCTTAAATGGGTATAAAAATTTTACGTTTTCAAAAAAAACATATCAAAACATATCGTATTTATTGAATATTTTTGTTGCCATATTCATACACTTTTAATTTTTGTATAGTTCACCTGCGTCTGCTTGCGACGAACTTTATTTTATAATACTTTTCAGATGGAGTAAAATTGATAAGCAATGCCGATCTGGCTAATACTTGGCTTGATCATAAGGACAAGAACTCAAAATTATTTGTATTTCAAAAATATATTCTTATTAGATATTGATGAACCTTCCAGTCAAATGAGACACCACTTGTGCCTGAAAAAGTCCACTATGTTGGAGCGAAACGTCGCATAAAAAAGTGTCCATCTTTCAATTTATTATAAAATCTCATACCCAAGAAAAGGAAAAAATAATATATGGATATGGTCTATTAAAGAGGTAACTATTAACATCCGAACCCCTCATACCGACAAAATAAACAGTAACAACGCAAAAAAGTAACATATTAGAAAATGATGTACAGAAATATTTTATATGTGAGGATACTTCATCTACCTGTGATTTGGATACTATAAATTTGGAAGATTCTGTCAGCAGTGATCCTCCTGAATCAGAGTAGTTACGATCTATGCATTTTGTTGTCCTAAAGTAAATTTATAGTATCTTAAGTTTTTTTTTAATTAAATATAACATTAATGTTTCTTTTTCATTAAAGAAAAACATTTTTATCTTATATTAGGCTTATATTGTAGGAATCATGTTCTAATGTTATTTCAATTCTTTTTTATCACAGGAATTTATCTTACACCGTTTTCATACTATAACTTATTATTTGTTTAGATGGAACACAGCTCCAACATTATTATTATTTATAAGATTTTTTTTTTCATAAACGTGGGACTAAGAACATCATCATTTAGTACAATGAGAGTACTCATCATTTGTGTCAAATAAACCTAGTTTGAATAAATTGCTTACAATAAATTAGAAGTTTTGGATTTTTGTCCTCTAGAGCTATATGTTCGAAGCACTGTGCACCGCGCCATCAATAACACGATTGCTTTGCAACCAACCATTCGCCTTTAGATGTCTCAGTGATACATGAGCGTGAGCCTAGATCTCACCTTATAAAATAATACACTGAAAAGAATAATTTGTGAATTCAATAAGAATACTGATGGTTATTTCTTGCCACAGAATATTGTAGTAAATTTACCATCCGTTCTTTAGTTTTACAACTCGTTTGTAAAATCGCTGTATGGCTAATTTGTGGCATGTATGTAAATATGTTATAATATATCTTTATATTCACCAATATTCTTTGTGAATTTATGTCAAAAATGTGTATCTTATAGTTAATTTACTTTATTCATTGTAAATTTATCTTTTAAAATCGCCAACTTTTTACTATTACTATAAAGTAACAATAAATTAAAACATTTTATTATTGTAAATTTACAATTACTTTTGTAAATTCATAAAGCGTTAGTAAATATTAATAGATTTAATAAAACACGTCTTTATAATTATAATATTTGTTATAAAGGTTAATAAAGTCACAGGACAGCACTTATGTAAGTAAGATAGTCATTGCCATCTCTTCTTGTCTAGAAGAACCTCACTGGAATTCTGAGCCTAACCAAAATAGCAACAAAATTGCCATTAGATACAAAATAAAAAAAAAGCTTGCAAGAAAAAGGTATCTAATCAAAACAGTCAACTTACCAACTTAGACTATGGATGTTATAGAGTTCTCTACTCCGGTCTTCTATTAAATTTGTCCTCCGAAACACAGTCTGAAAGAATAAATAATACTTGAGATATCTTGATATAGAGAGACCATGGAACAATTATTATGTTTACATAAAAAAATCGATAAAATTGTATTTACAGAAACTACATATAAACTATATAATTAATATAATATACTTACTCTTAAATTATAAAAACACTAATCACCCACGCTTTTCTCCTGAAATGTTCTTCGTCTTTCCCCGTAACTAGGTTTTAAATCGATTATTTAATGCGCATAAGCTTCACAAGAAGTCACGTGACGTGGCGTAATATTTTACTAAATATATTTTGGTAAATTTACACAAGTTTTGTGAACATGCAATTTTACTACAAGATTGTATTTCTGATTTAAATTTAATTTTTAAACTCACAAAACTCATTGTGAAAATAATATCGGTTTGTAATAATCATTTAATATTAATAAACTGGTTTTGCAAAATTACATTTTTTTGTGTTTTTTTAAATATTTTTTTAAAAATATTTTTTTTTATTAAAAATACTATGATCAGAGCTGCAACAAGTCAGTTTTAAAAAGACTTAAGTCTTAAGTCAATTCTAAAATCAAAATGATTTAAGTCTTAAGTCAATTTCAATATAAAGTTCAAATGACTTAAGTTTTAAGTCTTTGACTTAAGTCATTTTCATTCAAGTCATGTAATTTTTGTAAAGACTTAAATCTTTTAAAAGATTAGAAAGAAAGTTTTTTGTAAAATGACTTAAGTCATTAAAAAAAGATTTAAATCTTTTTTACTGACTTAAATCTTTTCTAAAAAGACTTAAATTTCATAAAAGATTTTTGTAAAAGACTTAAGATTAAGACTAAAGACTCATTAAAAAAATATTTAAATCTTCTTTACTGACTTAAATCTTTTCTAAAAAGACTTAAATTTCATAAAAAACTTAAATCTTCTAAAAGATTTAAGTCTTTTGTTACTTTTGTAAAAGACTTAAGTCATTAAAAAAATATTTGAATCTTCTTTACTGACTTAAATCTTTTCTAAAAAGACTTAAATTTCATAAAAAACTTAAATCTTCTAAAAGATTTAAGTCTTTTGTAAAAGACTTAAGTCATTAAAGAAAGATTTAACTCGTTTTTAAAGATTTAAATCTTTTCCAAAAAGATTTAAATCTTTTAAAAGACTTAAATCTTTTTCTAATGACTTAAATCTTTTTAGCCGACCATACCAACACGTATGGTAGGCTATTAAGATCGACAAAAAAAAGATTTTTAATTTCCATTAAAAGGAGTTATTTGGGTCATAAATGACCTAAATACAAAATATTTTCATGGTGTCTTCCGTCTGTCTGTAACATGATAACTCAAAAACCGCTAAACCGATTTTATCCGAATTTGGCACAAAAATACTCTGGCACCCGAGAATCTGGCCATTAGTTTTTGATGGGGGTGGGTGGTTGGTAAGGGGGTATGGGAGGGGGTATGGGAGGGGGTATGGGAGGGGGTTAAAAATTTTAAAAAATCGTAACTCCAAAATTACAGTAGCTAGCGAAACGCGGTTTTCAATTTAAGATTAGGAATAATATTTGCAACAAAATTTATAATAACATCAAAATCAGTCAAAGTCGCAGTTTTTGAGATAAAAAAAATTGGAAAACTTCCTTTACTTTGAAACTAAAAGAACTGCCTACCAACTTTTTATTAAAATATTTTAGTATGGGTGGCTATACGTGCCTCCCGACAGCATTTTTTTTATTTCGGAATAAAGACTTAAGTCAAGTCAGACAAGTCAACTTTCGAAATATGACTTAAAATCAAATGATTTAAGTCATTAAAATGATTTAAGTCAAAAAAAGACTTAAGTTTTCTGTGAGCTTGCAGCTCTGAATATGATGTATCAATATATTTTTTTTTTTTTTGTAAAATGACTAATATTTTTTTCAGTGTAGTTGGGAATTATATCACGCGGCACTGTCCAAGGCCTAGGACGCGTTTGCTGGCATTAGATGATTATCTACGAGGGTTCTTCTTTAGATGCGGCTATTCTACCTTCAGTCGTCCAGGAAAAGGAGCCCGAGGGAAAACAATATTTCCCGGCCGGTGCAGACAATAAATAAAGGCTGTTTACGAAAAGCAAAAAAAATGGGAAAACAAATAGGAAAAAGATGGAGAGGGCTCTAATGGAGGTTTTGTTTTTCAAGGGCGAACCCTTTGTAACGGTTTGGCGAAGAAGGTTGTTTTTCTCCAGTTATTTTTTTCTGGTTCCTTTCTTTGCTTATTGAAAAGTTTTGAGAACGAAGGAATTTTCCTGGATGATAGTGGCTACGTTTTTTTCAATTCGCGAATATAATGGGGGGAATTTAGAAGTTTGTTTTCGAAAGTTTCTTTTCTTTCCCTTTATTTGCGTTTTATCTTTATACTTTTAACAAATGTAATATTGTAATTTAATTTCTGAATAATGCACTATCTAAAAACAGGGTGTATTTATCCAGTGGTACATTTTATCAAGCACTTTATCAAAAATATGTGAGCCGTTGAAAACCAGAGTGGTCTAAGTCAAAAAATGTAGTTTTGAGATACGTGGCTTCAAAGTTAACTTTGCTTACTATAAAATACTCACATAAGATATTGGTGATGTAACAAAATGAGACCAACTTAAATTTTCGCATAAAAGTAGATGGTATTTTTTGTCTGTTTATTTTGTATTTTTGAATTTTTTGACTTGAACCATTATGGTTTTCAATTGATTGAGACTATTAGTGTATAATCTAAAATATGTCTTCATCTAAATAAAAAAAATATATTTAAAAATAATTATATCTATGTCTTACAAATGTTAATAAGATAATATAATGGTTTAACAAGTTAAGAGATATATCTGATAGTATCAGAATTATCAAAAACTCCCTAGTTAAGCTCTTCATACGGCAGATTATTTTCTAAATGTTCTGTCATATTTATCCTTGTTTAGAAGGAGAAAAGGTATTTATTACTTCCATACCTTTAGGTTCTTAAAACCCTAGATATACTGGCGGTATAAGCTGAGATAGTTGTTAGATATTTTACTTTTTTTGCATTAAAGGCAACCAAAATTAATGAACGACAGGTAATTGAATATTTTAGTCTGCCTCCAGCCTCTGCCTTATTTACCAGGTGGATGTATGCTCAATATCTAAATAGAAATTCTATCTAAATTTTGTGTGGGCCAGACATTTTAAAATGTAACCATTGTATTTCGAGCGAAGACACTTTTCAGGGCAAAACGTTTCATTATTATGAAAAAATAATCTTTGACGAGTATCGCAATCAACTTTTTGAAGTAAAATTAGTTCTCTTAATCACTCTATGCCGCGCCGGCGCGGCGCCATAAACATATACAAACAAACTGCCAGAGTGGTTAACATGTGGTTATGTCTGACGTGTACCACTTCTGAGAAACTCGTTGCGTCTTTACGGTTACAATTTTGAGTGAGATAAGTATATGAAAGTTTTTATAGACTCACATTTTTAAAACCTCGTGAGTAGACAGAAAACTACATCAGGAATCGTAATTTAATGAAATTAGAAAATCCAAAAAAATTGGCTTAGGCCACTCTGGTTTTCAAAAATTATTTATTTGTTTCCTAATGCTTTTCTCGAAACATCTAATTAGATATTTTTATAATTTTGAAGATATATTATGATGAAGATTATTTGAAAATTTCTTTAGATACGATTTAAAATTTTATATCGATTGTTTCTCAGAAGTGGCTTACCCCTATAACTTTTTTTTTGATAAATAAACGAGATTTGGTACGTTACTATTAGGGAATGCAATCCCGCACCAAAATCTCAATCCCGCAAACCCGCGGGATTAAAGCAATCAATCCCGCGGATCGGCAAAATTGCGGGCGTATACAATAGTCATACATTTGGTCCTAAATGGTACAAAAGGTATTATACATTTTGCATAGGCCCACAATATATTGATATAGCGTGTATCTTAAACTAGCTGTACAGAAATTTGAACCGATGTATACAGAGTGTTCAAGAAATATATTTATTATTAAATAAACTTAAATTTTATTATAATTTATCTACTTATTTTATAAATAAAAATATTATTCTGCAGTTTTTTTTTAACTTATTAGTTATCTGCTTTTAGACACACTCTATATCAATCATTTTTTGGCATGTACAGAATGTACAAAGCCATTTAAGTTAAGCATGTACAGGGTGGGTCAAATTCGACGCTTTTAAATGGAAACACCCTTTTCTATAGGAGATAGACGAAAACTAATATCGGTGTCTGGAGCTCAATTTTCATCAAAAACATAATGGTGAAAACCGCACATCAATATCTGTTACCGTTTCGGAGTTACGGGGTGTTTTTCAAAAATGTGCATTTTTAACAAATCGCTGTAACTTTTTTACTATGGAAAATTTTGTATTTCTATGAAAACATTTTAGAGAAGCTCAACAAATTAGGCAAAGAAAATAAAGTCCTCCTACTCGGGGTGCCTGCTCACCAAGGGATAGAAGGCAATGAAAAAGCAAATGATCTAGCTAGAAAAGGAGCGAACACTCCACTAACTGGACAAGAACCGTTCTGTTTTCCAAACGGGAACCAACTGAAAGCGGAACTGAAGAATCTGGAAGACTCCATCCGTAACTTAGAATGGGTGTCCTCCAACGGTCTAAGACACTCGAAAAAGTTCCTTAGAACTTATGACCGAGAAAAATCAAAGGTTTTCCTTGATTTAAGTAAAAACAATCTTCGGATTGTCACGGGGTTTCTAACAGGACACTGTCTCCTCAACGAACACCTCAGTAGGCTGAAATTGAGAAACAACGGCGAATGCAGATATTGTGGGGAAAATGGGGAAACACCAGAACACCTTATCACTGAGTGCGCCGAGACGAAGACCATTCGTGCCATGAACCTTCGTATGTCTGATGTCGAGGATGGAGAGCTGGCCTCTGTGGAGCCGTCTCAGATACTGGCTTTTCTTAAAGCCCTGAGACTGTATGATGAGTTATAACTCGTTATAACTCAAGAAAGGGGAACACACAATAGATCTATAAGGTCGCGGTGATTAACTCCCCTCCTAAATATTCTACATTCTAGATGAAAACATTTCCAAAGCACCTTTTTACGTAGAATTTAATGGTTTAAGTATAATTTTTTTTAAATTAATAATTTAAGAGTTATCAACAGAAAAATTGATTTTTTATTTGGGACACCCTCTATATTTTTAATTAACTGAAAAGAATTTAAAATTACCTTTCCAAAAATATAGCACACTTGATATTTTGTTATCATCCCCTTCGAAATACAGAATTTTTAAAAGTTCGCCACTTTAAAGTAGTAGGCTTTGGACCACTTATTGATGATATGCCCTTAATGGAACTCGAAAACATATTTTTCCAACAAGACGACGCACCGCCTCTGAACGCTGAAGTTATCAGCAAATTTTTGCAGCCAATTTCAAGAATAACTGGATAGCTAACCAAGATCCCAGCCGTTGGCCGTTGAGGCCGCCTGACTTAGCGCCCATGGATCTAATCCTATGGATATATTTGCGGAAGAATAAAGGTTCCTTATTCTTCCGTATAATCTAGACAAAAATTAGAAATACTTACAGGTATGAGAGGGTATCTTTCACCCCCACTGAATTAATGAATTCCGCGAGAAATGTTCAAAAACTGTCCCGTCTGTCCATAACAGAAGACGGTCGATATGTCGAACATCTCTAGCAAAATCTCATGTCTTGGTTTGCTATTTATTTTTATTGTTATTAGATATAGTTTAAATGTGTTGATGTTGGTTAAATATACTTTAAATTGTTATAAAATTCTGCATCTCTCATAGCAAATATTATTTTCATTTTAATTGATGCCCACAGCTATAACTTTTTTTTGCATTACAGCCGGTGCCGTTCAAATCCTACTTATTTAAAGCGGGTGAATTTTTATATACTCTATATCTCGAAGAGGAATCGAGCAAAATATCAAGTGTGTTATATTTTTGGAAAGGTAAATTTAAATTCTTTTCAATAAATTAAAAATATTCAGGGTGTCCCATATAAAAAATCATTTTTTTTGTTGATAATTCTTAAATTATTAATTGTACAAAAATTATACTTAAACCATTAAATTCTACGTAAAAAGATGCTTTGGAAATGTTTTCATAAAAATACAAAATTTTCCATAGCAAAAAAGTTACAGCGATTTGTTAAAAATGCATATTTTTGAAAAACACCTCGTAACTCCGAAACAGTAACAGATATCGATATGCGGTTTTCACCATCATGTTTTTGACGAAAATTGAGCTCCAGACACCGATATTAGTTATGTCTATCTCTTATAGAAAAGGGTGTTTCCATTTAAAAGCGTCGAATTTGACCCACCCTGTACAGAATGTACCAAAGTACCATTTAGGACCATACGTATATCCAAAAATGCATATTTTTCGAAAAAACGTCGTATTTTCTTTAAAACAAAAAAAAAATCCCATCAAATTGTTTTTTCTAATTTCAATACAGATTAGTCGTACTTGGTAAAAATTTCGATTTTTTAAAAATTGTAAATTTGCGGTAAAAAAGATTCTTGACCAAATTTTCACACTCTTATAAAACACCTTGTATACGAGAATTCACTAAATATATTTTGGAAGACCACATAGCATCTTAATCACAATAGGTGCATCTAAAACCTGGTCCAAACCGCATCCCAAAATCTTTTTTAGTTCAAGAGATATTCAACTTTAAATTTACCCTAAAATTTTGCTTGTCCGGATAATTATGTCTGGCAGTTTATTTGACGAAATTGTCCACAAGTACTAGTTAAACGCTTTTTTTAACTTACTCACATACGTCAGAAAGAAATCTAACAACTAACCTGTTTGTTTCACTTATTTTTAATGGCCAAGCCGTAAGGGGAATCCCCCGGGTTCCGAGCGTCGTCGCATCGGCCCGGAACCCGGCGGCGGTTTGATCTTGATTGAGATAGATTCGGTACCGAGTAATAATGTGTCGATCCCGCAGATCCCCCACGGTAAATCCCGCAACTTTGATCCCGCGGAATCTCATAGGGATCCCGTATTTGCGGGATCCAGCATTTGCGGGATTGCATTGCATTCCTTAGTTACTATAATACGACATGAATCAGAATTGATGATGTATTTAATTGTTTTCGATTACTTCCTGTTTCACCGGAAATGACTTCAACTTTTGATTTTTAAATGGCACCCTCAGTATTTTTTTAATTTATTTCATAGATAATGATATTCTAAATAATATAATGGCATATCATATGTTAACTTTTGACATTTTCGCTTAAAAACAAATCGTATTTTAAATTTTAATTTAGAGTGCTATAGATGTTTTAAAAACACACACTTTCAATCAAGAGGCTTTAGAAAAATAGCAATTGGAATTGGATTGTCTAATGTTTTTCGTCTCTTTTCCTGGCCGGTTAAAATGACCAAATTAGAGTTTTAATCATAATTCAATTTTTTCAAATGGGACTAGTGTGGCTCATTAATATATTTATTTTCGAGTGAACTTGTCGTTATATTTATAGACTTTGAAATTTAAAATGCTATTTTTTTAGTTAACATATCAAAAGTAGATATATGATATGTCATTCTATTCGGAATGTAATTTTCTATCAAATAAAGTAAAAAAATGTAGTAATTTCCGGTAAAACAGGAAGTTACCGAAAACAATTGAATACGTCAATCAATCCTAGTTTATGTCAAATACTAACACATCGAGTATGTGAGGGAGGCTACACCATAATTGGAAATGGTTGGATAAGCTGAAAATGATGATGATGACTAACACACCAAATCTCGTTTCTTTATCTGAAAAAATAAAAAAGTTATAGGAGTGAGCCGCTGTTGAGAAACACCCGGTATATTTTCTTTTTCTTTTTTATTATTTAGCCATTTTCTAGACAAATAGTCTATCAAATTTCTAAACCATGCCTTAGAAATGCCTAGGCAAATGCCTATTTTGCCATATAACCAAATATCAATCTTTCTTAGTATTTTTGCTATTTGCCATGTCACTTAGCAAAAGCCGAGGCAAATGACTATTTGCCTAAGTTAGCCATAGGGCTAACTTAGGCATAGGTCGTAAGCATAGGCTTACGACCAAATACTCTATAAGAAATGTCATTATTTAATTAAATCGCGATAGTTTACTATGCTGATAAGTCGATTCCATTAGTGATCAGCATATGCAAGACCAATACAAATACTTCTTTGTTCTTTATCTTGGTCTTGCAATCTAATAAAAAAGTAGTCTCGGTCTTGGTCTAGCAGGGTTCAGTCTTGTTTTGACCTTGCTGCGGGACTCCTGAAACTATGTTATGTTTACAACTTAGCAACTCTGCTTGGTGAACATATTTTTTAGAAAGGGCTTTATACTCCTATGGACGAAAAATTCGACTTCTGGCATACATGCACTTAAACAACCTTTACACACAAAAAAGCACGTTTTTGATTACACCAGCTATAAGTCTACGAAAAGATTATTTACTTTTCTATAAAAAAAAGTTACCTCCACCTAATAATGAAAGAAAATCAAAGATAGATAACGTAAGGAAGATGCTCATCAGGATTCAATAATTGATTCCTTACCGTCGAGTGTCAACAAACACTCTCTGGGGACACCCCAGAGGACAAACAACAACGAAGGACTTTAATGGGAGACGAGGGTCCAAATCGGGAGAGTGGAAGAAACCTGATTAAGAGAAAGGATTCGCCTATCTCTGCGATAATGTGACCTGGCAGTCGGCCAAACTTGCCCTGGACCGGTATACGGCGAGCAGAAAAAATTAAAATGAGATTATCCAGCAGGGTTATCTGTCGCTTCGATAATGAACAGGCACAGTAGTAAAAACAGGAAGAGGTAATTATTATATAGGCAAAAATAGAAACCTGAGTTAGGTTACGGATATTATGAATATTTTCAATATTACCTTCGAGCAAGGGATGTCGATGAAACTGTTCTTGTGGCATATTTTCAAGGAATGGTATTATTTGTGACATTAATGATGTAAATAAATTATTAGAGTAGTTAGATGATTGTCCATTTTCATTTTATAATATTACTCAAAACCTCTATTGTATTTCATGGTTGTTACCTATAAAAAGTAGAGGGAATTATGCCATCTTAATTCCCGTTCATAATGTCCCAAGTAAGTTATGATTCTATTTATGGTTAGCGTATAACGAAAAAAACGACCTAACCGAAAAACCGCGTAAAGTCGATATAAGTTTATATTAATTCAATAAGAAATAAACATTATAGACAAACACTTAAGTAACTCATCTCATGGAGGTACTATGATAATGTCTACTAACAACGACTTTACGGCAGTAACTGAGTTCGATACTCTAATATCCGAAATTTTTTTTTGAATTTTCCGTCGGTTATCATAATGCTTTTGACCTTTATATTATTTGTATTTACAGAACACCTGACTCGGACGTGCATATTTTCAGTCAAAAATTGCTAAGCTTGCTTGAATCTCTACCTATAAAAAGTAAATTAGTTTTGTGTGGCGACCTAAATATTAACTTGTTTATTAACTTTTTTTATTAACTAACCAGTATGTGTGCAGCTAGGGAGTCTCTCCAGTCCATTTTTCATTCTTTTGGTATACTCTTGCATGTTGACTCACCAACTAGAATAACTAAAACTGGTTCTAGTACTATAGATTATGTCGTGTCGTCTTTTGACCCGGAATTCGTTGACTGTAGGGTCCTTCACTCAGGTTTCTCTGATCATGAGGCAGTATTGACAACGTTTTTGCCACAATCCAAATGCAAAAATACCTCGCGCAAATTGAGCCGTATTTTTTCTGATAAAAATTTTCTAAATTTTCACCACCTATGTCTAACTGAGTGGGTTGTCCTCTCGGCTGACGTCGATTCCGAATTTTCTAGATATATTACCTTGTCTAATCTGGCGTGCAAGGCGTTTCCTCTTAGACCTGTCAAAAGTAAGCAAGGTATACCCTAGTCTACGACAGGCTTGCGTATATCTGCCAAGAACATGCGCTCATTATCTCACCTTAAAAAATTCACAGACAGCGTTTTCTTTCATAATTACGTGAAACTTTATAGAAGGGTTTATCGTAAGACTATAAAAGCTGCCAAGGGCATTTATTACTTTGTTAATGTGGCTAAAAATTTAGTGAACACCATAACTCCTTCCCATGATTCACTTTCATATCTCCCTAAAGCAAATGAGAATTTACACAGTTTCTTCTTTACGCCCGTAGCATTAGATGAGCTCCGTAGTACAATTAAAAGTATTAAAAATAAATTCACATCTGGGACTGATGGGCTTACTCTCAAAATGTTCTCTGAACTTCCGGAATGCACATTAATCTATCTTACTACTTTAATTAATGAGTCATTCCATAAAGGAGTTTTTCCAAACTGCCTTAAGACATAATTATTCCTCTGCATAAAGGACGAGATAAAGATCAAGCTTCGAACTATCGCCCAATTGCTCTCCTGCCCACATTATCTAAGATCATTGAAAGATTGGTTAAAAAAAGGCTTCTATCTTTTCTCCTTAAATATAAAGTAAAGCTACCCGTCAATTTGGATTTCTAAGTAACAGTTGCACGCAAATGATGCTATGTTCGACCTTTCTAATAATGTATACTCTAGCCTGAATAACCATCACTCTACAGCTACAATTTTCTCTGATTTCTCTAAGGCTTTCGACTGTGTAAATCATAATATCTTAGTTAACAAATTGCAATACTATGGATTCAGAGCCGCTCGAAGGCCGCTCGAAAGTCGTATCTTGGCAACAGAAGGCAGCTTGTGAGGATTGATACGTCTATGTCTTCTTGTAAGCCTATAGAATGTGGTGTCCCTCAGGGTTCAGTACTTGGCCCTATTTTATTTCTGGTGTTTATCAACGACATTGCAAATCTAGACATTAGTGGTAAAATCTGCCTCTTTGCGGATGATACTAGTTTCACTTGGAGCGGCCCAGATGTTATGGCACTATATGATACTATATCCATTCACTTACGCACCATTAAATCTTGGTGCGATTCTAATCTCCTATGCCTCAAACCTTTCAAAAACTAAAGTTTTGTCTAATAAAAGTACTATACAACCTTTTGTACTTAATAACACCACTATTGACGTTGTGGACTCTGTGAGATTCTTAGGACTTGTTGTAGACAACTCGTTAAAATGGGACTTGCACATCGAAGCCTTATCAAAGAAACTAAGCTCTGCCTGTTTTGCGCTAAGATCAACTGATCAACTGATCTTAGCGCAAAACAGGCAGAGCTTAGTTTCTTTGATAAGGCTTCGATGTGCAAGTCCCATTTTAACGGTTATCATAATGCTTTTGACCTTTATATTATTTGTATTTACAGAACACCTGACTCGGACGTGCATATTTTCAGTCAAAAATTGCTAAGCTTGCTTGAATCTCTACCTATAAAAAGTAAATTAGTTTTGTGTGGCGACCTAAATATTAACTTGTTTATTAACTTTTTTTATTAACTAACCAGTATGTGTGCAGCTAGGGAGTCTCTCCAGTCCATTTTTTTTAAAGTTCCTTAGAAACTTCTAAGGAACTTAACTCATCAACCTCTAGAATGGTCTATTATGCGCTTTTTGAGTCGCATCTTCGTTATGCCCTTCCATTCTGGGGTACTTGCTGCGTGACAAAATTTGATCGTATTTTCAAACTTCAAAAGATAGCAGTTCGATACTTATTGGGACTAAACAGTAGGACTCACTGCCAGAATTTATTTAAAAATTTCAAAATACTGACTCTTCCTTCCTTATTCATTTTTGAATCCATTTGCTTAATCCGCAAGCACATATTCTCTATTCCGGAAAGGCCTTCTCACAACTATCCACTTAGGAATGCGGATCGCTATATTTATCTGCCAACCCCGAGCTCAGAACTAGTTAAGGGCTCAATACTGTACAACGCCAAGAAAATGTACAATCATTTGCCTTCGAATATCAAGTCACTTTCATTCTTTCCCGCATTTCGCAAAGCTCTGAAATCATACTTACTGGAGAGAGCCCTATATGCGGTAAACGACTTTTTTGTTGCTGTTTAATCATGAACAATTTTGAATTTTAAAATTTTGATCATCTCACACACTGGTTAAAGGTCTAGTATTTAATATTTCGACGCTTCCGAAAGAAAACATTGTATGTGACAAATTCAAATTTTGCAGGAGAACGATTTAAAGTTTACGACTTAAAAATGGCATCTGGTCTTTTAGTAATGATTGAGGAATGATTTTGTGGTTTTTTATTACTTTTTTCAGAAGGTTCCAAATGGGTTTATAGTGTCTATTTGTTTATTAAACTTAGTTTTACGCTTTTTGTGTTACTTACAATTATGCTTAAACACAATTTCAGCAGTTAAAACATTGTATTGGCATTTACAATGTTTTTGTCTGGAAAAGCATAAATTACGTGAAATGTAAAGGCTTTTACAATTTTAAGAACTTCAGATATTTTCAAGCGAAAACATTGTAAGAGCCGTTACAATATAATATTTTTATTGGGAAAAAGGAAAATAATTAAAAAAGAAACAACATGCTGATGTCATATTATATTTAAAAATAAGAAATATATTGTAACGGGCATAGTATTGTAATAGAATAGTAAAACATGAACAATAAACAGAACTTAATATTAAATTAGTCAGATTCGTTATCTCGAACATCTTCTGAAAATGTTAGGGACTCATAGAAATACCGGTATGTTTCAGGTACCTTATTCTTTAAGAATTGCAGGTGTTCATATTTTTTCTTAGTGAGGGGAATTTTAGAGCTGTAGCATTGCTTTAACTCTTCTAAGTTCCTTGTTGTTGTAGATCCAGAAAATCTCGTAGATTTATTTTTCAGTTCTAAAATAACAGGTTCGCTGTCGTATTCATACTTTATAAGGACATTTTCGGGATTTTCTTTCTCAATTTTTATCTCTTTGATACTGTTCCAACAAATTTTTTTACTTTCCGAGTCCTTTAAAAAATTTCTAAAAGTTTCGCTTAATTTCTTAAAATTAAAAAAGTTTGTTTGACTCATTTCATACACTTTATATGGTTTTCCAGAGGTTTTAGCCATTTTTACTAACTGAATAAACTGGTCAGGTGTGAATAAATCCATTTCTCTCTTTCTTCGCTCTATTAGAGCATGAACGCTATCATTTTCGTTTTGTGTATGGCCAGGTTCAAGAAACCTATGACATATGGAAATGTTATATTTTTTTGCAATATAGTAATACATTACAACAATTATTTTGTTTTTATTTTGCCCGACACAATTATCGGAATATAGGGCCACTTCTTTATAACCCTCATTCACTTTTTCCATCAAAAATTGATACACGCAACTACTTATTTCGTTTGCTCCTCTTCGGCCAATTTGTTCATGCCAGATAAAGCAGAAGCCTTGGTTTGTAGCCATATCAAATATGGTTAAGTTAAAGGTCGAGAGTTTTAGCTTGTAATAAAATACCGAGGTATTTGACTGAGGAATCTGAATAACTTTCTGCAAGTCAAAACAGCACACAGAAAGCTTCTTGTTTTCTACAGCCGCTCTGCGCTTGTGGACTTCTTTCAATTCTCTTGCTCTTTTCTTTCTATCCAAATGTTTCTGGTAAGAATTTACTAGGTCGGGAGTCTTTGGATCCTTCATTTCAAAATCAACACAAGTCTCACATCTGTCTTTTTTCGGTTTAAAAAAACCAATATTAAACTCATCGTTCATAAGGTCTCTATATTGCCTTTCAGATGCAATTAAATTATTTTTTTTCTCAGCGCACGAATCCCTGTAGAAACGGTACATTTTGGCAATGCTTAGACCATTTTCCAAGTATTCCTTCGATGTGTTTTCTCTGCAATAGTGAGAGGGCACTCTGGGGAAGAGGTTAATGTGATCTCTGATACTCTTTTTTATACCTTCTGAGATAACAAATGGTCGGGATGAGTGCGCACCCCTTTTATCAGGTGTTATACTACCAGTCACAGACGCGTCCATTTTTTTTAAGGCGGTCATCACCCACATGTCTGTAATATTCAATGTATTTAAGAACATTGTTTTGCACACTACAACATTTTGAATCAAATTGGACTCTTCTGATTTAACTGGAAGACTGTATATTAAGGAGGACTTTTTTCTAGGCTGCTGATCACAACTTTGAGGTTTTACTCTCTTTTTCGGTACCCTTTTTGCACAACTTCCGACAAACGCAGATTGCCTGCTATAATCCGACATAGACCAAAACTTTTCAAATATTTGTTTTCTCTTTTCGTTGTTGATTAATTCAAAACAGCTTTTTCTACATTTGCAAGGTTCTTTCATAGCTTTCTTTTTTATAATTCGTCCAGATTTTGTTCGGTGTTCCTCTCCCATTTGAACATTTTTTTTAATTACGTTTCTTTTCCAGTTTTGAGGGTTTTTTGTTCTTTTTCGTGAGACACTATTTCTGTTTTCGTTTTCGTCGGCACTTAAGGAATCATCAGTTTCACTTCTATTGGGTTGATCTGGACCTTCTAATTCAGACTCCGCGGTTTGGTGAGCAATACTTCTTTTTTTGACTAAATGTTTTTGCAATGATGAACGTGCTGTTTTCTTTGGTAGTTTCTCATAACTTGAATTGGAAGTAGATGATTCATATGAACCATTATATTCATATTCATCAGAACTACTTATATCTTCTCAAAAGATATTATTAATATCTTTCTCAAGACACAAAGATTTGAGATTTGATTCGTTCGACAAAATTTTATAGGATGTACTCGTAGTAACTTTATTAGGAGTAATATTTAAGTTATTACTTTCACGATCTTTAATATTGGTCAAATCAGAAGGCAGAAATACTTCAATACTACTGTCATGATTGGCATCTGAATTTTCAGTTAATAGGTCGTTTTGGATCACGAGTTTTCCATTTTCTATAGATTTTATTAGCTCATAATCTTTATCATTTGGAAAAATATTTTCTGGATTGAAATAAAGGGTTTCTGCGACAATTCGACTACCTGAAATAAAAGAAATGTTAAATACAGGTGCAATAATTTTCCGGTAAAGGTAAATTCTTCAAATTTATTCAGTAAGCATTTCTGCTATACATCACATCTTACCTGGTAAAACCAAATTGTTGCTAGATACTTGTTCCTTACGGTCTATTATGTTTTGGGAATTCCAATTTATATCCAGCCCTATAATAATAAGGGATGACTTAATATTTTTTTTTACTTTTTTTTCAATGTACCTAGACCGTTAAAATTAGAGAGTAGCCTTATGACGTTTTTATGTCATAGGCATCATGCAAATTTAGGCTTTTTATAAACTGTCTAGATATTTTACAAAAAGCTGGCAAAAGGCAAGCGTATGGAATGAATTTCTCGTTATGACTATAATACAGAAACAATAAAATAACAGAAAATGAATCACGTTGTGGCTGCTAATTTTAAGGCACTTTTCAATTTGCCTAAGCAGTGCCTTGACGGCAAAGTATAATAGGTTTTTACCGCCACCCTTTTTAGTAAATCTTAAAATACATAAAAATAATTATTCACAACGTGATCTACATTCTTTAGTTCTTATTTTGCAGGCATCTTGTTAATTTGCCTGAATTAGCATATAGTCATATCGAAAGCCTGAATTAGCATATAGTCATTACGTGCTTGCGTTTTGCCGGATTTTTGTAAAATGCCCAATACAAAATCCGTCATATTTTGACATGACAACATTTCGACCGATGAGGTTTCTCGATTTTACGCCTGTAATGTTAAAATTTACCCATAAGGATCTAGCATCAAATTTAAGACGGCCTTAAATTCGGTGGTGCGCACGGAGCGGAAGACTATTATTTAAATAATTTACTTACCTTCTTTTCTAACCGCTTTTACCATTCTTCTAGCTCTGGATGCCATTTTGCTATATAAGATGACAACACAACCAATTTATAAACTTAATTATTTTAATTAATAATGAAAAATTGAAAAAAGAACCACAGAGAACACATACTGTTAAAAACAGAAACTTTTAGGTTAGGAAATGCATTGTAAATGATAGGCGCGTTGCATACTTTCCAAGCAAAAACATTGTATCTAATGCATTTTACATTAAAATCCGCGCAAAATCATTGTAAATATTTTTACAATGCCTATTATTTATTAAAATATCCGTGCAAAAAAATTGTAAAGGTTGTTACCTTGTTTTTGCACCAAAAATTGGATTTTTAATAATTGTAAAGGATTTTACAATGTAAAGGGACATTATAAATGAAATTGTATGTACCCTTACTGTCTTCTTGCCCGGGATTTTATTAAAAATTGTAACTTACAATTCAAAAAAGAAAAAAAATTTCGCTTTTATCAAAAGAAATTGGTAATTTACGAATGTTTATTAGAAAGAGTACTAACAGTAGATTAAAATAATGCCAAAAAGCGAAAATCGTGACTTTGTTACTTACAATGTTTTCTTTCGGAGGCGTCGATTTGATATTTTATAACTTTTGATTTTATGATATATAACATAATTTTATCCATTTACAGTTTTCTTTTTGTAAAATTTTCTAGATACGCCTGTGTTCTGCAATGTCCATATATGTTTTATTTGTAATTTTATGACGTAAATTTTTTTGAATTGATTTGTATTGTATGACATTTTTTCTCTATTATTATTTGTATATTTGTTTTTGTGCTTTTTTGTTTTGTGAATGCTTTGTCGATGAAGCTGTTTTGGCTTTTTGTGCAATAAAGCGTTAAAAAAAACTTTTAAAATAATTCTTAAATATTTCTAATGTAGGTAGGTATTTGATTCTGTATTTTTCATATTTTTTTTATTTCAACTAAATGCGAAATTTAGAAGATACTCATGATTAAGATTGCTTCACAAGAGAAGCTTTGGCAATAGCGCACATTAAAGTCACTTTTTAGAAAACTAAAGCGATGAAGACGCCGCGAGGATTACGACGAGAAGGAAATCCAAAGGCAATAAGGCTTCCGTAATATTACGAAAGATCCGGGCGGTAATCTCCGGAGGATTAGTGCTTGTTTCGGCGCTAAGTACGGCAATACGCTCCTAAAAGGATCGCCGACGCTATCTTTTTTTTGCACGCATTAGAATAGATTAATGTTTAATGGTAAATCCTTTGATGTAGAGACCGATGATTGGGGATAGGAAAATTGAAATTTAAGACGATTATTTTGGCAAAAGAAGAATTTGAAGGACTGTATTTGTAATATCTCTATATAGGTATATCCATAAATAAATTACGAACTAAAACACACTTAAACGACCGCGACGGCTGATTCAAAAAGTAAGTAGTCTATAAAATAATAAGTAGAGGAAGTGAAGGTATTTTGGAAAAGTATTAAAAAAAAGTATTTAAAATAATTTAAATGGATTTTTTCATTCATGAAAGAAAAGTGCAAACATGTATTAATGCAGGTAATATGGAATAGCACGAAAATAGCAGCAGATATGTTGTTTTTATTAAAAAGGTAAATAAAACATTGTTACAAAAGTATCCAAATATTTATTAAAAGAGAAAATTAGGTAGAATATTTACAGTAGGTAATCGTACACATATACGTTCCGGCGCCATTTCCGACACAGAATGCACTCACGTTTTGTATCTGACGTACTGATCCCACTATTCTTCCCTTGTATCGTTCCTTCGCTGAGAAGGACATAATAGCTTCCTTTGGGTTTTTCTTATTATCGATTCTGAACCGTGAAAGCCACAGTCTCCAAGTTCTGAGGAGGTCGAAATAATTCAGCTTACATGAGATGTACTATTTGTTCTTGTCTTCTGATTTTTGCTCCTGTTACCTATATCTCTCATACAATTAAGACCAGATTAAGACAAATCTATCGACACCGGACACCTTAGATGTTAAAATATATCAGGCAAGTTGCACGCTGTAGCTCAACTTGCCAAAGAAATTTACATAAATTATAGAATCGAAAAGCAGCAAGATGGATATAATTTGGACTATTCCAAATTTGCATCAGGCTTCATCATTTGATGAAGCCTGAAGGCAGTAACATCAGTGTACACTAGTGTAGGTGTGTGGTTGTGTGAGTGTGCGTGTCTGCAGTGGTGTACACTGGTGTATACGGTTGCGAGTTGTTGAGGGCTGAGCTGTGTAATCTTTTTCTTCTTTTTTATACATTTCCCTCACTATTTCTTTCTTGTTTATATACATATACAGGGTCCGGCAATAGTGCGTCGGGCGTCTGTAGCTCTTAGAATAAAAAACTTGAGAATTTTGTTTAAGTGCAAACCTAAAGTATGTACCAGGATGTATTTTAGGAAAATATTTTAACTTCTATAAGGTGGCTCAAGAAAGTGTGAGTGGACCTTGATGATTTTTTTAAATGGAACACCCTGTATATTATTACATTTTTGGCTTCCTTTCAGGTCACTTTACATAACCCTAAGATATGAATAAATATATTTCGATAGTTTCAGAGATATTAAAAAATAAATCAAAAATATATATTTTTCAGCCCATTCTTAAAAAAATTATTAAAAATACAAGAACCTGTTCTGAAATCAAAACTATATTAAGTACTTACTTTAGATGGTCTGTACTTACTTTGCTATAAATATGAAAATCGTAAATTATACAGGATGTTCAAAATTCTACGTCAAACTTTCTAAAATATAAAATAATTTTTCTTTGTTTTTTTAAATGGAACACCCTGTATATTATTTTTTCAGTAGACTGAGAATTAAAAAATGAACATTTTTTGTATTTAGAGTATTTCAAAAATTTTAACGGTTTCGCAGATATTTGCGGGTTTATATTTCATATGGCATTTTCCACAGTAAATTTTTATCAAAGCCACCCAATGATTTTTCTCTCGTATTTTACCATTGAAAGCGCCATATGAAATAATACTGCGCGTATCTACGAAACCGTTAAAAATTTTGAAATACTCTAAATACAAAAAATGTTCATTTTTTAACTCTCCATCGAATAAAAAAATAATATACAGGGTGTTCCATTTAAAATAACAAAGAAAATTTATTTTATATTTTATAAAGTTTGGCGTAGAATATTGAACATCCTGTATGATTTACGATTACCATATTTATAGCAAAGTAAGAACAGACTATCTAAAGTAAATACCTAATATAGTTTTGATTTCAGAACAGTTCTTGTATTTTTATAATTTTTAAGAAAGGCTGAAACATATATATTTTTTATTTATTTTTTAATATCTCTGAAACTATCGAAATATATTTATTCATATCTTAGGGTCATGTAAAGTGATCTGAAAGGAAGCCAAAAATGCAATAATATACAGGGTGTTCCATTTAAAAAAAATCATCCAGGTCCACTCATACTTTTTTGAGCCACCCTATAGAAGTTAAAATATTTTCCTGAAATACATCCTGATGCATACATTAGGTTTGCACTTAAACAAAATTCTCAAGTTTTTTATTCTAGGAGCTACAGATGCCCGACGCACTATTGCCGGACCCTGTATATAGTATTCCAAATTAGCAACATGAAGACCTACGCCATCCGTGAAAAAATATATATGCATTAATATATCGAAAAAATACATTTAACAAATTAAAACATAAACCGATACTTACCTGAAGAGCCAATCAAAGTTAGTTTAAATAAAAAATCAGGGAAATGATTGCCGATTTAATTTCTAATAAAATGTTTTTGTCACGTCAATTATTTGTTCACAAATTTTTGCTCTATACTCTAAATTTAAATAACTATAAAATCTGTTGTCTACTAAATAAAAGCCGAACTATTACTTAAACTGTTATAAGTTGTAGTGTAATTTTGCGCCATTTTACTTCCTCCAGGTTTCTTCAGGATCCCCATATTATTATAAAAGTTATCTTCTTAACGTTGGACGGGTTACCCCGGAGCTTGTTTACATAAGCATCTATTTCTCAACCAGATGTATCGGTACAGACTTTTGTTGTTCTAAGACAAGGATAAGGTGGTCAAACATGGGTTTTGGAGGGTTAGCGGTGAAAAGCCCCTCGTTTAGCCCTTCTACAATATTAATCGAATAATTTAAGTTGCCCGGTATTATCCTAATAGAATAAGGGGTTTAAATCTGTATAGCAGAGCTTTGTTCTTTATTGAAAACTTTACTGTTTTATCATGTATTTGTGCCATATTTATTAAATTACAAACTACATAGAGAAAATAATATCGTATCTACAAAGATAATATCATTACGCCAAAGATACACTATTTTCCCCATTCCTCGACTATAACAGTTTTTGAATCAGAATATATCATATTATTGCTTACTGAATATATACTAATATCACTGTCTCAACTATAGGAATTGATTGGTTTCCAATTCCAATACATCATTTGACGATAATATTAATTGGATTTCAATGGGAGTGTATTTTTGTTGCAAATATTATTATGATATTGAATGAACTTAACCTTGTTTGACTATGTCTTGAAATTAAGTTTTTATTTTTCTTGGCGTGGTTTTACTTTCATGTTTAATTTAATATATCACAATACTTTATTTCATACACTTTTATTATTGTTTAAATAAAGTGTTTGATATAATAATAATTGTCCTTATATTTTCTTCGTCCTTCTTATTAAACTAAAGTTTGCCCAAGGCCACCTAGGCACTTAATAACCATAAAAAATATCACCAGTTTCGACTACTACAATCCTTAGTTCAAAGTTTTTCTTTTTTCAGTATATTTTTCCCACTCTTCTTCGACCGCTGGGTGGTGCAAGTCTTGGCTAAAGAGCAATTTTCAATGCTAATTTACTATCTAAAATAGCGAGAGAAAAAAGATACTGATTTAATATATGTATATTACAAATAACTAAATAGGTATATGTAGGTACATAAAATAATAAATACAAGAAGAAGTGTCAAGTCAATGTTAAATTATGGAAACAGCGTGGCTGCCTGGGTAACTAATTTTCAGATATGGCGGCTGGGACATTTGACATGATTTGACATGACATAGACACTTCATTGACATGACAATTTCAATTTTATGAAATTTATTTCCGTTTCCGGTTTTTAATGGCGGGCTGTTCAGGAGGTTTAAATGAGGGTTAATATACTTTTTACTTTTTCTAGTAGTAAATAATACAACAAAATTACTCAAAAATATTTATTTGGAATTTAGAACAATGTAAATATGCAAATCAACACAGTTAAAGAGCTATAAACCCATAAACTACTGTATCAATATCAAAATATTTAAATACCATCAGAGATGCTGTGTTAAAGTGAATTAGTAAAGTAACAATGCACTGACTTACAGAAACTTGAAGATAAATAAATGTTTTCACAGCTTCACGGGCGTAAAACTAACTGGAAGCAAGAAAAAGACAACAGGAACCCACGCAAAACCTGGAATCAAAAAAAAATATGTAAAAAAACATAAATATAGGTACATAAGACTGTTGTGAATTAAATCAAACAGGACTTGAATGAAAATAAAATGAATAAAAAATATGATACATATACATCTAATACCTCATTTGTATTTTAAAAATAATCTACATACATAGCATTATTGCTATGAAAATACATAATAGGTACCTATGTGATATGTAATTACGCCTTTCTGTTCATCTTGTAGATAATTAATGTAGGCTAATAATAGTTCAATAATCATAATTTACCTTGTGTAACTTGCTTTCAATTGCTCAAAATCACCGATCAGTCTTTAAAGTAGAGATACGGAAAAATCCTTGGTAAAGAATATCCCAAGATCCTTGGATCTAAAGCTAAAAAAATATAAAAACAGTCATTATATTACCTATTTTTACATATATGGCCCATACCTACTACACGCAGAAACGTCGATTTCATCATTTTCTTCATGTAATTAATACCATATATAGTTTATTAAAGTGTTAACAAGGAACTTTATATCAAAAAACATATTTGTACTTATAAATTTCAGCCGAAATATCATAAACAAACTTCCAATCAAATCTAAAACGGCAAAAATTAAAATGGCGCCCGACCTTGCCAGAGGCCTCGGGAATTGACACATGGCTGACACACAGACAAAAGAAGAGGACGCCGACGTGCATAAAAATGTTCCGTAACTGAAATTGACAGAAATCATATAGAAATATTCAGATTTTTGTCTAGGACAGTCTAGAAGGCCATGCTTTCTGCCTGGGTAAGACCGCGCCAGAACTGTTTCCAATTTTCCGGTTTACTGTCATCCCCCTGTGTAGGTATACAGTTTTATAGAGTACACGATAGAGTTCGATAATGAGTTCATTATGCTAAATTCAACTTACCTTTAAAAATTCATTAGATGTGACATATCCCACGATTCTAATGAAGCTTTCTTTGATTCTTCCATTCAAAAGATTGTCATTTTTCATTTCAATCATCAAAACAACACAACAAACCCTCCAAAAAGAATAAATAAAATATTTTTTTCGGAAGGCATCCTGCCATTACACAAAACCAACAAATATGTGATTTTCCCACTCCATTCAAAAAACACCACAAGTTAAGTATATTCGTATACTTTGATTAAGAATAAAAGTCGTATAACAAGCGTAGCGAAAGATTAAAAAAAGAATTTACATTTAAGATTTTGAATGTGATTTGTTCTCCAAGTGCTTGGAAATTCTGACTAAAATACATCAGCTTTGAAATGGAAAAATACACGATAAAAAAGTTTCCAATATAACTGAGAGCTTTCTGTTAGCGTAAATTAAAACAGTTTTTGTACTGACCTAATAAATTTGCAAATTAAGTTTACTCAGTAAATGTAATCATGGGATGCATGTTAGTTATTCCATCGGCATCGTGTAAATTTGATTAGTAGTTGATATTGATATTGAAGCTACCCAATTATAGATTTATAGAATTTTTAGAAAATAGATTCACAAATATTTAAACTTCTAAATAATAGAATGATCCTAGATTTCCGCACAGCACTTCATAAGTAGATATATGCTAGATGCCTATTAAAACAAATTCTTAAATATAATTATTTATTATTATTAGATCCCTGTATTATTTAAGATAGATTACTGTTTTAATATTTAATTTATTTTAAAAGCTTTAAAAATACTATTTCTGAAAATTTTTAATATACATTAAAACACAAAAAACGCAACAGAACAATTTTGAGTCAAATTTAAAGTGTTATATTTTTTTAATTTTTTTGCTCAATTTTTATGATTTTTTTGGCAAACTCTTTATATATATATATATATATATCAACTTTTATTCGTAAACTCAATTTTTTATGAAGTTTAGTATTTGGACTTATCATACAGGGTTTGTAGAATGGTTGTTTTTAAAACACCCTAACTTTAAAACACCTTGTGCCATAATTTTACGAGCAAATTTTCCGAAAATATTATTTTTCTGTCGGTACCATGTCTCCTGAGCGTCTTCTTTTTTTTTCATTTTGTTTTAATTAAATGTCAAAAAATGCCTTTGTTAATTTTTAGGGGCTAAAAGCTTGCCACGAACAATTTGCAATTTTTTCAATTATCATTACTTCTGATGTTGTTTTTCAATATGACGAGGTTGCATTGAATATTGCATACTAAATTAAAACAAAATATTAAATAATAACGATACAGTCCTGGTTTTAAGAAACATTAATAACGATAACAGAACTAACGTTATTAAAGAAAACATCGATCGGTTATAATCAAGTATACAAACAGGAAAAAAACTTTTAAAATAAATACTCTAATATTTTGTATTGCCTCCCTTGGGTGCTACAACTGCCTGTAGACGTCAGTTCTTACTGTGTGACTACATATTATATTCTGTTGTTTTAACATTATTATTTAAGAGTCCATTTCACTAGCCCGAAAAAGTAGCAAAATAAGCATTCGGCATTTAACGTTTTATGTAAAACTAGCTAGGTATTTTAACACAAATGAAGAAGGAAATTAAAGATAAATACTATATCCGTATTGTAGCACATTTTTAGACAATTTCTTTATTTTTAAGATTTTGATGGTCAAACATCAACAAAATATTCCTTATATTCCTTATGTTTGGACTAAATTTTCTCGAAAATAAAGACATAATTTAAAATTCCGTTACAATACGGAAATAGATTGAGTTTTGTGATTACAGTGATATACAATTTATATGGTTTTGTAACAAAATGCTCGCTGTTTTATGACAAATGCTGAAGCACTGCAAACCTTAATCAAGCCTTAATGCACGTCTGTTTGGAATTTTAGGTGTGGCTTAACAAGACAGGATCGCGGGTTGAGCCTTAGGCAGATTTCTGAAATATAATATAAATTTCCTTCGACCACACATGCGCTTTACCCGACCCCTGAGAGTGACCCGAAAGTACTGCGTAATAGACTCTTAAGAACCAAGCAAAGTTCATTTAATGAGACTGGTACAGCTTGACGATTTCTAACCCTCCTGCCAAGCATTTCCCAAACGTGTTCTATAGAGTTCAGATCTGTCGAAGATGCTGGGCAGTTAATACTGTTATATAATTCACAACAATCACCAAAGCCACCTCGTCATATCGAAAAATATCATCAAAAAGAAATGATAATTGAAAAAATTGCAAATTGTTAATGGCAATTTCATTTCATTTTTAAAAATTAAGCAATGCATGTATTGACATGATCCAAAAAATAAAATGCTCAAGGGACATGGTTCTGACCGAAAAATAATGTTCTAGAAATATTTGCTCACAAAATTATTGCACAGGGTGTTTTAAAATTAAAGTAAAAACAACACTTCTATTAACCCTGTATAATAAGCCAAATTTGCTAAAAAAAATCATAAAAATGGGGCTAAATCTATAAAAAACATAACATAGTAAATTTGACGAAAAAATTTTCTGTTGCGTTTTTTTTTGCATCTGGGTGTATTTTTGGAAAAAAATGTAACAAATAAAGCATTATTTTGAGAATTGTTATTAAGATAATAAATCATTAGTTATATACTCATTAATATCCCTAGAACATATTTTCCTTCTCAACTTCTCCTCGTCGCTGAAAAGATAAATATGGCAACACAGGCCTAATCTGTCAAGTCGATCCGCCCCTTTTAGCAAGTTTTTGCCATCGAGGCGTTAATATACGCCTAACTATAGTTTAACAGACAGACGAAGGGGGACGATTCCAGATAATCTGCAGACTTTCCGCACGACTTTGGATAACTGGAAAGTTCTAGACAAAGAAGAAAAAAGCGTGTAAGATCTGTTAAGCTGGGGGAGGGTTTTTATGGAGTTTTATCGACGTTGGGCTGGGCATGATAATTTCACGATTCTGTATTCAAAACGTGACTTTTTTATCTTCTGGTTTATTTGCACGGATATGAATTATGAGTTTTTTTCGATATCATGGGAATAATATGATTTTTCAAAAAATTAGTAAGAAGTTTTTATTATGTTTCACTGAAATACCAGAATATGCTCTTAGTTATAGGCTTGGTGCATTCTCCGTCGGTGCTGCCACCATCGGAGAATATGGTAAACAACTAGTACTTAAAATACACGGGTTTAAATAGCGAGAATACGAAAAATTTATTATTTAATTATTCTAAGTGTTAGGAAGTACGATTTGTGAAAATTCTCAAAATAAAAAAGTAAATATTTTGATATTTTCAGAAGGTCTAACTTGTATTATAATTTATTATTCAAGTTAAAAAACTTTTTAGATGAGATCATCAACTACGGTAGCGAGCATAGTTTTAATCACCGGTTTTGCTAATGGGGCATAATTGGGGCTTTTCAGCTATAACAAAAAAATTTTTAAGGGTACATGATTATAATTTTAGAAGATGTTCATAAAACATTTAATCGCTAGTTGATTAAAAAAAGTATACAACAAATATCACCACCCGTATTTAAGATAGTAGACACCGAACACCGATATAGGATATAAGAGGCCTATAATAGTGGTACATCTTCGGGCAACTGGTTTCTTCTGGCTGAATCGTTCCACTTGCAAGGCGTTTGAGAATTGATATTTCTGACAAAATACTGTTTCTATCAAAATCTGAAAAAAATATATAAGATAAGAACAATAAATATTCGTAATAATCGCAATCACCCAGTCCCAAAAATTTTGTAAATCATTTATCGAAGATCTTTTACAAGTAGCATGAGTGCTTGTAGAAAAAATACATATCAAAAATTTTCACTTATAATATCACAAGAGCTTAAATTATTTTCGGAAATTTTTTTGAGGGCACGAATATTTTGAAAATTATCCCGAGTCGAAGACGAGGGATAATTTTCCTAAAATATTCGTGCCCGAAAGAAAATTTCCAGGAATAATTTAAGCTTGCGTGGTATTCGGTAAGAAAATTTCACACCTAAATTTGAAAAAAAATATTAATCCAACATGACATTTTAAAATAATTTCAATTTGTTAATAATATTAACAAATATTATTATATTTTTAATTAGTTACATCAAATGCTAAAACTCAAATGGGTAATATTTCAATATATAGACATTGTAGTTCATTCACATTATGATTGTAGATCTTATGTTTACCTTTTCAACTGTCAAAAAATTTCCACTAAAGTTTCGTGGCTCCTCGAAAACATTTCCGGAAATTTTTTCAGTTGCCATGGTAACTAGTCAACATTAAAGCATGTTATTGGTTGAAAAGTAGAGGTGTGAAATTTTCAGATGAATGAATTTGTATCTGTGCCTTGTATTATTTTTAAGTGAGTTTGTATGTTATCTGAGGGAATTTAATTGACGGGTGTTGGTTTTGTTTAAACTGGAGAATATTTCCTTACCAATATGATGTTACTGTTTTGTTTATTCTATTATACAGGGCGGTCCGAACTGTATTCCGGAAACTTCAGCGGCATATTCTGCAGATAAAAATAAGTAAAAAAGTGCGTATAAATATATATCCTAAAATGCTTAGTTTCGGAGATACAGGGTGTAGAAGTTTCATTTTTATTTCGGTTTTTTTCAAATAATTTCTAAAGTAACCTCAATATTTGGTGTCTGGGAGTTTTTTGACATGATGACATGAGAAATTTGATTTTGATGTCAATATGACTCCTACTTGTAGAGGGCGCCACCTACATATTTTTTAACTGGTTTGAAGAGTAATAACTTTTCGTCCGTACCTGTATAAATCTACTGAGTGAAAAAATATACATTTACGTGATTTTTTACGTAAAAAATATCTCTAGGTAAAAATCGCTCTGAGCAACTGTTCTCAAGATATGTAGAGTGGAAATAGACAATACATGTCATTATTGACAAAAAATAAACAGACTGAGTACATAGTTATTTGACTGAAATGATAAATTTGGGAACTTTTTATTTTTTTAAATTAATCATAATTTTTTTTTCGAAAAAAATGATAATAAAACAGTTTGTGTTAAACTTTAAAAAAAACTTTCAAACTTATGATTTAGTATAATAACTATTTAGTGAACATGTTTAATTTATGTCAATGACGATAGGTATTGATAATTTTGATTCCAAATATCTCGAGAACTAAAAATCAAATTTCTCATATCAAAAAACTTACAGACACCAATTTTCATCGAAATATTGACGCTACTTTAGAAATTATTTGGAAAAAATTGAAATAAAAATGAAACTTCTACACCCTGTATCTCCGAAAGTAAGCATTTTAGGACCTATAAAACCCGACCGGGGCTGGAAGAAAATCAACAATACCCTGTCACCTTTATATACAACAGAATCGCCCGCCCCTGCTTCAATTATGTCATTAATAACGTGCAACTGCAAACAAGATTTTGTACAAAAGATGTAGTTGCATTTAAGCCGGCATGAAATGTACCTGATACAACTATGTGCGGAACCTGTCGTGGGCAAAGATGTTCGAATACTGAGCACATTCTAGAAACTATAGACGATGACAATATGTAGATGAAAGTATGAATATTAGATTAGTGTAATATAGGCAATGTTTTTGTTTATATTATACAGTATTATATCTGTTGCGTATATATTTAGCACGTTAAAATACTTTAGGAGACTATAATTTGAAAGGCGACCTGGTAATTTTTTTTGTACTCCATTTTTCAAACGGATATTGCTCGAAATGCATTGGATAAATATAAATAATGAATAGAAGCTTTTTTGTAGCAAATTTTATAAGGAATATTTTCGGTAAGTATAATTTTTTTTGATACCAACGGGTTCTAAAAAAAAAGCGAAAACCCATCGAAAAGCATATTGGGGGTGAAGCTCACACTTTAAAGTTAAGAACTCTTTTGATTTTGAAAAGTCTCCTTTTGGTGCGTCTAATCTCAACATATCAAAACTTTATAATTTTTTTCTTCTATTCGGCTATTTTAGGTCTAATATAAATATACTAATTGCTAAATTGACTAAACATGATGTAAAACAAAGGTAAAGAAAAAATATTTAAAATTGGTATATTGTTTCTAAAAAAATATTTTATAGTAAGTTCCATACAAAACGTATGATACCTATATTTTTTAATAGAAGTAGGTACTGTCATTGTAGCTAACAAAAACAAAAATTTAAAAAATAAAACGAGAAAAAGATAATTTGTTTTTTCTCTCCAAGAGAAGAGGAAACGTGATCTAATCCTGCTTTAATTTCAAAATTATAAAGCGCAATTCTCGACAAAGTCATTAAGTGAAAAAGGCAACTGCCGAAATTAAACCTTCCCTAAAATATATATTCTTGTGTTATTACATTTTGAAGAAATAACAACCGGATCAGGTTGTAACATATAATTTCAAGGCAGGGCAGGCTTTAAATATATTTTTTTGTTATTATAGCTAATCTTATAATTAAAAAGTTGCAAATATACAGTGCAATATATGAGATAAAATGCAAAAATAAAAAATGAAAAAATGAAACTAAAAAATATTTTTCTATACTTTATACTTTTGGTTAAATTAGTTTTTATTTATTGTTATTGTTCGAATAATATAGATTTAAGCGGCCCACACATTATCAAACAAATTGCACAACGCAGGCTGTTGCGCAACGAGTTGCCAATGTATGGTAGTGTTTGATACGTTGCGCAATTCTTTCATGAGTTTCAAGAATGTTTGAATTCATTTGTGCAGCAGGTGTAGTGTATGTGTGTGTTACGCTTCGTTGTGCAATATTTTAGTTCTTTCATCCAAATTCTTTGTTTTCTTTATCGTTTTTTGGTATCATCGACATCATCTAGGGTATATACGATAATAATTGACGCAGTGGCAATTGAGGACATGTTTGTTTCTCAAACAATGCACAACTTTAATAAAAAGTTTGATTAAAATTTTACTAAGCGCATGGGTGATGCAGTTGCGCTTTGTTGCACAACTTGTTTGATAGTGTATGGACCGCTGAATCAGTTGTGCAACGCAGCTTTGCGCATCGCTTTGTTGCGCAATTTGTTTGATAATGTATGGGCCGCTTTATAAATAATTATTAATTATTTATAAGGAATTATATTATTTATAATTATTAATTATTAATAATACCATTATTTTTTCTTATAAAATAAGTGTTTTTTCCTAATTTATTGGTTCCGGTTAATAAATAGATTGTTAGATATACAAGGTGGCCCAGAAATTAGTGTAGGTATTTTAACTGGTAGTATACTTCGACACCGTTCTATCGTTCTTCTTGCGAAAAAATGTTGAAAATTTTATTTTTTCTTGGCATTTTCCGGAAAATATTGAAAAACTTTTGAGTGCCGCTTGTTCAGTTTACGGAAACTTTTTATAATGCTTTGAGAGAATACAATGTTGCCACCTCCTACGTTATCTATATTCTGTATGTTTATAAGTTATAAGTTCACATTTCTATAAAGTTTCTACAAAAAAAAATACTTAAATTAATTGTATTCACTGTAGATTACTATTGTTACGTTTTTCGTCGGTTCCGTGTGGATAGAAAGTCTAATTTATCTAAACACAATTTATTTTACACTAAGTAACAAAACAATAACGATAACACTACTTAAAGAACTATTTACCACTTATTTACTATTTATCTAACTATAGAATATACGTTCATTATATATAGTGTGCATAATTTATAATGAAATTTTGTTCAATTAGAATAAGTATGGCAATATCTGAAATCTCCTCGAAGTCGCACTTTAAAGGGACGAGGTCACTGAGAGCCGAAGCCAAAAACGTTTCATCTTTTGCCGGCTGTCCTGTCTTTGTAGTCTTTGCCCACAGCTAAACAGTTCTCAAATAGTCCATTAGATCATTAGGTGCATAGAGAAGGTTTAGAATGTTCTCGTATGTACGCCACCATTCCAGTGGAACTCGATGAAAAACGTTCGATGAGTCATTACGGTGTCTCTTCTTTAATGCAATTGCAGGTTATAGGGGGTCGGGACATATTAGTCAGGTTAGGCCGAGTCCACACGGGTCCACAACACTATTGAGTTATAATGCAACGTCTACTATATTTTAATTACCTCTTTTACAGTTTAGTATTCGTTTGAGATTTTACTCAGATCAGTAAACCTCTGACAAAACTAAAAGAAAATAGGCAAATGTTAGATAAGCCTGTAAAAATAATTGATTTATTATTAATAGAAATATCAATTATTTTGGTGTTTATTCACAAAAACAAGAGTGTGAGATAGAAGAACAGAAGAGTTTAAATTATCAAAAATGAATCCTAAATAATTCAGATGGCATATGAATGAATTTTATGCAAAATACACGTGGGTATTTAAGTGTAGTGCTATCAAGAATCGCAGTGACCTGAAGTGTTGTTAAGTGTAGAGTTGCGGTTTTAGGTAAAGTGATAAAACGACGTGAGATACTACCAGAGCTGCAACAAGTCAGTTTTAAAAAGTCATTTCTGAAATCAAAATGACGTTCATATCATAAAGTTCAAATGATTTAAGTCTTAAGTCTTTGACTCAAGTCATTTTATTTCAAGTCAAGTCATTTTTGCAAAGACTTAAATCAATATAACGTTATTTAAGTTGTTTTTGTGACTTAAGTCTATATTTTTGACTTAAATTATGATGATCTGTAAGTTAAGTCAGTAAAACGACTTAAATCAATGTAATTACCAATTACCCTCAAGTCAAGACAACCAGAATTCAATTTAAGTACTTTTATTAAATCTTAATATTAATTTTCTTGTATTGCCAATTAGCGGTTTTCTTCCTAAGTATATTTAATTTATTGTAGATACAGATGAGACTAAAACCCCATAAAATAAAACGGTTAATTTTCAGTTGCTGTTAAAAATGTGTTATAAAAATATATAAAAATCTGACTGAAGCCTTCTATAAAAAGACAAAATCAAACCAAATCTTTTTAATAGGTCATATTTATAAAAATGAAGCATTTACTTTCAAGTAAAAGGTAGAAGGTAGAAGTAAAAGGTTTTGCTACAATTCGTATTTATAATCTCTACCTTTTCCTTGCAGGGAAATGCTTTGGATAAATAAAGTAAAAGATACAGAGATACAATTATAACTTTAGGAATACTGGTAAATTTCAATCTGCATCCATAGTTTTGAATAGGAAATCGCCGTTTCAGTTGCCTAAATGTATGCTCAATCACAACTCGCTCTGATTTGAGCAGCCTGTTGAAGGCTATCTGATATTCCTCGAGGAGGTTGGGATAGGGAGTCATGAGACATGACATTATACCATATCCACTGTCCCCTAGTAGTATAGTGTTTCTTGTCCTATTCATGACTTCACATACTGCCGAATTCTTCCATATGCGAGAATCATGAACAGATCCAGGCCAACTTGCATCTATACTAGTTATAACACAATTCTGATCGCATGTGGTCTGCACAGTAATACTGCTAAAACCTTTTCGATTTATATATTCGTCTCTAAATTGGGCTGGCTTTTCAATACGAACGTGCATGCAGTCAGTAACCCCAATGGCTGTTGGGAAATGGAACCTGGTCAACCACTTTTCTTTGGCCTGCATGATCTGATTTTCTGTGTTTGGGAACCGAATTCATTCGCCAACCTGTTGTACAAGCTGTCCAAGCACCTCATGAAATATTCTGGACACTATGGGCTGCGTACACCAATTCTTCAGCAATTCCGCTCTGTAATCCGGGATTCGTACAATAACGCAGAACTACTTTCATTTTCTGCACAGGTGATAGGGCTGCTCCACGTGTTTCACGATCCGCGCCAAGAAAGTGGTTCGCCATAACAAACACAACACTGAAACCACACAACCAAAGATTACTAGGTAGATGTTAACACACAAAAACACTCCTACAAATAGACAATTTTTTACGTTCCGAGCTGTTTGATGGTTGGCCAACTACTGAAACTAGTGAGAAAAGTTGTTGTGAACTTAGATTCCTTTTTTAGAAGTAAAACCTTTATTTTTTAAGCAAATGCTTCTTTTTATAAACACGAAAAACAAAAGACATTTTACTTTAAAGCAAATCCACCGAAGACTTACCTTTTCCTTCACTTTTCTTTATGCATATACCTTGAAGGAATTGCTTCATTTTTTGAAAGCATAAGGTACGGCCTCTTTTTATAAATACAGCCTAATGACTTAAGTCTTTTATAAAAAGACTTAAATCTTTTTCTATGTCGAAATAAAGATTTAAATCACAAATCATTTTCAAAAACACTTAAATTTTAAGTCTTAAGTCAGCTTTCGAAAAATTACTTAAAATCAAATCGCCACCTAGTAAAAACTACAACTCGAAAATTGGCTGTTTGTATCTGTTTGTAGTTTTAGTAACTACACCAACCTGTGTTATTTTGGATTGTCTTTCTATTTGCAACAACTAGATAACTTAAAAGTGACGCCATCCACTTTATATTTGAAGTGTCAAACGTAGATATTTTCCAAATAGATTTCCAGGATATGGCAACAACTAGACAGCTCAAGTTGTGAAAACTATGATTAGGGATACCTAGTTGTTGTTTTGACGTAGCGAAATGACTTAAGTCCTTGAAATGATTTAAATCGAAAAAAGACTTAAGTTTTCTCTGAGCTTGCAGCTCTGGATACTACCTAAAAGTCCACAATTGCTAAAAATCTTGGCAGTTTTAGAGTTAGCCTAAATGGGTACGATTTTATACTATTTTATATTATAAATATTTTATATTAAAAAAAACATACTTTGAATAATTATTATGAATATGCGATTTTGATAAAAACTAAATAAATTAAAATCGAAATTCCATAAATTTTACTAATTCCCATCCTGTTACCGAGTAAATAATTAATTTTAATTGTTGAGTTATACGAATGAAAAATACCTGGTTCCTCGCAAAGCTTGTTTTTCTTGTCAAACAATTTTTCTCTCTTTTTTATAAGCCCCTTTTCAACGTCCTGGGGATATACAGTATTTGTGGAATATATTTTATTTTTTATATTGCCATTTATACTCAGAGGAAATGTATGGAATATGAACTGAAAAATTCTATTGAATTTATGTTCAAGAGATGAAAAATATATTCTTTATTTTATTATCAATAATAAAATATTTTGTATCTTGTTATTAAATTACTGGATGTTGATGTAGATCATTTTAAATAGAACGACGCATTATATTTTCTACATGCATTTTGTTTAGATGTTCTTTACTTGATGACGTAAAAAATCCATAGGTCTTCTTCTTCTTCCGGTCCCATATACAGTCTTGCACATTGCGGATCATTTGTACACTCTCCTCAGTTGATTGTAACGGCATTGTCTTCTGTCCGACGGAATATGGTTATCTCTCTGTAAATCTAAGATTTTTTTGGAGTACTATAGTCTCGGAGCCAATGACTAATATCATCTGAGACTAAATTGTTACCATACTCCCAAACAGTGCCGTGGCACATATTTTTCTTAACATAGCTGCTTGAAAAGATACTTATATTTTTGATAAATGTTTTGACTACGTCTGTGGTGTATGCGGTGGTACCATACTAATTAATTATGAAAAAAACGTATTAAAATATAAAGGCCTTTACATTATGTAAATACAAAAGGTACAAAACTAGTATCGACGTTTGTAGCACATATGAATTACATATATCAGAAAAATAATTATCGAATTCAATAAAAAAAGCTAAAAAGTGGAGTGGGCTGTTTATTTACCTCATGGCTCTTTCTTATCGCTGTGGCTTTTACACTTGAAAGCTGAACAACTAATCACCATTGTAATAAAGTTTATACAAAGTTCACTACATACGAACTATTAGAAATTGCTAAAATTGTTACTTTTTCGCACAATTCTTTACTTTCAAAAAAATGGCGTCTAATATCACAAATTCTGCTGCAGCCCGGATATGGGCGTTACATGTATTCTTTAGTTATTGCTCGGAGCGGTATCTCACAGAGCACTCACTCTCTCCTTAGACTGACTGAAGAACATTATCCGCTAAACATCACCCCTTATTCCTGCCATGTCCACCTGGATCCATTGCACGCATCTCCTCAAGTAGCTATCTTGACTTGATCTAAGCTTGACTCCTATATTCTCCCCTTCTCTGCAAACTGGCGCTACCCTTGATCTTACCTAAATGATGACAGGACGTCAATTTGGTTCCCTGCATGGTTGCAGTTTTGACAGACTTTCTAGGGACCAGGAATTAATTTCGAGGCCCGGTTCTTTGAGAGCTCAAAGAAACGGAAATCTCCGATACTTTGGAGACCGGGACTTCCCGGTTCTGAATCCTAGTAGGAATAAACTAATATTAGAAAAAATTTCCATTACTTTATTGACTTTGATTCTCTTTATCCATTTAAAAAAACGAAGAAAAATTATTTTATATTTTAGAAAGTTTGGCTTAGAATTTTGAACATCCTGTATAATTTACGATTTTCATATTTATAGCAAAGTAAGTACAGACCATCTAAAGTAAATACCTAATATAGTTTTGTTTTCAGAACAGTTTTTGTATTTTTAATAATTTTTTTAAGAAGGGCTGAAAAAATATATATTTTTGATATATTTTTTAATATCTCTGAAACTAATCAAAATGTATTTATTCATATCTTAGGGTTATGTAAAGTGATCGGAAAGGAAGCCAAAAATGTAATAATATACAGCGTGTTCCATTTAAAAAAAATCATCCAGGTCCACTCACACTTTTTTGAGCCACTCTATAGAAGTTAAAATATTTTCCTGAAATACATCCTGGTACATACTTTAGATTTGCACTAAGACAAAATTCTCAAGTTTTTTTATTCTAGGAGCTATAGATGTCCGACGCACTATTGCCGGACCCTGTATATAAAATCGAATAAACACTTACCTAAATCATTTAGTATTCCAAATGACTGCAAAGTGATTCATGGCTACTCCAAACTCTATAAGAAACATACACTATACGAACAGGGATGTGCATTCGCCATTGTTTCCTAGCTTCAATCTATTGAGGTGTTCATTGAAGAGTCAGTGTCCTGTTAAAACCCCCGGACATTGCGAAGATTGTTGTTTCTTACATCAAGGAAAATCTTTGATTTTTCTTGGTCGTAAGTTCTGATAACTTTCTTCGAGTTTCTTAGACCGTTGGAGAATTCCCATTCCAGGTTACTTCTTCCAGGTTCTTGAGTTCTGCTTTAAGTTGGTTTCCACTTGACAAGCAGAACTACTGTTCACTCCATTTATAATTAGATTGTTGGTGGATAAACAGAGAAGGTATCGTAGATGTGGATAATAATGGGATTAATAGGTACCTTTTATATGTTTGCCAACTTTCAAAATAAAAAATAGAGGATGAGAGGGTAAACAAAAGACACAGGCGAAATATTTTTGAAACCTCGCCCAAATGTCTAGAATTTACTAAAAAGTAATATCTATGGTATGATGCGATTGATGGTCTTTCTTACTTTCTTAAAAATATTTATACTCAAAACTTGTTAAAATAAAACCAACCATTTTCAACAAAACTTTTTTTAAAAAATAAGCTAACAGTAAGTAAACATAAAATAGTTAAAATATTTCTTAATTTCTTTTCTGTACAAACGAGTGGGAGTAGTGAAAGACACAGATTATCTAACAATTTTTTATAGGATTGTGACAATAAAGGAATATTTTTTTTTAGATTTTGAGTTTGGTATGTAAAAAAAATCAACTTTCAATATGTGAGAGAAAAGAGGACAGCGAGATCAAAAAGAGGACTGTCCTCTGGAATAGAGGACGGTTGGCAACAATACTTTTACATACAAATTATTTTGTAGAAAAATGTCATATCAAAAAATTTATACAAAAAACGCATTTACTAACAAGGCTAAATGTTTACGATGTTGTTTATTTGCACCCTATATATCGTTTCCTTCAAATCTACTTTGGCTCTTATTGGATTTGGGGAAGAAAGACTGAGAGGGCCTAGTTCTTAGCGGGTCCACGGACATCCTTAAAAATAATTACCGTCCTGATGATTAATGAATCTTCGAAACTCTGCCCCAGCGCTTGTTTTATTTCCAAAATTATGTCAGTTTGTAATAAAGTTTCGGATAATAATGACTTTGTCTTTGTCTCCCTCTTTTCTGAAGTTTCGAAATTATTATGGAGTTAAAATTATGGCTCATCCGTTTGTCTTATATACAGCAGGGTTTTTTTTTTCATTTGGGAATAAACATTTTTAACAATTTTGGAGTTGAACATTTTAAATCTATCTGATAATTTGTAATATTTTTTTGAAGTAATACTTCATTACGCGCGTCGGAATTAAAAATTCAAGGCCGTGACACATATTGTTATTAAAATGTTAAAGAAGCAAAAATATTATTTAGTTCAATGCTATATGGAAAGGGTGATAATAGCTCTAAACTATCCCCGAAATGTTTCACGAAATATTTCTGGAAATATTTCGTGAAACATTTCGCAAAACTTTTCTGGAAATAGTGCGATAGCCCACACGATTCCTGAAATAGATCGAGACCCGCCGTGATTGGTTGTTTGCTTATTCTTAACCCAGATTAACAATAAAAACCCAACAACCAACACGGCTCTTCTCGATTAATTTCAGAAAACATGGGAACTAATTTTTATAACACAGCCTAATATTTATCGTACTATTTTGTGAAATAGCACGAGGCAATCAAGGTCAAACGTTGTGGTGGCTTCAGAAAAATAAGTAAACATAGAAAAACTGATATGAAAACAGTTACCGATGGTAAATTAAATTGGCCATTCCTCGAAGGTTACACAAGAATATTTAGTTTTAATCATTATCTAATATTATTAATTACAATATAGCAAAAAAATATAAAACAGTGACTAACTAGCGGTCTACCATTTGTCGGCCTATAATCGACGGTATTGCGCATCATGAACAAAATATACATAAAATTATTTAAAAAATCATCAAATTATTTATTATTGCTGATTATGGTAACGTAACGTTTATACTGTAGTCTGTAGCAAAGTTTAGTTTACGAATTTGGTTTTGTTTTTCTAGTTTTAATTGTCTAAATCCATGCATAATAGATACCAGTTGAATGGACTTATATCAAACCATGCTGGGTGCTAATAAAAGTATCGTTTACAGATTTCTCTTAAGAAAAATAAAAAACATTGCTTTTAAATAATGTCCGTGGGCCATACTTTTGTTGACATCGGGCCAATTAATAATTTTCCCAAGCGGATATATTGATAATGTTACTAGTATTACTCATCAAGCAATACTATTGTTATATTCATCAATTAAGGCCGTAAACAAATATATCATATACAATTTCACAAAATTATATATACAATTCAAAATCATAAATTATTGTAATTATATTCCTGCAGTTTAAGTGAAAAATTTTGTTCCTAAATATCTTCTATACGTATAATAAACGCATGTTCAAATATTAATTCTGTGGAATACCTATAATATCAATATAACATAAAACGGAGATGTAATTAACGAAATATCATCGTAACAACAGCTATTTTAGAAACGTCTAGGTTTACGTATTTCACTGAGATTTATTAAAAAAAAATCCTTCGCCTCGGATACAGATACTGTCACGTTTTGGAAATAGCTCAAAACAAAACAAAATTGAACAAGACAACCAAAAAAAAACGCTAAAAAAATCCCCCGATGCCCTCCTCATGAGTAGTTTTCAGGCGCGTTTTAAGAATCGAAAATAGGTCGAGGCAAACCGGAGTGGGTCAAGACAACTGGAAATAAGTCGAAATGCGTCAAAGTTGGGCGACGAAATGCGACCTTGACATGTTTCGAAGAGTTTTTCGCATAGTGTAGACGCTGTTTTATACTTTAACAACAGGTAAAAAATATGACGATAATGAAAATCAAAGAAAGTTTATAATACCCATCTATCAAAAATTAAATTTAAATGATGTTACCATATAAACGCATTTTGATTTTTAAGACTTTATTTTTATTTTAGTTTTACTAAATTTTCTCTCAAACGGTATGGAAATTTGGAAAAGTATAAAGGTCAGGATTAACCAATTTAGAACAAGCAAAATTTTTTTATAAAGAATGCATTTTTCTCAAAATGTATATATATACAAATCAGTTTATAACCTCGTTTATAACGTTCTTCGCCGTCTTCTGATTTCCACTCTCCATTGGTCTCTGTCTATCCAGAGGTTTTCATCTATTCCTCTTGTTCTGATGTCCCCGTCTATTCCTTCTCTCCAACTCCGTCTAGGTCTCCCTCTCTTTCGTGTGCCTTATGGTTAGAGGCGCAACTAGGGAGGAGGCAGGGGGGGCTTAGCCCCCCCCCCCCAGATAGCCTGAGCATATCTTATAAAATTGGTCTTAACCTAACATCAATATTATCTTATAGTGATCTAACTCCCCCCAAAAGAGTTAAGCCCCCCTAAAAGCATATGCCTAGTTGCGCCCCTGCTTGTGGTGTCCAATTGAGTATTTTTTTCGGGATTCTGCTCTCTTCCATTCTTTGTACGTGCCCGTACCACCTGAGTTGGTTAATTTTGATGTCTTCTGATATTCTGTGTTTAACGCCCATGATGTTCTGAATTCTTTCATTTCTAACTCTATCCAGTTTCGATTTTCCGGCCGCGCGCAAAATGTCAATAATAAAAATGTTTTTCCTCTTTTAAAGACAATCCGGGAACATCAATTTCCTTTGCGCAAAAAACTAAATTTTCTACTTTAATATAAACACAGTTACACCATTATAAATTATTTGATCGCTGGGTATAAAACACTGATATAAATCCATCAGTTACGCTGATGGATTTTTTCATTCAGAACAAAATTAAAATCTAAATATTTATCCGAATATTAAGAGGTTTTAAATTATAACCGATAGAAATAGAATCGGTATATTTGCCAATTATTAGAGCATCTCGGTGTAAACAAGTACTCTTTTACATTTTAAAAGTGTCATATCCTGAAAAGTGTTACACGAAAATAGGTTGAGACTGTTATGCACATTTTCCAGTTTTGAATTTGCGGGCGAATCGAAAAAATATATATATTATTTTCTACCACAAGCAAAAATATTCTGTTCTGGTTTATTTTTCTGTATAATATTGTCGTTGGATTGCAGAAAAATATACGTTATTTGAAACCATATTTAGTTCCTTCCTTTTAAATTGGCTTTTATTTTAATAGTAATTGTATTATTATTATAACAAGGATACTTTTTCAATATACTTAGTAAAAAGGGATATAATAGATGTTTTGAATTGTATTATACTTATTTAGCTAAATCACGGTTTTAGTAAAATTGTTTTAGTTTTGTTTTGATTTTTTTCATATTGCCTGATATAATATAAATCGTTTTTCTTTTCGTGCATTTCTATTAATTTTGATTTTGTTTTTAAATTTCTAACTTTAAAATCTAAATTTGTTGAGTTTATTCAACTAAGAAGCTCAGGTACCCAGCAGAAAATCAAATGCTCCCAAACACGGTGTGTTTATCTTGTTTAATATAGAATTTCTTAAGGTCTCTTCCCAATTCCATCGTCTAATCAGCTTCACGATACAACAACATTGCATTGTCACTAGGATTTACCTACTATACTATTTTCGCGATCGGAATCCCGTTTTGAATTCCCGGGATAAGAGCCTATAATTCCGAGATCCTGGGATCCCAAGATGACTATTAGAGTGAGAAATTTAATCTATAAAAATGCATTTACATATATCAAAAAGAAAATTAGAAATGGGCTTTATTGGAATAGACAAAACAAAGTACCATTTATATAAGTAAAAAAATACCTGTTGCAAAAAAAAAATATAGCAAACACGGAAAAACAACTTTTAGATTGCGATTATGTTCTACTTAGTATAAATAAAATATGATCTTTAAAAGACTAAAGTGTATAAAGTTGAATCATTTTAGATTGGGCATTTAAATTTTTCGAGATTTTTGGGATCCCGGGATTTAATATCGGGATTTCAGGGTGAACATATACCTGGATCCCAGGATTTCGGGATCCCGGCTTAAAAACCCTAATTGTCACTAAAGATATGCAAGTATACCAAATTTGAGCGCAATTGAACGTCAGGAAGTGGAATCATAATGTGGAACTATATTATGATACCACTTTATATGTTTCATGGTACCATAGCATTGCATTGTCACCATAGATATGCAAGTATATCAAATTTGAGCCCAATTGAACGTCAAGAAGCCGTTATAATTCAGTTCGCAAGATTTGACCCACACTAACATATACTGTAGCACGGTAAGTAAATCTGGTAAACATTACGAGTATCAATGTGCACTGGCCTTGTAAATTATGTTGTTCATGCACAAAATGTATATTTTTATAGCAACTTCAAGAGCTAAGAAATGTAAGTGTGATATATAAATAAAAATATAAATAAAATAACGAAATTTTACAAATAATATATGTATAAATCTAATCTAGAAATTGTTCAGCTGAAATAAAAGACTATAAGACTCATAATTGTATGCACAGAAATATCTACAATTGAACTCATAATTAATCTTTTATTAGTTAATCTTTTTTGCAATCTACTTCCAAATTCCAAATATTTAGTAACTCGAAAAAAATTGTGAATTTTTTGTTGTGACATTATTTAATTTACTTTTGCATCACATGCTGCATATAAAGTGACAAAAATTGTTTTGTTTAATGAGGAGAAAATATAATTTTTTCTATCAATATTGAAGTGAAATTTTCACAAAAATTAGAATACTAAATCTGCATCAAAGCATTTTAAAAATTTTCGAATCATTTCCTTTATATATTTTATTACTATGAACCATCTGAAACGATGTAAAAACCACAAAACTTGATATTTATGCCATCATTATATTTGCATGATTTATTTACAAATTGTGGTTAAATTATTGTGGTTTGTTAATATAAACTTTAATATAGGCATAAGGAAATCAAATGATGTGATTTTCATTATTCAGTAGCATTATTCAGTTAAGTAGTAATTTTCCTTTTCATACAGCTCGTAGTTGGATCGACAATAATGTAATTCAATATTAATTTGAGCTTATTTTGTTGCTCTTTTTAGAATATCCAGTTTGACAGTGACAATTGAACATGCTAAATTTTATATCATATTTAGCGATATAGTAACTCGTAACGATACAATGTTATTTGTTATTGTTTAGAATTACAAAGATTTATATATTATTTAATTATATTTATACACCTATTTATAAAATTTATAAATCATAGTAAAAAGTGATAAATTAAAGTTATAGCTGTCAGAAAATGATAAAGGTTTAAAACTCGGAGAAAGATTATGTCCAGCTCAGCTACGTCGAAACATTGGGGAAACACCAGAAGGCCTCATCAATGAGTGCGTCGAGAACCATTCATGTCATAAAACTTTGGTACGACTGATATCGGAGATGGAGAACTATTCTTTGTAAAACCGTATCAAATATTAGTAGAACGAGGGGGGTTAATCATCGCGACCTTAAAGATCTATTCCCTCTGTCTCAGGTACCATTTTTTGTCAAAGTCCTGGTAGGGGGACACAATAAATATATAAAATCGCGAAGATTAACTTCTCCCCTCCCATAGAATCTACAATCTACCTGGAAACATGAGTTACTCATCGATCATCAAAGTTTAATGAAGATAGACGTGGTAAACTTTTATACAGATGGAGCTTTTAAATATCAGATCGAGTTAAATATCTTGAGGTACACTGGATATTTAGAGTTGTTTGTGATTGCCTGATGTCGGATACCTCCTTAGAAGTCACACTCGTTAGGATCCAGATTAAAAGACATCCTCTATATACTACATATCATTTTTTTGTAATTTCTGTCTCTGTTTTATCACTCTTATATTAATTATAGAATTAATATCGTGCCTTGATAAAGAGTGCCGTGATAAAGAGTGAGAAAACTAAGCTGAGCTGAAATCTTACAACAATAAACAATAGGTGGACTGAATAACATATTATAGGTTACTTTGAATGTGGTAGACAATGAGTCAGTATTAAAACTAAAAGAATTTCGGACTTTTCTCATAGTAGACTTATTTATTTTGCTTACACTCTGTAAGCAAAATAAAAGACAATGATGATAAAACAATGGAAGTCCGAAATTAAATATACTAAAAGAACTTCGGACTTCCATTGTATCATAGTAGACTTATTTATTTTGCTTACACTGTGTAAGCAAAATAAATAAAGACAATGGAAGTCCGAAATTCTTTTAGTTTTTTAAACATACTATAGAACAATAAACAAAGTCGTAATAACCTCATTTACTTCCCTTTTTCTTTTTTCAGGATCACTTGTTCATCGTTGCTGATACCTCCCGTATTGATGAAGCCGGAAGGAGGAAACACTAAGTGTCTACGGGTAGTCATATTTTAATCATGTTTTCATGGCTAATCTTACTGTAGATTTTGCCCGATTTATTTTCTTTTTTATTGCAGTACCCACGATAACATCTTTTGTTTAATGTTTTCTCCGGGCCAAGGTAATGGCAGCGAGGTATATTGGAGTACCTCCGCAGCGGTTTTTCGGTGGTAATGCTCGTGAATTGTGGGCTACTGCTTTACCAGGTTGCAAATGTTGCCTCGTGCCTCGTTTGCTTCCCTTTTTCATTTTTCAGGATCACTAGTTCATCGTTGCTGATACCTCCCGTTTTGATGAAGCCGGAGGGCGAGAACATTAAGTGTCTACGGGTAGTCATATTTTAATCATGGTTTTATGGCTAATGTTACTGTGGGTTTTGCCCGATAATTTCGTTTTCTTTTTTATTACAGTCCCCACGATAACATCTTTTGTTTAATATTTTCTCCGGGCCAAGGTAATATTGGAGTACCTCCGCAGCGGTTTTTCGGCGGTAATGCTCGCGAATTGTAAGCTACCGTTTTACCAGGTTGCAAATGTTGCCTCGTGCCTCGTTTGCTTCCCTTTTACATTTTTCAGGATCACTAGTTCATCGTTGTTGATACCTCCCGTTTTGATGAAGCCGGAAGGCGAGAACACTAAGTGTCTACGGGTAGTCATATGTTAATCATGTTTTCATGGCCAATCTTATTGTAGGTTTTGCCCGATAATTTTGTTTTCTTTTTTATTGCAGTCCCCACGATAACATCTTTTGTTTAATGTTTTCACCGGGCCAAGGTAATGGCAGCGAGGTATATTGGAGTACCTCCGCAGCGGTTTTTCGGTGGTAATGCTCGTGAATTGTGGGCTACTGCTTTACCAGGTTGCAAATGTTGCCTCGTGCCTCGTTTGCTTCCCTTTTTCATTTTTCAGGATCGCTAGTTCATCGTTGCTGAAACCTCCCGTTTTGATGAAGCCGGAGGGCGAGAACGTTAAGTGTCTACGGGTAGTCATATTTTAATATTGTTTTCATGGCTAATCTTACTGGTAATGCTCGCGAATTGTGAGCTACTGCTTTACCAGGTTGCAAATGATACTTCGTGCCTCGTTTGCTTCAGTTTTTCATTTTTCAGGATCTTTAGTTCATCGTTGTTGATCCCTTCCGTACTGATGAAGCCGGAAGGCAGAAACACTAAGTGTCTACGGGTAGTCATATTTTAGTCATGCTTTCATGGCTAATCTTACTGTAGCTTTTGCCCGATAATTTCGTTTTCTTTTATATTATAGAATATAGTATCAAAATTTATCTACGACTATAAATATTCAAGTCGTTGTATCATGGGAAGTGACGATCCAACAGAGACCTGTATTAAAAATCTGTTATCCCTTGGTGGGCTTGTAGCCAGTGTAGGAGGACTTAATTTTTTTGCCTAATTTATTCAGCTTCTCTAGGCATTCTTTGAGCAACTTCGAATTGATGGTTACTGAATTGATGGTTTTTAATGCTGTCTGACTCTCGGCTAAGAAGACTATTTCTTGTTTCTGATCTAAGTTCCTATCTAAGAAAAGTTGTATTGGGGTTGAAACGTTTGCTGTTACAACAGCTGACTAAAACACTAGTCCACCACACTTAGAAGAAGCAGAAGATTAAAACCATTTTTTTAGATTTATTTTTAGTTTAGTAGTCAACATGGAGGGCAGGCATGCCGGATGGCATTCTAAATCCAATTTATATATTTACAACCGCTAGAATTCATTTCAAAAAAGAGGAAAAATGTCAGAACGAGAGAGAAAAAAACTGGCAAACGCATAACAGCGACGAGAAAAATAAAACGATTCGAGTTGGGTTAGAAAATACTCCGGGCAAACAACCGAGGGAATATTTGGCCGCAACGTGAGCCAAATAAAAAAGTTTATAAAAAGGGCGAAAGTTGGGGAGGAAATTTTAGAAATACCACCGGAGACTCGCTGCCATCATTTTTAATCAGAGTTTCGGGTTACGCAGCGAATTTATTTGCTTTTGCCAGAGAGGCTCTGCTCGAAAAAAATTCCATCCTGCATTTATTACTGGATTTATTGGAGCGAAAGTCTATATTGGCGAAGAGAAAATCGAACGAATTTCTGGATCAAATACCTCTAATATTTGAATACTGTGTTAACTTAACCCAAATACATTTAATCTGAGAGGGAATGTTTAAATTAGTGGGAGAAGCTTTTACTTTTATTTGTTGCTGGTGTTATGTGTCTAAGAATAAGTTTAGCAGATTTGTGATACAATTAACATTAATTTTCTTAAAGAAAACGAAAAAAAAAATAGATAAATTTGATAAATCAACTGTTGTACTTTTTTTTAGAATTTAGAATGAGTGGGAGGGGGGTTAATCACTTCGACCTTACAGATCCATTGTGTCCCCCTTTCTTGAATCATAACTCATCATACAGTCCCAGGGCTTTGACAAAAGCCAGTATCTGGGACGGTTTTATAGAGGGTAGTTCTCCATCTCCAATATCAGTCGTACCAAAATTCATGGCACGAATGGTTGTCGTCTCGGCGCACTCAGTGATGAGGTGTACTGGTGTTTCCCCATCTTCCCCACAGAATCTGCATTCGCCGTTTCTTCTTAGTTTCAATCTACTGAGGTGTTCGTTGAGGAGACAGTGTCCTGTTAAAAACCCCGTGACAATCCGAAGATTGTTCTTACTCAGACCCAGGAAGATCTGTGATTTTCTTCATCATAAGCCCTCAGAAACTTCTTCGAGTGTCTTAGACCATTGGAAAATTTCCATTCCAGGTTGCGGATGGAATCTTCCAAGTTCTTGAGTTCCGCCTTGAGTTGGTTACCACTTGGAAAGCAGAACGGTTCTGGTCCAGTTAGTGGAGTGTTCGCTCCTTTCCTAGCTAGATTATTTGCTTTTTCATTGCCTTCTATCCCTTGGTGAGCAGGCACCCAGTGTAGGAGGACTTTGTTTTCTTTGCCTAATTTATTCAGCTTCTCTATGCATTCTTTGACCAATTTCAAATCGATTGATACTGAGTTGATCGCCTTTAACGCTGCTTGACTATCAGATAAAATGGCTATTTCTTGTTTCCGATAGTTCCTATCTAAGATAAGTTGTACGCATCTCTCGATAGCGTAGATTTCTGCCTGTAGGATACTAGGGTAAGTGCCCATTGGTTCGGAGTACTTAGCTCTCGGCCCAAACACTCCGATCCCTGTTCCCGTATTGGTTTTGGAAGCATCAGTATACCAAGTTATGGTATGGTCTTTTAACTGCTGGGCAAGCGTTTCGCTCTTCCAATCCTTCTTATTGCTCAATACTACATTGACATGTTTGTCAAAGTTGTACGTTCTTGGCATATCGTCCACTGGGAGTTGCAGGAGTAACTGTTGTACTTAGTACGTCACATTTCTCAATATGGTATGGTTGCCAACCGTCCTCTATTCCAGAGGACAGTCCTATTTTTTATCGTACCGTCCTCTTTTCTCTGACGTATTGAAAAAGTTCTCTTTTTCCACACAAAACTGAAAATGTAAAATATATTTGTCTATCGCCAAAATGCTTAATAAAATTGTTAATTTGGAAACAATGTGTCTTTCGCTATTCCCATTCGTTCGTAGAGAAAAAAAAATATGTACAAGAAATATTTGTGGACGCGATACATGTTTAGCTTATTTATGTTTATTAAACTAACTTATTTTAGCAAGTTTTGGGTATAAATATTTTTAAAAAAGTATGAAAGACCATCAACCGCATAACGTTTACATAACTTCAGGTAAATTCTTGACATTTGGGGGAGCTTTTAAAAAATGTTATACTAGAGGGGCCTTTTTACTCTCTCGTCCTCTATTTTGAAAGTTGGCAACCCTAAATTATTCATATTGTTTTCATAACAATCGTAAGCAGCATTTTCTTGAATATACAGGATGGCGCCTCTCATAGGACGCGGAGGCTCCAAGGAGAACTGTAATTTATATCCAAATGAAATTTTGGGAGCATATGTAAGTTCATTGAAAGCAATTTATAGAAATATATAGAATTATACAGAGTGTCCCCAAAAAAGTTACACATCAAAGTTGTATTTTTTGTAAGGGAACCACCCCCACAAATATATTAATTGATTTTCGAATTCTAAAGGTGAGTTTTATATTAAAGAAGAATATGGCTAAAATGTAAGGATTTTGGCATATTTCACATTTTGTTTCTGGCTCTGTTGTCGACAATAGTTGGTCGAGTTTGACCCCAGTAGCACAGCAATATTGGTAAAATATTATATTTACATATTGGCTCAACAATGGAAACGACAGATTTTTTTTAAATGGCCCAATGTATATTTTCTATATGTATCCGATACAGAGAGATAAATATTGTTCCAATATTCCGAATTAATATATACCCAATATTTGTTTTTGAAAAAGGGCCAATATATATTTTGTATATAAAATAAATATACGAAATCTATATTGGGCTGTTAAAAAATAATCTGTTGTTTCCAACATTTGACTAGTATGTAAACATCATATTTAATTCGTTCCTGTATTCTGTATATGAGATCAATTTGTATATGTTACGGCTAAAATGGATACTTGGCTAGTTTTCAAACTCGCCAGCTATTTTGCAAACAAACAACACAACCACCACAGCAAACTAACACCTAACCAACAAAATAACAGCGCTTTTTGCAAAATAGCTGTCTAATTTGAAAACTAGCCAAGTATGCATTTTAGCCGTAGCATAAATATACCATATTTTGATATTAACCAACTTATGTGTTTTACCCTTGCCTTACAGATCATGATTTGCTACTGGCATCCGATAATATTTCTACAAAAAAAACCATTCAATAAAAAAACACAAAATTGTTTGGCAATTTTTTTTACTTTAGAATATAATTAATTGTACAATTTTTTTTTAATAATGATGATGAAAATTCTAAAAAAACTGATACCATAAACCGTATGTATGTGAAAATGTAGAAGTCCATAATATGGATTTTTACGGAAATATATTATATTTAAATCAATGGAGACGTATGTATATATTTTTAAAACCATTGATTAACATTTATTTTAGGGCCTAGAACAACATAAAGTTTTTTTTATTTTACAAGGTCCCGTTTATATATTTTAATATTCTGAAAGCATATGTGTAACGTGTACCATTGCGATAAAAAAAATTAGTACAACAAAATATGATTTAATCTGCTGGTCTATAATAAAATATTTTTAAAACTTGAAAAATTGCCCATTTTTAAAAGGTAGGTAAATTTTTTATACTTTTGTTTCGCCACATATACCTACCAATTATTACCAAATTCATGGTAACGCCTAAAAAGTTAGGTGGCATAATTGTATTGTTTTCATAGTGACGACGATATCCACTTCTCAATATCCTTAAAGATCAGGAGTTCTATCTGGGACTACTAATTCTTGTACTATTTTTTTTTATCGCAATGGTACACCATTTCTTCTTGCAAACATTTTCAAGATACCCACAAGAATACCTACAAAACAAACCGGTCGAAAGTCAGGAAGTGATATCATAATATGGTACTATGTACTCCATAGGGTTATAATGTTATATTGTCACCGAAGATTGCATTATCAAATTGATACCCAATTTCGGGCCAGTCGGAAGTAGTTCCCCCCGAAAATTTTGCAAAATATAGAATGTAATGAGTTTAATATGATATGTTATTTGTAGCAGTTAGAAATATATGGCTATATTCCATATTAAATACAATAATTGTAAAAGTGCAGTAACTTTTGTCGTGACTATTATTTTAAAGGAAACGGAATTATTATTTTTTTCCATAGCAACTGTTAAAATTGTCTTATATCTATCAAAAATAGTAGATAAAATAGTACTTTAACCGCAAGGGTAGATTAAATGATACCTTAACAGCGAGGATAGGTTAAAAACTTTATTTCTTCTCGCACGTTTTTTAACTGCTTCCATTTTTGAAAATTTTTGTATTCCTTTTCATAAGTTATTCGGGATTTAAATGGAAGTAGTTTGGTTATGGCGTTTGTCGCCTCAGCCTGACTATCTGTTGGTGATTTACTTATTTCGTTTTGAGCCATTTCTGGCTCCAATTCAATCAGCAATCGACACGAAAGGGAATTAAAAAATGTTGATCTCTGTTATCACTCAAAACCATAGACTAATGTCACGTACTAGAGATAGATTGGACACTGATATAAAACAAATAAGTCCGTCATTTAGAACCACCGGATGATTCGGAAGAAACTAATGGGGAGTTTTAGCATAATAATTTTACCGTTCCGTTACTTATTAACGCTAACTAAAACGGTAACGTTATTCAAGCGCAAAATTATTCCTTGTAAAATATAAAATAATAAATATAGACTCATTATGAATACATATATTTTAAACACCAACAATAAAGTACATAGCGCCTATTTTTTTGATTTAACAAATAAATTATATAATATTATAATAAAAATATTATAGACTACTAATTGTTAAAGTACTATATTACCAACTATGTACCTACTTACTTATTTATGATTAAACATTTTTTTTTAATTCGTTCATAAATGTATATTTATGATTAAACATTTTTTTTAATTCGTTCATAAATTCATCTAAGCTGTCCAAAAGGTCTTTGCTAAAAAAAGTTTAGTATCTCACACGAAAATGATGGTCGATGGTAAATATCAAAATGCACAAACTAATAAAATCACAAACTATAAACACAAATCACCGAACTTTCCGGCAAATCAGGAATATCTGAATTAATAATTATTTAAAAATGATTTATAAATAACTTGACGGATCACCAACATTTTGACAACTAGACCAAAAATTAGACCATAGATGTTAGTAAATATAGAGGCTGTCATGTCATCTTCATATATAAATTAGAAATATGTACTTTAATGTCTTTTGCGCCGTCTGGCGATGCGGAAGAAACTAAATTTGTAGTTCCATAAAATTACCATTGAGGGTCTAGGGCATGCTCAAAACTGACAACTACAGAGACAACTTTATTTATTTGTCAAATTAAATAGAAACCAACGCCAACCCAGCACAATATTTTTTCTACTCGTAATAAATTCTTTGAAATAATAATTTCTGAATACTTTTGAAAACGAAACTCGCTATGGAAAAAAATATTGTTTTATGCACGACGATAAAATTGCATTATCGTCTCCCGAAATTAATTCACTAGCGATTTTATCGCTCGTGAATTAATCTTTTCGGTCGACATAATAGACTTTTCGGCCGAAAATACCATTTTATCATCTTGCATAAAAAATAACTATAAGCCTTGTATATGAAGGCTATAAGATATCCTTTCATTTTTAGAGGTAACTGTCAAAGTAAAAAACATGCTAGATATTTAACACCATAGTAGAGAAAACTTGAGTGCCTGTAGGTAACTGAAATTTTTAATCGACTTCCTTAGTAAAGTCTTCCTTAGTAAGGGCCATGCATCCTCCAAAACTTTTTTCTGCGTTTTATTCAAACACTTTCACAGACGTTATGCCACTCTAAAACTTTCTCTTTCCTTCAATCCGTCCCTTCGCAGCCCTTTTGCTCCCCTACTGGTGGGGTTGCGTAAGTATTAAAAACCATGACGTAATTTTGCCCCCCGCAGCAGACCTAATGTGCTCTCGTGTTTGGAGAACAAATCAGGAGGGGAATCCGAACGATTCCCTAATCTCCGACGGTTGTTTTGTGTGATTTTAAGTTTAAAATATGCTCGTTCTGAAACGTGATGTGGTATTGCGCGTTATATTATAACGGCGCAGAGATAATGACGAGTTAATGTTTAAATGTGCAACTGAGGGAGAGATAAACCAATTTATACACCAGAATTATTTCTGGGTAAATAACAGGTTTATAATATCGTAATATAACAATGGATTTAGAAACCACAAACAAACATTTTCCAGTGGCTCTATACGCAAACGCAAATTTGACTTACCAAAAAACATTAACAAAGGGTGTATTCCGTTGCTTACCTTGGTTATGGTTTTATGTTCCGTCTCTATCGGTTTCCTGAAAGTTTTCTTATTACGGAACACGGTTGCTGAAAAATTCAGTTATAAGTCAGTCACCAAACTAACCAGCGCGAGAAGCCTGGGTTTTCTGGTTTTGTTTGTCAATCAATGTCATTTATGTGACAGAAATCAAGCAAATATTGGAAGTTGGAGTGAAATTCTCATTTAATTTCTAAAATTTGTAATAATATTTTGTATTTACATCCAAAAGCGATAGAGCTAGGCAGTAAAGGAACATTTAAAGAAAACATGAAAAACAAGACAACAAGTAATCGTGAATGTTTTGTAAGCTATAAAAATTTAAATATTGATTAGATTTATTTATTTGTTATTGGTCTGTTTTAATATTGGACCTGCAAATCTTCACTTGAGCTGTCTAACGAGTTTAACAGTTTATTAATAAAGTACTTTTCAATATTAAACTCAATATAATAGTATACAGAATATAGAATACAGCCAAAGTCAACTCAACAGTCTCAAAATTATAATGAAAGATTTTGGAATTTACTCTATTGCTGATATTTTTTTAGTTTTTATAGGCCCTTGCTGCAACAGTACAAGGTTAAAAGGCTAATAAATATGGCATTGGTCATTAAGACAATATTTTGGTCAGATGCATCAAGGACGCATCACTAACCTTTTTCATTTTTTTTTCAATTTTATTCAATCTTTAGTTTACACTCGATATCACATCTGACCGAATCATTGTGTAAGTTTAAATACTAAAAAAAAACAATGGTCAAGTCATCAAAAGAACCCTTTAGCTGAAAATAGCCTTGAAAAGGACGAAGAATATACTACGTCAGCAATAAAAAAAAAGTTTTTCATTTCCTGGTCCTAAACCTGCTAACGGCGTTTTATATAAAATGTCTATAAGCGATACCAATTAAACTTTTAGTTACGTAATCGACAACGCGATTTTTAAATTCATTGTTGCCAATCGTGGACATATTCGGCGCCGGGCTGGCTTACTGAAATTTAAATTCCCCGCTGGGGATTCAGGTGTCAAGTCAAAAAATGTCAAGTTGCCACATTTATGTATTTATTTCCTGACATTGTCATTTATTTTGACATTTTAATTTTGTATTACGAGTTTTTCGTTTAAATAAATTGTGTTATTATACTTTAAGCTTAAAAAAATACTAGCAGACCTTGCAGTCGAACACTCTTCTTTTTAGAACCCCTTTTACTTTACAAGACAGCTTAATAGCCGTTGCAAAAAACTCATCGCAACCTTATGAGAATATTTTGAACGGAAAAACGGTAGTAATGACCCTTTATGTCCCTTAAGTGCTGTTCAGAAGGTGAGTTTTGTTGATGTAAATAATAACTAATTATATAATATAAAATAAAAAAAAAATAAAAATAAAAAAAATAATCAATAAATAAATAATAATAATAAATAATAATAATCAATAAATAATCAATCTTAATCACTTGGCTAAAAATTTATTTGGTATGAACTGTACCGGGTGCCTCTCAAAAGTGGCTCGCCCCTGTAATTTTTTTATTTCTTCAGATAAAAAAAACGAGATTTGGTATGTTAGTATAAGTATGACATAAATTAGGATTGATTGACCTATTCAATTGTTTTCGGTCACTTCCTGTTTCACCGAAAATGACTACTTACGATTTTTAAATGGCACCCTCTGTATTTTTTTCCTTTCTTCGATAGAAAATAACACTCTGAATAGAATGTAAAACGTAAAAAAGATATGATTAAAAAATGAATGATTTAAAATTAAAAATACAATGTTAGCATTTTCGAACTGGTTAGGACAAGACACTAAAAACATTAGACGATCAAATCTATTTTTCCAAAGCTTTTTTATTAAGAATTAGTATTTTTAACATAGCTATCGTTATGGCACTCTAGATGGAATTTTAAAATACGATTTTTTATTAAGCGAGAATGTCAAAAGTTGACATATGATATGTCATTCTATTTAGAATGTCATTTGCTATCGCATAAAGTAAAAAAATGCCGAGGGTGCCATTAAAAAATCAAAAGTTGTAGTAATTTCCGGTGAAACAGAAAGTGACCAAAAACAGTGAAACAGTGGGTGAGCCACTTTTGAGACGCACCCGGTATACATACATATCTCCATATTTTAAAACTTTTTGTTTCTAACCCAAAATTCTCTAATTTTGCAGTAATAGGCTAAAAATATAATTGTATTAAACACCTCAGATTTGCATGATGATAAAATCAATATTTCCTAAAATCAAGTGTTATTCGTTAAATTTTAGCCTTAGACCAGGTCACCGTATTTCATTTCTTGTCAAATATTAAAATTCTTCTTAAATATTTAAATTGGAAGCTGAAAATATTCCAACGAAAATACAATTCATTCAGAATACGACTGCTGGAAGATTTTTTTTCGAATTTGAATAATTAACAAGAAAATCAATACTTCAATGGTTAGAAGAAGCTGTTACTGTCAAGTAGAATTACGTAAAAACATATAATAGAATATTTCTATAGCAGTTAAAAAAATACTGAATGACTTTGTTTCTTAAACAGGAAAATTCAGCCCAGGTTAAAAATGGAGCATTGATTAGCTTCACTTTTTTCAAATTCTTCAATTTTCCTAAAACATTACGTTATGGTCATAACCATGACTCCTGAGCATATTGTTTTTGACTTTGATATTCATATCTTAGTTAATTTTTAAGAGCGAACTAGCCACCAACAATTTGCATTTTTTTCAATTAATTATCATTTCTTTTTGATGTTATTTTTCAATTTGACGAGGTGACTTTGGTGACTATTATTGTCGTAATGTCCTATTGACAATTAAATTTTGTGTACTTATGATTCGACGAATTGTTAATACACTCACATTCTTGGCCCGAACCTCCTGATGCCAACTTCTTGTTTGCACCTTTGTTAAAAGACAGTCCCTCAAAGCATAGATGCTGATATATCCATGATCCAGAGCAGTAGTTTTTCGTTTACTACCACTACTCGTTTTACGATTATTTTGGGCCAGTTTGTTTCAAACGTTCCACTATCCTTTTCATCGTAAATCGATGAGTGTGTATTACCCTAGCGACATATTCATAGGTTCGCCCATCTACAACGAAAGAAACGATTTTTGTACAATCTGCGATAGTAAGAACCATATTCAATTGAAGGTATACAATGTAATTGTCAATATGCATTATGACAATATTCACCTAAGCCACCTCGTCATATTAAAAAATTACATCAAAAAGTAATAATAATTGAAAAAATTGCAAATTCTTTTTTAACAAGTTTTTCTGGGTGACTAAAAGTAGCCATAACATAATAATAAGATAATAAGTTTTCTTAATAACAATAATAATAACACCCCGGCATTTATAATGGTGATTTGTATCACCTTTAGTTGTATAAAACACTAAAATTGGTGTTTTAAATAACCCAAACTCATTTATGCAACCTTAAGTAACCAAAACCATTTTTCCATTGCGCAAGATGTACCTTTATTAGACATGCTGTAGAGGAGAAAGTGAGTAAACTAACATCAGATAACCTAATCGGCACCATGCTGAAGAACGAAATATTTTGGAAGGAAATAAGCAAAATGGCTAAGGAAATCCTTATGGAAAAAAGAACAGAAAGAAAACGTATGATCCGATAGGTTCAAACCAGCTACATAGAACAGAACATCTACATAGAACCCTCCCTCTGAAGTAATGGTAACGCGGTTCCAGAAGGAGACACATAAAGGTTCTGAGGTTTGTTTTAATCGGTAAGAGTCTGACACTACTTCGGTTGTCTTACCAAGTGCTTATGATGGGTTTTTCCCTCAAAAAAAAATAAGCTGAAGACTAAAGTTCATAAAAAACTGAGTTTATGAATTAAAGTAGATATACACACAACTAAATTATATATGGAATCACTCTTTATTTCTGACTAAATTTCTTGCAAGGATAAAAATTGGTATACAGCTTTAAGATAAGGCTTTTTGTTGTAAATATACCTGATAATAGAGAATAAACGACTGCCGCGATTTATTTTCATTTGAATTTTGTTTTCAGTAGTAAAATCACAATTGTTTGAAATTTTTATTCGATCCAAAAAAAAAATGCCTTATGTTGAATTAACAGGTGTATAAAGGGGAAGAATTATTGCTCTTACCAAACAAAGAATGCTCCAAAGAGACGTAGCAGAGATAGTAGGCGTTACCCAGGGTGTTGTATCGAAAACATATGCAAGGTACTTGGTATTAGGAACACACAAGGATTAGCCCAGAAAAAGTCGTCAAGAGTCACAACTGAACAACAAGACCGCCTTGTGTGCCAAATTGCTAGAATAAATCCCAATGTTTCTCATCCAGAGCTACAAAGACAACTTCTGACAGCTACAGGTGTGAACGTTTCAGTTGAAACCATAAGAAAAAGGATTCGTGCTCGAAGGTTTTAAAGTAGGAGAGAGTTACGGATCCCACAATTATACCGGCAAAATAAAATTGACCGGCTAAATTGATGCCTTCAACATCAAAACTGGACAACTGAGAATTGACAAAATGTTATTTTTTCGGATGAGACCAGAGTTGGCCTAAGATCAGATAACCATCGAATTCGGGTTCTCAGAGCTCCAGGAAGACGAGCGAGACTTCAGGCTGCCAAATCTGTACCAAGATATAAAGGAGGAACTGTAAGGTTCTGGGGTTCTGGGGAGGTATTATACTGGGAGCAGAAACTCCATTATTACCACTTCAACAAACTTCAACGGGTCGGAGATATGTTGATTTGGTGCTAGAACTAATCGTTAGTCTCTGGAGAGCTGCAATTGGGGATAATTTTATCTTCTTGTACGATAGTGCACCTCCCCATACCAGCAGAGTGACTAGAGAATGTCTTGAAACAGAAGGTGTCATAGTTTTGGACTGGCCTGAACAGTTATAAAAGGCACCGTTTAGGGCATATAAGTGTTATATAATGGTTACCAATAACTCACGACAACCATTCTAGATGCGTTTAGGTTGTATAATATGGTGTGTTGGGAAGTTTCCTAACACACTTATAAAACAAAAAATGTTTCTTGGGAAGCGGCCTTAAAGAAAATAACAGAAGACTTCTTTCATCAGTAGCTCAGTCCATAATGCTATATGGAGCAAGTATGTGGGTAGAAGCGATGAAGAAAGAAGTTCATAGAAACGCTTTTTTAAGGGTCCAAAGAATGGCGGCTATAAGAATTATATGCGCTTTTAAGACTACGTCAACAAGTGCTTTATTGGTTATAGCAAGAACCCCGCCAATACATATATTAGCCACTCCGATGAGATATATCTCTCTATCCAGATCTAACCCTATCGAACACTTGTGGGACTAGCACAAAAGAAGGGTTAGAGCTCCTCGAAACAATCCAGGAAATCTTGAACAGCTTATTGATGCAGCATTAGCAGAATGGGAAAACATACCCCAAGACAACATTGATAATCTAATAAGAAACATGCCAGAGCGGATAGAAGCTTGCATAAGGGCTAGAGGTGGCAACAAGGAATATTAAAATTATCAATTTTCTTTATGTTTTTACTTTTTTGCCATTAAAAATTTAAATCTTAATTTCGTTTTAGAAAACAAAATAAATATCATTTTGTTTATTTTAGGAACTGCTTATTTTTTTATTGCTATATGGATTAATTTTCATTAAAAGTCATTGGTAAGGACTGAGTTTTATTAATAAACACAAAATTTTCTTACGTCTCAAAAATTATGAAAAATAATAGATGATTCCATATAAGTTTGCTTGTGTGTATTTATATACAATTTGCTAAAAAAATATGAAAATAGGGCTAAAAATACAAAAAATATTATATTTTAAATTTGACGAAAACATTTGCCGTAGCGTTTTTTTTGTATCTATGGGTGTATAATTTTAATTGATTTTTTTCTAAAAATGTTTGACGACATAAATGAATTTTACGAAATTACAAACAAATATTTTACACACCTATATTTAGATTAATTACTATATTAGCATTAATTATCAGAAAACGAATTTATTTATAGATCAAGATTAATAAGAAAATATTTATCTCATTGCCGGCATTTACCTCATATGTCATTAAAAAAATAATTTAATTAGATCCCATTAAACTAATGACATTTAGGAATTAATGAAAAACCTCTACTGCTCTTGATAAATTGACCATAATTAGTGACATATGTGTTGCCAAATCAATTAGACATATTTAGCTAAATTAAAAATCAATATAATGGTTGCGTTTCTACTCGGCATACGGTGTGTGGATATTAGATTCCAAAGAAAAAAGCAATTTATTATCTGATAGAATGTGATTAAGTGAATAGTGATCGAAACTAATGAAATTAAGCACGTTTGATTAACCAGTGTTGTGTTTATTAGAGTTAATTAATAAGTGATTAAAATATTATATCTAATGATTATATTTTGATATATTTTCCATCACTTTATATAACTAATTTTGAAACATACATTTTTCAATGTCTTTCGGTTGACAAACATTGCCCAAGTGCTTTCATAGAAAATAATGTCATCATCATCATCACTCTCAGCTTATTCAATCATATCCAATTATGGTGTAGCCTCCCTCCACATATTTAGATACCCTCATTGTTCTCTATTGCTTTTTATGCGGGCCCAAGTTTTCCCGGCTAATTTTCTAATATCATGGTCTCATCTCAAGTTTGGTCATCTAGGTCTCCAAATTCCTTTGATTCTGTGAACGTGTCCTCTTGTCTGTCCCTATTTGATTTTGTGGATGACATCTGTTACCTGGGTCTTTTGTCGTTTTGGTTATTCCCAGCGTATTGTGCGTTGTGCGACCTGCAGTTTCCTTATAATGCCCGTTTTAATAAGATTTTTTGAATCTCTTCTGCATTTGTCGTATCAAATACCCATAAATGGTAAGCTAGAACTGATTAAGAAAAATTAATGGTGGCAGATAAAAAGAAAAAAATACAAAACTCTTTTAGAGAAGAAATGGGGCATTGGTGGACTTTTTCAAGACAGGCTTTGGAAATACTAATGATGGGAATACTTCAAGGAGATTTTTCGCAGATTCCGAAATTTCTTCTCGTATCAATGGTGTTGATATAAATCTTATTGTAAAATGCAATAAACTTCTTCATGCTTTGTCTAGTGGACACAGAATTAATATTGAAAAATTTGAAAATTATGCAGAAGAAACGGCAAAACTTTTTGTAAAATTATATGGATGGTATCCAAGTATCCTAAGAACTTGACAACGCTGTTTCCGATACGCTTCAGTCCGTCCGCCAAAAAAATGTATGGAAGAAAAGTATATGGAACGGAAGAGAAACGGAACGGATAGTGTGCATTGTGTATTGTCCAACTCATTTACATGATATAATGTTTTATGTAAACGGAAGGGAGCTGATATGGAAGGTATATAGTGAGAATCAACCTTTATCTGGAAAAATGAAAAGGTTATAGGGGTGAGACCAGGGTGCAATGTGCAATGATTTAAATCAACGGTTTTTTTTTATTTTAATCATGGATTTAAATCAAAATAATCAACTTGTTTAAAAACTTATGACAAATCCAAAGATAACTATAAAAATTATAAAAACTTTTCCTATAAAGCTATAAAAAAGGATTCCTATATTAAATATACCCTATATCTATTCATCAAATAAGTACAAAGTTACACTTGCTGTTGTAACGTTTAAATCCTTTAATAGATCTAAAAATAATTGTAAAACATATAACATATAACATATCCCACTATCTATTCATCTACATCCATTACACTTGTAAATGAAAGAGATTTATTTTTAAATTGTGAAATGCCAGAAATCCGATATTTGAATATATTTCATCAAACTCTAGTGCAGAACTAGTTTCTTCTGCTGTCAGGTTATATTTTTATTCTCGAGGATTAATCAATGTCAAAAGATAAACTACAGTCAAGGCTGTGTTATACCATTTTAAAACAGCTGAATGATGATCAAGCTAACCCCCGCCTTCCCTAGTTTATCTTCTAGGTCATTCCAAATTTCTATCGACATTTTGTTCTGCTATAAGTACTTTGCACTTTGAACATTAAATGGTACTAATTTTATTCAGACTTAAGACAGTCATGACTATTTCCAAAAAAAATCCCTTGGATCGAAGCGGCCGATTTTTTTTGCGACAATAGGGGTGTTTGGTATTTTATTAGTATTCATTTTATAAATTTAATTTCGCGCATAATTTTTTTTGTTAATAATAAATGTTCGCCCGCTACGCCATCGCCATTGCGCCTCGGACAGGAAACTACGACTCCGAGTGTGACTTCGATATAGTCCGCCGCTGACTCAACTGGTCATTTTTCTGTATCGCCATATCCGAAGAAATAAAAAAGACTTTTTATCCACGAGAAAGTGCAAGAACGTTCAAGGAGCTAACTTGGAAATAAGGTAGGCGAACATCCGCAATAATTCTTTTTGTTACTTTAATTTCAATTAACTTTTAATTTACCTAAATATTACTTCTTATTTTCTTAAACTAAATAAAACACCAGAACTCAATGGATTTACAACCCATTTAAATTTAAATATAAAATAAAACAAGGGGTATCGACAAAGTTTACAGAATAAAATACAGGGTGGTCCGAACTGTATTCCGGAATCTTCGGCATCATATTCTGCAGATAAAAATAAGTAAAAAAGTTCATATAAATGTATGTCCTAAAATGCTTAGTTACAGAGATACACGGCACTTTTTTTAGGCACTTACCAGGAAACTCACCAGAGTTCAGAGGCTAATGTCCATTAGAGTAACTAGGGCCTACAGGACAATCTCAGCTGAGGCAGTCGGAGTGATAGCTGCAATACCACCCATAGACCTCCTTATCAATGAAAGAGCCAACATATAGTACAACGGACAGGACAGAGCCACGGCGCGAAATTCCCTAATGGTCAATTGGCAGGAGCGCTGGAGGACTAGTACAAAAGGCCGATGGACACACAAGATCATCACAAACATTAGCAACTGGCAGAATAGGCGCTAAGGGAAGGTCGACTACTATCTCACTCAGGCCCTCTCAGGGCACGGTTGCTTCAATGCATTCCTATATAAAAGGAAAAGAGCAACTACGGAGATTTGTAGGTACTGTGAAGCAATAGATGATGACACACGATTTTTGCCTGTCCTAAATGGCACAACGCAAGAGAGATATATGAGAAGGAACTGGGGAGGCGGTTTACTCTGGAGAGCTTTGCCTTTGACATCATGGGAGAAGAAAATGAATGGAAGATGACCTATAATGTTGTACGGATGATCATTAGGACCAAGGAACAAGAAATGAGAACTTTGGGACAAGAGGAATAGTAAGCCAGCTACCACGTTGAAGTAATGCGAGAGCAGTTCCAGCGTGGAGCATGGATTGGCAAAGGGGGGTTTTTAGTCGGTACAAACCCGATACGGCCCACGACCATCCAACATCGGGTGTCTTTTGAAGATTTTCCCCTCCATAAAAAAAAAAGTTACAGAGATACAGGGTGTAGAAGTTTCATTTTTATTTCTATTTTTTCCAAATATTTTATAAACTACCGTCAATATTTCATTAAAAATTGGTGTCTGGGAGCTCTTTGATATGAGAAATTTGATTTTGATGTCAATATGACTCCTACTTGTAGGGAGCGCCACCTACATGTGCTTTAACTGTTTTGAAGAGTAATAACTTTTCGTCCGTACCTGTATAAAACTACTGAGTAAAAAATTTAAATTTACGACGTTTTTTGCATAAAAAAGGTCTCTTGGTAAAAATCGCTACGGGTAATGGTTCTCGAGATATTTGGAATCGAAATTATCAATACCTGTCATAAATGACATAAATTAAACATGTTGACAAATAGTTATTACACTGAAATCATAATTTAATGTTAACATTACTACTTTTTCAGTGAATCTTTAAATCTGTTGTTTTTTGTTAAGTTCGTTATTTAAACATATGTATGTAATACACTCATATTAACACTAATCATATTTTTACGTTTTTATTCATCATTTTCAATGCCCCCCCCGGTTGCATCTTTGTAAAGGACTGTGAATTTTTCAGTTAAATAACTATCTACTCAACGTGTTTATTTTTTTGTCAATAATGACACGTATTGACTATTTCCATTCTAAATATCTTAAGAACGGTTGCTCGTAGCGATTTTTACCAAGAGATATTTTTTACGGAAAAAATCATGGAAATGTATATTTTTTTACTCAGTAGTTTTATACAGGTAGGGATGAAAAGTTATTACTCTTCAAATGAGTTAAAACATATGTAGGTGGCGCCCCCTACAAATAGGAGCCATATTGACATCAAAATCAAATTTATCATGTCAAAAAACTTCCAGACACCAATTCTCATCCAAATATTGACGTTACTTGAGAAATAATTTGGAAGAAATCGAAATAAAAATGAAACTTCTACACCCTCTATCTCCGAAACTAAGCCATTTTAGGACACACTTTTATACGAACTTTTTCACTTATTTTTACCTGCAGAATATGCTGCTGAAATTTCCGGAATACAGTTCGGACCACCCTGTATATTGGTGACCGATGTGCAAAAATATCGGACAGAGTTACAAAGATTTAGCCATTTAGGATAGGACTTTAATTAGAAAATTGATTAAAATTTAAAAAAAATCCGATTAAAATAAAAAAAATCTGATTAAAATAAAAAAATCGATTTTTTTTGCACCCGGGTGAGACACTTTTGAGACGCACCCGGTATATATTCTTCTACTATTTCCAGTATGTGGTATTGTGCTATTTATTAGAATATCGTTTCCGTCACTAGTTCGTTATACATTACTGTAGTTTTTGCTAAATTCATTTTGAGATCTACCTTTCATGAATGGTTATGTTCCAAGATTTTTAATTAATATTTAAAAGTTAAATAACTCCCAAGGATTGGTCTTTTTCCAGAACAATGAATTTTTAACACGCCCGTTAGTCTTTTTATGATAAGTACTTCTGGTGCTTTAGGTGTAAAAGTTAGGCGCGTAATTAATTAATAAAGGACGAATTTCCAGCGAAAACCCTTTTACCATATCCGGGTCCTTGTTTCCGGTTATCTGAACCCTTCTCGTCACAATACGTACCATGAGAGATCCATTAATCCGGAATTATGGCGTAAAAGTTTTCAAATTTGAACGAAAGTTTTATAATGTTGTTTGGAGAGGATAGATAGAGAGTAACCGCGCACAGAAACGCACCTGTTTCCTTTTGTTTTCATTTTCGTCCTGTCGCTTTGCCATTCCTTGTACGATATGCTTCATCCAGGGTTTCTCAAACAGGCATTTTGTACTAAATGTAGGACATCTTAATTAATATGTTCGAATAATAAAGAATAAAAAACTCTTCTTATTTAGACATAGAGAAACAGAAATGATCTGTTCGTACATTATATGGGGAGCGGTTGCTTCTTGTCTTGAAAGAAACCATCGCACATACGGCAGATTGTCTACTTTAGGACGACAAAAATATTTTCTACTGAAAAATAATAGTTTCATATTCTAAGTACTAATTAAAATCATAGATTTACTGGAAATATACACAAAAAGAGTAAAAATCAGCTGTCTTCAGCAACATTGTCGGGGAGATGTAACATCCTTAGACATCTTGAGCAAAGGGTTTTCGTTATTTTTGTCGTTTTTCGGTAAAACGATATTATGGGGCCCAAGGCAGTTCTTTATCCGCCTTTAATCAAACTTGATTCAGTAGCTTAACATAATTTTTCCAATGGTACTTCAGAAACAAGCTGTTTGACGTCTCTCTGTTTTGTTCTTAAAGAAGTTCAAGCAAAGAACGTTTTTGGTCTGCCCCTTTTTGATGTTGCCAATCCTGTTTGTTCAGTATGAGTGTGAGTAAATCAATCAGTATGATTAATTTGAGGCAGCTTGAAACTCCCTTTAGCCACTCAGCATTCCTTTTAAAAAATCTAGTTGGAAACTTTCTACACACTTTCCATCTATAAAGCAATTTAGACAAAAACCTTCACCGCACACTGAAAAAAAGGATCTCTCAGTCGAAATGAATATGACTTTGACCTAAAAGATTGGCGCTTTTCAATAGGGCCAAGAACGACGATTCTTTGCCCAAAGTATTAACTATCTTTTCATAAGCTTTAAAAAATTACATTAGAGAATAGAAGAATCTATCTGTCCGAAATATTTCACCATTTCTTGACCCAAAATGAATATGCATTTTTCATTTCATGCATTTTTCATCAAAAGAGTATTTAGCTATTGGAAAAATGGCCATGTTTCTTGAATGAAGTACTTCCTAGCGTATTTTTCTTATTATCTTAAAAGAAAGTAACTTGCACTTGGTTGAATGAAAATAGATTCAAGAGAAATTTTCGAATTTTTCAAGAGAACCAGTTTTCTGAGAGTTTAAAAAAAGAAAGAGAGTTTTTCTTCAGGCAAAATATTTTCTTTTGCGCTAAAATAAATTCTCTTGTCACTAATTTTTTTTTTCAAGAACGATGACGACTTTAGTTTAAGTCTATCTTTTTTATCAGTGCACCTTTCAATTGCTTTTCGAAGTTCATGGGTAGGTCAATTCCGCCACTAAATTTGTCTTTTACATAGTTTTAGATTCGTTCTTTGCACTAGTATCGTCACGACTGCCTGGAAATAAAAGGCTTTTCTGGAAAAAGGCTCAATTGAGATAGCTAATTTTTTGCACAATGAAATTTTACGAATTAAGTAAAATTTTGAACCTAAAATGCAGACGGTACTCAGTGGAACTTTTTTTGTACCTCTTCTTAAATTTATGATGTTTATCTCAAAATAATTATTTTTGAAAAACATTTACCAAAACCTAGATTTTTCGAACTTGTAGCCACCGTAAATTAATGCAATAATACATTTAAGATTGTAGTGATACCTGAAGCCTCAAAATCCATTATAAAGTGTTTTCAAAAATACCATCATAAAATAACAACAGACTGATTTAAATGAGAGAACAGTTCAATCACAATTTTAATATGTTTAAAATAATATGGAGAAAAGTCTATCTTCAAACAGTACACTATAACTTGCACTATTACAAATAAAATTAAAATGTTTTCAAATTCGGATGTACTGACTAATGAAAAATATTTATCAGCAGAAATTTGTTTTTTGTCGTCCTACGGGATATAAATAACCGTATGTGCAAAGGGTTCTGTATCTCTCCGTGTTAATGAAAAACGCCTTAACTACAATTATTAGGGTGTTCGGAACCGGAGCTGTTTTCGGTACCGCGCCTCTTAAGAACCGGAATTTCCCGTTTTTTTTTTCGGTAACTTTCGGTACTAATTTTTGTTCAATGATGGTGGAGTTTATCAATCAGAGAGCAAGAGATGGTTTCCAAAGTAAAATCGATAAAAAATTGAGATTTTTAATGAAAATAATATCAAATCAAATTATTACGTTAATCAATCGTGAAAAAAATAATATGTACACAAACCTGATAGGTAACTTGAAATACAAATCAAACAACATAAACCAACTTAACTAAATTTGAGAAAAAAACCTTAAAATATTGAATCAAAATGCAAATATCTATTAAAACATAACATAGAAGACATTGAACAACACCCATTACAATAAAATAACATATTTAAACTTCAACAACTGCTAACAAATATTATAGAAACTTCAAAAAAGAAAAGAAGCAAGAACAATAAGAAATAGCATCATTACTTATTTAGAAGAATTTGATTTAGACCCCTAGAAAGTATCAATGGACTGAATGTGTAAAGAAATATTTTTTTAATTATTGTTACCGAGTCCCTCGCCGGGTCCCGAAAAATACCGAATGAACCGGGAATTAATAATTTCAAGTCCCGGTTCTTTGATGTCTCAAAAGAACCGCGAATTCCCGGTTCTGAAGCCTAGGCACAAGTGTGCCGTTAAAAAGATTAAAATATTCTCCAAAGGCCAAGCTGCGACCAGTAATGCCATTAAATCCAATGATTGATTTATCTGGCCGTTGGTTTGTCGCTGCGACCTGATCGACAGTGCGTTTCAACTCTAAAGGTAAATGTTTACAATATCTTGTAATAGTTATTTAGAATTTTCAAGTAAAATTATAGTCACAGCCCTGTTTATCATCTGTACTCTGTCTCTTTTCCAGTCGGCGTTGCTCTTCAAATTTATGAAATTTTAAATTGGTTCCAAGTTTCGAGAATCCGAAAACAGCTGTCCCGAAAGTCGTTGTTTTGATTTAGTGTTTTTTTGGGGTTAAGTCATTATTTTCCAGATATGTTTCCTGTTACTAAATATGCAACTGTGGAACAGTATCGCTCCATACGCTCGACAATTTATGAAATGAAACTTTTCCATTTTATTGGAAAGGTTTGGAGCTCCGCAGTAATAGGAAATTTTATTTTGACAATTTGACACTATCTAACTGAATAAAGTGATTCGGTACAATATTATTCAATATCAAATATTGTCTATTTTATATAGTATATAGTTTGTCCAACGACTAAACCCTTGACAGAGATAGATTTGTCAAAAGATGTGTTAAATGGAAACCACAGTTCGCCATTTTTTAAGCTTTTCAACGATATAAGCTACAATATGTTTTCTTCGAAAAATTACTGAGTTATAGCCAATTCTTATCTTTCTTGACTAATTTCACTTAGTTGGTACGGTCTTCTTATTATGTTATTTATTTAATTATTATAAATTTATGACTTATAAAAAGACAGAATATTTTATTAAACAATTCTTTACAATTTACATTACACAAACTTAAACTTAAAAATAATATCACTACATACAGTTTAAGTTACTTTAGAAAATATTCAAAAAATATACCGCATAAAAAAATCTAAAATAGATAGGTCAGGTGATCGAGAAGGCCCATGCAATTGGTCCACCTCTTTCTATCCTCGAGTTTAAATAATTATGATATAAATCATTTTTAACATTTTTTTCATTATGGAGGGAGTGTCATAATGAAAGTCATATTGGAACCACTCTATTGATGCGCGAGTCTCTAAATTTAACTTTTCGTCTTGAAAAAAGTCTTGAAAACCACCGTTCTCTAAAAAGCGTATGTAACGTATCCTCGAAAATGTATGGCCAAGAAAATTTGAACTAATAATCCTAGCTTTTCTTCATTTGAAAAATTCATATTTACAATTTTTGGTTATTGTAATTTACAAAGTTTGGATGTGACAGTTTGACATTTCTGAGAGCAACGACGATTGAACTTGTTTCCATGGCTAACCAAGTGAAATTGTTTAAAAATTATAAGAATTGGCTATAACTCAGTATTTTTTCGAAAAAAAACATATTATAGTTTATATCACTGATAATCTTAAAAAATGGCGCTTTTTATGAAGTCATGGCCAACTATGGTTTCCATTTAAAAAAACATAAGTTTGTGTCATATGTCAAAAATGACAGACTTTAGAAAAAAAGTAGAACACAATCTCATTAAGGATGTGATTATCTACAACTTTTATCTGAAAACTTTTTGTCTAAAATAGATTATCATGGAAATAGGGACCATTTTTAAAATTGCCAAAATTTGTTTTTTTCGAAATATCTAGTAAGCCATGAACTTTTACAAAATTTAAAAAGGTGCATATTTATGAACTTTTTCAAAAATCTGAAAGGCGCATATTTATGACCCCACAAAACTGCAATTCTTTCGCCATTTAACCGAGCTCTATCTCCAGTAGTTTCCGAGATACCCATAGAGAACATCGTAGAAAACTGTAGTATCAAAATCATTGTATTTCAGCTCTATTACGATATTATTTAATAGAAACATACTTCTATTTTAAAATGATACAAATAATTTGATGTTCGAGAATAAACACAGTATGTTTTTTACAAAAAGAATGAGCTCATTAGTCGTAATTTATAATACGCAATTATTACTCTAGCAACTTTCACAGAAACATTTTTAACTACAAGAATATCATTAAATTTTAATAAGTAACGATATCTAATAGTGCTTCTGTTAGAGATTCTGTTGTAGAAATCAATTAATAGTGTTTCTATGATCCCATGAAACAACGACAACACGTTTATCTAATTTTTTAGTAATTAATAATTATTTTTCGGGTGGAGACCTTGAAATTCAAAATTCGTGAAGATCAATTTTAGCGTACTCCTAATTAAAAATGTAAATTTTGACTGCCCCATCTGTAGTAATTTATAGCATTTGTTTTTTTTCTGTTCTGTAATGATGATGGGGTCAATCTCTAGATGTCATTTACTAAACATTGATATAAACCTTTTTAAAAATCAACACTAGTTATACTAATTATAGAAAGATTATAAAACGATATAGTACATTTCCAGGCAAAAAAATCTATTTTCAAACAAGTATTTTTTATTGAATTTTGTACTACATAAATTACGTCCTTCTTAAGACCAACTGGCAGAAAGCGGTATTAAAAAATAAAGAAGAATGCGGGCCAAGTAAATGACATCTAAGGCATAACCTCTCCAAATTATCATAGACTGTCATTCCCCAGCCGTCTTTGACGCCTTTTTTTTCGATCGTATAATATTATAAACTACAAAATTGTTTGGACACTTTCAGCCATGTGCAAAAACCAATCCAAAATATGAATGTAGAAAAAAAGAAATACAACCTATTCCAGACTAATTTTCCCATAACAACCTGATATCCCAGTAATAGTCATAATATACAGGGTGTTTTAAAAAACATGTGCCATCTCTCGTGGGGAGATTCCTCACATAAAATAAGATTTATTTTTTATATCAACATAGGTCCGATTCTGCTTTGTTTCGCAGTTACAGGGTGTTAAAGGCTTAATATTTTTTCGATTTATTATAATATTCTTCCAAGTAGGTACTTTAATGATTCGAATTAAATTTTGATTTTACTATAAGTGCTACATATTTTAATGCTAAAAAAGTGTTGATAAATTCATCAGGGACGTGCATATGTGTTATCACTGCAATATTTTTCAATAAAAAAACATGTGCGCCACTGACTTTTTCTTTTGCTATCAAAATTGTGTATAGGTCGTTTTATACCAATTAAAAGTTATCTCTTGATATTTTGTTCAATTCGGCCTCCTTGATGAGATTAACGATTTTATTAATCACAATTAATAAAATGAAAATGAAAATAAAATTATAAAATATATATTTTACCCAATTTATTATTAAATATGATTGCTACTAGTTATTATTAGTATTAGTCCAACCTACAGAGCAATTTCAAGTAAAAAATAATGGTATTTATAAGATAATTACAAAAAACCTAATTTTAAAATTTTTTAACACCCTGTAAATCTAAAACTATGCATTTCTATACCCATGTTTACAGGAACTTTTTTATATTTTTTTGACAAGGAATCGATGAGTACTTTCGCAAGTTAATGATATTAAAAATTTTTAAAGGTTGCTATTAGACTTGGATCAAAGCAAATTAATAAAATTCTGTTTATCTCATCAAGGAGGCCGAAATCGACAAAATATTAAGACACAACTTTTAATCGGCATTGAATTGCTTACACTATTTCGCTAACAAGAGAACAAAAAGTCATTGTATATTCTAGTGATAACCCATATGCGCGGCGTCCCTGGTGAATATGTCGATATTTTTTTAGCTTTAAAATATGTCACACTTATAATAAATTTTACCCTCAAAATTTCGTTCGAAACGCTAAAAGCACTTGGAAGAAAATTATAATAAATCGAAAAAATATTAAGACTTTAACACCCTGTAGCTACGAAACAAAACAGAATCGGACCTATGTTGATATGAAAAATAAATCTTAATTTTACGTGAGGAATCTCCCCACGAGAGATGGCACATATTTTTTGAAACACCCTGTATATAGATAGAATATTATGCCAATCAATAACATACTAATCAATCCTAATAATAGATAATTATTGTAATTTTTGATAGTATTTTTCAGCCGTAATAATAAAACCTATATATTTTTATCTTTCCAGTAATTTCTTTAAAACTTTATCAAAAATAAGACCAGTTATAAAAAACCTAATGTTGTAAATATCTTCCCAAAATTTAATACTGTTTATAAAGCATTCTGATTCTGAAATGCTGAAACTAAGCAGACCATATCCACGTTGTTTACTATCGAATTTATGTGTGTTTATAAAGTCAATTAGGTCTATCGACTTTTAGAACATAAGAACTAATTGGTTTTCTGTATCGTTTTGAAAATATAATGCCCGATTGCATATTAATAGTAATCTGTTTTATTGCTACTAAAATTTATTTATACTAGTTTTCAGTCGGCATTGGTTTAGGCCTATAAATACTTCAATTTGTAGTTAGCCTTAAGTATATGTTGACTTATAATGGTCTTATAAATCTACTGATAATGTTAATAGTAAGTTGCTGTTGTTACTAGGGACATTTAAAAGTATGTTGTTGCTTGATAGAGAATTTCTGTTTCTTCAATAAACAAAAATGATGTCTTACTAATAAAAATATACAGGGTGGTCCGAACTGTATTTCGGAAACTTCGGCAGCATATTCATTAAATTTAAATTTCCTAAATATATAAAAAAAACTAATATACACATCAGAATAAATAAGAATTATCAAAAATATTAGTAATTTGTCTCTTCTGAAAAAATATGATGAGTAGATATACCCGGTGTTTTTTCTTCTAAAACCTTCAATTGAGGAGTGCATAAAATGTTTCCTTTATATTTTGTAATACTGAAAAAAATGATTTTGTCTTTTATTAAATCTGGAAAAAGATGGTTAAATTCTCCAAACTTCTTTCTTTTTTTGTTAATCGTATGAGTCCAAACTTTTCCTCACCCCCTCTTCCTCTTGCTCTGTTAGAAGAGCACAAAAAATACGCTTTCGTCCGTACTTGAACTTATTGCTTTAAAAACTAAACTACAGTAAGTAAAAAACACTTCGACTATAACTAAATAGCGTTGCCGCGTTTCAAAAGCGCGCTATAGTGGGCGCAGTCCCTTCGCAGCCGGAAAAAATTCTCTTCCCAGCGCCGCGCCGCGCAGCGGTCTAGTGGGCGACAACCTTTACAGTGCCATACTCAATATAGAGCGTCGGCTACCTCTCGCATGTACTTGGGATGTGTGTCATCAGTGTTTCACAAGTACACGGGACCTACAGTTTATCGCCGAATCCGAACGGCATTTGAGAGGCTGTACAAGGCAAATATACTCAAGGTGGTTTGCCATTGCCTTCCTTGAGGTGGCGGCTCGTTGGTCGCTCTATTTAGATAAATAAATGGTCTTATTTAAATAAATAAAGCGACCGTACTGGCTGGGGATCGAACCCAGTACCTTCCGCTCCACAGATCGACACACTACCGCTAGAGCTACGACCGGCCACTTAGTCTTTTACTTACAGATAAATCATTATTAAAAGAAATACATATGAGTTAATAATTTTAAATGTAACCTTTATTTGTCCTATTTCGTTTTGTAAACAAGTTACGGTTCAAATTTGCAAAGAGAAAATTATTTTTGAACGTGTCCCAAGTCGAGACAAAAAGTCAATATATGCATAATTTAAATTTTATACCGTGACATTTCCTTGATTTATCGTGTATCCAGCAATAAATTATCGAGGTGTCGTTACAACTATTTATTTCTATAATATATAACCATTAGTCTTAGATGAATCACGACCAATTAAGCTTTCTCGCGCGCATGCATATACATACAAATGTCGCTAATTTGTGCCAATTTATTTCTGCCTTTAAAATTATCGAAAATGTCAAGACGATCGTAAATTTCAACGCCATATTGATTTGATCTAATTTCATTCGAAATATATGTAGCAAACATTTTCTACATTCCATGTCTTATCGTTAATTTATTCTACAATTATTTTAAATGCTTCAACGATAGTTTAATATACATTTCTTTTAGATTGAACTGTTGAAACTCGTACAACTACCTAATGGTATACACCAGGTTAGATAGGTTAGGTTAGGTTGCTGGGGTTTGGGATCACGTTTGATCCCTCACTCGGAGGGTTAGGTTCCACTGCGATACCCCTGTATTGTTGTACCAAACCTTCCTCTCATTCTTTCTTTGCGTTAAAGCATTTACAGCTCTTTTCAAAGTTTCTGATGTCGCTGATGTTGGCTTCTGCTGCTTCTTTTAGTCCCTCCAAATAACCTTGCCCTAAAGTTTTAAAACGTCGGTATTCCAGTGCCAAACAGTGGTACAGCAGGTGCTCTATGGTTTCTCCTTCCTCTCCGCATTCTCTGCAGTAGTCGTCGTTGGAAATATTCCATCTCACGAGGTTTACCCCGTGGGGCAGTTTCCAGTAATGACACCTATAATTTTGCATACTAGGTTCTTTTTGTGCTCTAGTAGTTGTTTTTTCTTTTTGCTATCTACCACTGGCCACAGTCTTCAAGCTATAGCGCAGTCCTCACGGTGTTCCCACGCCTTTTGCTGCTTGGGCTTGATGGTAGTTCCTATAGCTTCCTTCAGAGTGTTGATCGTCACAAGTGGTGGGTCATCTGCCACGGCCTCTCGCCCTGGCTTCCTCTTTGACGAGTCTGTCTGCTTCTTGATTGCCCACCATATTGCTGTGGCCTGGCACTCAGCAGAGAATAGCCACGCCTTGACGCAGGCAGGACAGTGCTTCTCGGCAGTCCATCACAGTTTTCGATTTCACTGATTGCATGGTACCAGGTTATATAACATCTAGTAAATGTTGGCTAACTTCAATTGCCCTCTAATGCCATCCATAACTTTTTTCTCAGTACGTTATGATATGGCTTTTTTAGTGAATATTTTATTTTAACTGTGAACATAGGGCTTAACACAGTGCAATGCTGTTTGCTAAGTATGTTCATTTTTAAAGTTGGAACAGTCAATGCATTGGATTTGAGTGAATAGTATGCAACCACAACAAATAATATTTTTTGTTTTAAAATATTTGTTTAGCTAAAAATGGTTGTAGCTTAAAAAATTACCAAAAATCCTAAATTTCCATGAAAAAAAAATATTTTAAATTTTATTTCCTGTCAATTAAATTTTCGGCGAAAAAACAGTATTGCCTATCGGTATTTCATCAATGGATGATAAAAGGTGGGTTATAGACTGACAAACAGGGGACTGATTTACACACTACAATGATTGACGCCTATGTTCACAGTTAAAATAAAAGCACTGTATATTTTTTAATATGTAGATATGTTTATTTTCGTTTTTGTAATACTACTGATAAATGATGGTTGTTAATTTCGGTATGGGCTTACCAATTATTTTTACCCTTACACGATAAAATAGTAGCGTGTGCGTGTTTTGGACAGGGTTAAAAAACGGTCGCAAATAAAAGCGGCATTAATTACTTCGCGCCAAAATTCCAACAATGCTGGAGGGTTGAGATATTAGAAATTTTATCGTTTTTGGTATATATAGAACAAGGGATTCATGCCAGAACGTAAATTTAACGATTGATCGTAAAAGCTTAACGTTCATAGTTGCTGAAAATATATTCGGTATTGTGAAGGATGTTTAATAAGTGATTTCAAAACAAAGTCAGTAGGGAAATAATAAATTAAATACCATTTAAGAGAAAATTAGGAGTCTGATGATAAAATAAAGTGAAATAATATTTTTAGTTTTCGAACTTAGATGATTTGTGGCCAACTTCATGTCAATTTTATAAAATAATGAATTAAAATTCCGCTATGTTGGCTGGGTAGCGTTTTTAACTAAAAATATATATGTTTTTATCGGCAGTTGAGCTTTTAACTCATAAGTACGCGTTCTACTTCCATGGATTTATACATTTTTATTTTCAGAACCATGTTATAGAAATAAAAATAAAAACCTATATTTCAAACAAAAATATTTTGTAGCAACAAATAATGATATAGAAGGGGCATTAAAAATATGAAAGTACTACTTCTACTACTGCCATTACTCGCTGACGAGTATTTGACACGCATCAGAAGATGGTTACGTAAGGCGTTTTCTTTCATTGAGGTTTTCTGTGACTGAAAAGCCCGATATGTGATGTTATCTCTCTTCCGCACTCCGGACATTCAAAAATATCATTACTTTGTTGCCTCTTTACTTCTTGGTTGTCGTTGTTAGCTGAGTTTACAATTCTCCGCCATTGCATTCTATTGTGCGCTGCTTCCTTCCACTGGTTTCCTCTTACCCTCTACAAGCTTACCGCAAAGAAGAAATTTCGGTAGGCGGTTTTCTTGCATCCTGCATACGTGGCCAGCCCATCTTAAGCGGGATTTAGTAACCATGACTTCAGCGCTCTCGCAGCTTGCTTTTTCAAGAACTGATACGTTTGAGAAATGGTGGTACCATTTGATTCTTAACAGTTATCTAACAGGTATAATATATGTGTTCAGCATTTTTTGTAATTGCTGTAATGTTTTTGCAACTAGAGCGCAGTCATCAGCGTATTGAAGTTCTGTGATAAATTTTATACTTGGTTTTTGCCCTGAGTCTTTTTATGTTGAACAGACCGCCGCCGTCATACCTGTATTTGATACCAATTCCTCTTTCCTGCAATTTGCTGTCCACTATAATAGAGAGCGCTGCCATGAATAGGTTGAATAGGAGAGGAGCTATAGGACACATCCCTGCCTAACTCCTGTATTTGTCAGGAAGGAAGGGATCGCTCAGTGATCCATGATGTGACACTCTCGACTTGTTGTTATGGCGGCTTTTACACATTGTAAGAAATTTGTTGGGTACTCCAAACTTTTGCATAATTGCCCAAAGTGCATCTCTGTTTATAGAGTCGAAGACTTTCGTTAGGTCGATAAATGCAACATAAAGTTTATTCTGCTGTTCCTTTACTTTTTCCTGTAGTAAGCGGACGGAGAATATGGAATCAACGGTACCGAGGTTAGTGCGAAAGCCCGTTTGTGATTCTGGGAGGATTTTTTCTACATGTGGGTGAAGGCGGTTTGATAAATATGAAAGTACATTGTTAAATTAATCGATGAATTTGCTTTTGGCAGACATTTTTTGTGCGAGAAAACCTAAAAACAAATATTTCAAGACAAAAAAATTATGGCGGAGGCCCACATTATTGACGGTCGTTTTCATTTTGAAATTTACACACAGACATAGACTATTTTAGTTTGATATTTTGTTTCTTCACATTTAGAAACAGCGCCTGCTGAAAACGGGAACATCTTGGACATAACTTGCAGAAAATGTTTCGAAGCATTTCTTCTAAAAGTTTTTATTCCGCATCGAAACATTTCAGCAAACGACTAACTTGGAAACCACCTTGGAAACAGATTTAATAAAGCCATATAAAATATAATATATAGCTTTCAAAAGTGTTTCCTATTTGTGGCATACCGTTTCCATTTTGTGTCAGACAAACACGATTATTAGAAACATTACCTAAAATGTGTCCAAAAATGCTACTTGGGTATTATCATGGGTGGTACGAACATCAACTTTTTCTTTTCGCGTTTCTAATACAGTTTGTGACAAGGAATTGTTTCAAGAACCCATACTTTTCGATAAGTTTTCGTTAGTTATCTTCTAATCCATATACATCGTTATAATCAAAGTTTTACGAAAGAACGTGTTCTCCATTTCCTCACCCTCATTTAACCTATCGTGATTCAAGGAGGGATCATTCCCTCGCTCCTAACCGATTAATCTCAATTTGAAGGAAATTTAATTTAGTTTAGTAATTAAATGATAGCGTAGCCGAGCCGTTTTAGCCGGAAAAAGGTCGCTGATGATGACTGGAATGACATACTTACATCGGAATATGGTGCGTAATGAAGGAATAAAATAGTTGAACATATTTTACAAAGAAAAGGGAGTACGTGGGAAAGAGCAAAACAATTGGCACAAGATAGGAAGAAATGGTCTGCATTTGTCTATGACAAGAAAACATGAACACGTAACCCAGACACCCTCAGGGGTAAAATGGGTGTTTTTCGATTATATATATATATATATATATATATAAAAGTGTTTTTCTGAATTTTCTTAAGGATAGTTTGTTCAGAATACTGACTACCTACAATTTTACCTTACCTTCTTCCTTTACCTTAAAGCTTCATTTAGAAACTCGAAATTAGTAGAATAAACTAGTGGTTTCAATTATACTTCACAGTGAAAAAAATAATTTGTGAATTTAATAACAATATTGAGGGTTATTTCTTGCCACAGATTATTGTAGTAAATTTACCATCCATTGTTTAGTTTTACAACTCGTTTGTAAAAAAATTTGTGGCATGTGTGTAAAAAATAATATATCTTTATATTCGCCAATTGTGAATTTATTTAAAAAATGTGTATCTCATAGTAAATTTACTCGTTCATTGTAAATTTATCTTTTAAAATCGCTAACTTCTTGTAATATTACTACAGAATAACAACAAATTAAAACATTTTATTATGGTGGATTTAGAATTACTTTTGTAAATTCACAAAGCGTTAGTAAATATTAATAAACTTAATAAAAGACGTGTTTATAATTATAATATTTATTATAAAGGTTAATAAAAAGTCACAAAACAGAACTTATGTGTGTAAGATAATCATTGCAATCTCTTCTTGTCTAGAAGAACCTTACTGGAATCTTGTGACTAAACAAAACAGGAACAAAATTGCCATTAGATATGTTAGATTAGGTTCCCTAGGAGTCCTCTATTCCGTACCTCTATTAAATTTGTAATCTGAAACATAGTCTGAAAGAATAAATAATACTTAGAGATATGTTGATACAGAGAGATCATGGAACAATTATGTTTACATAAAAAAAATCGCTAAAATTAAAATGCAAATAATCATAATAAATGGAGATTGTGTTTTCTAAGAGAGCTGGCTTTATATTTTCAGAAACTACATATAAACATAATTCGTATAATATACTTTAATTTTAAAAACACTGATCACCCACGCACTGAGACTCCCACCTGTTCAAAAAACTGCTTAAGCCGCGTACACACTGGCGAACTGCAACTGTAACTGCAACCGTTGCTGTAACCAAATTCTATAGTGTGGACGCGTTGCGAACCAGGTTCGCGAGCCAGCTTAGAACAGCTCGCAGCGAGCCACCAGTTGTCGGTTTTCAGGTCGAACACAAAGAGTTTCTCGGTTGGTTCGTGGACGTCAATTTGGGACGTTCGCCAGTGTGTACGTCCGATAGTCTTGCAATCAACAAAAATATGAGTACGTGGGACGAAGAAAAGGTTTTGGCGCTAATTGAAAAGTACAAAAACATGCTACTAGGGGATCCAAAAAATAAAGACTATTACAAGAGACATTTAAAAGAAGATGCTTGGACAGAAATTGGTTCTTTAATGGGACATTGTGCTCGTGAGCTCTCGATCCACAGTTTTTGCACAGAGCTCGCGAGCACAATGACCCATTAAAGAACCAATTTCTGTCCAAGCATCTTCTTTTAAATGTCTCTAAAAAAATTTAGAGTCTAAATAGTCTTTATTTTTTGGATCCAATATTATAAGCATGTTTTTGTATTTTTCAATTAGCGCCAAAACCCTTTCTTCGTCCCACGTAGGTACTCATATTTTTGTTGGTTGCGAGACTATCGGACGTACACACTGGCGAATGTCCCAAATCGTCGTCCACGAACCAACCGAGAATCTCTTTGTGTTCGTCCTGAAAACCGACAACTGGCAGCTCGCTGCGAGCTGTTCGAAGCTGGCTCGCGAACCTGGTTTACAACGCGTCCACACTATACAGGGTTGTTCACCACATACGACACGGAGTATTGTAGCTAAACGACTAGATTTTTACAAATTGTATGTTTTGGGTTCGTTGAAGGACTATTAGAGCTACAATCTAAAAATATTTTTACAAGATACAGAGAGTCCCAAATAAATAAAAAATATCAAAGTTGTATTTTTTTAAGTGGAACACCCTATATATTATTACATTTTTAGTTTCTACGATTAAAATAAAGGTAAATTTGATTAAGGTTTATTACACTTAAACCTTACCGTTTTTGAAATATTTTCAATTTTGCGAAATTGCAGTATAAATTTTAAGGCTTCATTTCTCCGAGGATATCAAAGTTTTTAATACTAAATATTTACTGAAGTTTATTTATTGATCAGTTATTGTGTTGCAATAATAAAAATTATACTACCTTATACAGAGTGTCTAAAAATTTATTTTAAATAATTACTAGCTTTAAACGGCAATAACTTGTTTAATTTAAACGGAACACCCTGTATATTTTATGAGAATCAGATGCACAATTTAATTGTCTATGAAATTGTATTACACCATTTTTTACCTATCTCTTCAAGTTTCCGTAGAAAATTCAATTTCTTGTAATGTAGAACTCATTTATCAATATACCCATGGAATACTGACATTTTAGATTATTTTTAAAGATGTACCAAATTTTTAAAGAGTACAGATACTAATATTGTCGATATAGTTCGTTTATTTTATTAAAAAATAAAAAAACTGTTCAAATATTTGTTAAAGAGGACCAATTAATATGATTCCAGTATTCAAACTACATTAATTGACTGTTTGCGTTGATTAATAATAATTGCTCCAAATACTAAAAAACTGAATTATGTATGTGTATTAGACAGTGTGGTAAAAATTAACACCTTAAAAATGATATTTAATTTTTTGACAAATGCTTATTTATAACAACAGAGACGTTCATTTTCATAACTTATTATTATATTGATTTCTGATTCAAATCCACATTTATTTAGAATAATTTATTAACGAACACAATTAAGTATGTAGTTAATTAGTATTTGGGCGGAAATACTGGTGGTATATTTAATTAATGGTATACTCTTTTATAAAGATTTAAATAGTTTTCTTTTTGCATACAAATGGGTTAGTAATATTATCGTTTCACTAACAACGGTAATATTACTAGCCTGTACATTTTGTACATTTGTTGTTTTAAAAACAATCTAAAATGTCAATATTCCACGGGTATATTGATAAATGAGGTCTAAATTATAAGAAAATGCATTTTCTACGAAAACTTGAAGGAATAGGTAAGAAGTGGTGTAATACAATTTGATAGACAATTAAATTGTGCATCTGACTCTCATAAAATATATAGGGTGTTCTATTTAAATTAAATAAATTATTGGCCGTTTATAGCTAGTAATTATTTAAAATAAATTTTTAGACATTCTGTATAAGGTAGTATAATTTTTATTATTGCAACACAATAACTTATCAATAAATAAACTTCAGTAAATATTTGGTATTAAAAACTTTGATATCCTCGGAGAAATGAAGCCTTAAAATTTATACTGCAATTTCGCAAAATTGAAAATATTTCAAAAACATTAAGGTTTAAGTGTAATAAATCTTAATCAAATTTACCTTTATTTTAATCGTAGAAACTAAAAATGCATTAATATACAGGGTGTTCCATTTAAAAAAATACAACTTTGATATTTTTTATTTATTTGGGACACTCTGTATCTTGTAAAAATATTTTGAAATTGTAGCTCTAATAGTCCTTCAACGAACCCAAAACTTACAATTTGTAAAAATCTAATCGTTTAGCTACAATACTCCGTGTCGTATGTGGTGAACAACCCTGTAGAATTTGGTTACAGCAACGGTTGCAGTTACAGTTGCAGTTCGCCAGTGAGTACGCGGCTTTAGATTAAAATGTTCTTCGTTGTTCGTTGTTTCCTCGAACTACGTCGATTACTTAATACACACCAGGTTCACAAGAAGTCACGTGAAGTGGTGTCATTTTTACTAAATATATTATGGTAAATTCACACAAATTTTGTGAATATTTCTAGAGACATGCAGTTTTACTACAAGATTGTTAATTCAATATTTTAATGTATCAATATTTTTTTTTTGCAAAATTACTTATAATTTTTTCAGTGTTACTTACTTAAATATTTACGACCATTCGCAATGTCTAAAAATATAATTAAAATTAGTAGAATACCCGAGCAACAGCTTGCAGTTGTATTCATAGAGAAAGCCGAATAATAAAATTAGTTTATAAAACAATTAGCTTTTTATTTCTAACCACTATCTCTCTTTAACGGATGATAATGAAAGACAACAATGACATTACTGGCAAATTTTGAAGTATCATAATTAGTGGAACAAGTTGAAAGTTTGTTAACTTTTTCTACTACTTTGAAAATGACTACCACTAATTTTAACTCTCCGCATGCTTATATTGAAATTAGGGGAGAATACTTATACGCTAATTGAAGCCATTAATTTATTCCACTAATTTGAAGGTTCAGAATGAAGTTTAATTCTAAGGCGACATTCATTCGGGACCTCGCAATTAGTGGAATAAATTATTGGTTTCAGTTATTACATTTTATACATTTTAGCTTACGATCATTAACAATGTCTAAAAATCGCACAATTAAAGTCAATAGAATGCTCTAGCAACAGCTGCCAGTAGTCAGTTGTATCCATAGAGAAAGCCTAATATTTAGCTTATAAAACAGTAAACTTTTGATGTCTAACCAAATTTTGCCTTGACGGATGATATTCAAAGCCACGAATGTCATTTATTCGTGGCAAATTTTGAAGTATAATTAGTGGAAATGTGGATAGTTTGTTAACTTTTTCTACTACTTGAAAACGACTACCACTAATTTTGACGTCCTGAATGCTTACATTTAAATTACAGGAACAAACCTCTACGCTAATTGAAACCACTAATTTTGATTTTTTTTTTCGGTTCTGAATGAAGCTTAAAAGTACCTACATCGTACACAGTGGCGACGTGTGGTTCAATAATTTAGGTGTGCACAGCTTTAGAAAAAACTCTTTTGGGACTCTTTTTGGGCTATCAAATCAGTCAATTCATTGCAAATTAAAGGATCTTATTTATTAAAAAACTGTCTATTTTATTTTTGCTTTAAAATTTATTGTCCTTATACCTAGTACAGGATCCGGCTGCAGGATTATAACGTCCATCTTATTTTTAATCAAAACCTAATTTTTACGTATACTTATGAATAGAACATGAATACACTTTTAACAGAGTGCCTATCAAAAAGTTGCCGCAACTATGTTAAATTAATAATAATAATAACTGATTTTGGCGACGACATTACGCTTATAAAAAGTCATTTATATGTCAAATTAAAGCTATTTTTATTCTGTGAATGATGTTATCAGAGTGCCTATCAAAAAGTTGCCGCAAATAGGAGTTGCCAAGGCTAGGCCTGTTCCAAACACCGGAACACCGTTTTAACACCCGTGTTTGACTGACACCGGTGGCCAAATATGTGTTATCCGGTGTTCCGGTGTCGGAGAGAGACCGGATTATTAATTAAAAAATATTACATTAAAAAAACGGCACCATCGACACCGACACCGGTGTTGATCTCGACACCGGTGTTCATCGCGAAACCGGTGTTGAGATAAACACCGGTGTCGAGGTAAACACAGGTGTCAAGATAAACACCGGTGTTGTAGATGATCACCGGTGCTGAAATGAACACCGGTGTTGAGATAAACACCGGTGTCAGTGTTGACACCGGTACACCGCACCGGCTGAAACACCGATGGTGCGAGCGATTTCAATACCTAACACCGGTGTTCAAATCTCATTACCGAACAGGTCTAGCTACGGTTCAAAGTTTTTGTCAAAGATCTTTTATAAAAGGTATTTGATGAAAAATTTGACAGAGTTAATATACAATATTTTATAAAATCACACATATTACACTGTCAAATTCTTTGATAAAATAAAATCTTTGACAAAGAAAATTTGATAGTGTAATACTGGCCTCACACAGAAAACTAAATATAAAAATAGTTAAATTATTTTGTGTTTCCTCGACTTAGCATTGAAATGAGTTTTAAAGTAATTTAGTAGAAAATATCTTTACAGTACCGTCTGTTATTGGTAAATAACATTTTTGGTTCAACTAAATTAAAAATTGACTATGCATAATTCAATCGTCAGATGCAGAGGTACAAGAACGTGCAGTTCGCGAAATGTCATGGTGAACTCAGCAGGCGTACCGCTGCACCACGTACTAATTTATAACTCAGCTTTCTTTCTGTCGTGACCATCGTTTTTCTTTCTTTTATTTTTTCTTTTTTATCTTTATGCATCAACTATTGTATATCCAATGTCTGTTAATTATTGGGCTGTATCTTTGAAAATATGTTTCTTATTTTCTTATAAATAACTGGTAGCGAGGAAGTAATGTTAAAGAACATTCTAAGAAAATGTATAATTTGCCTAAAAATAACTTTAATAGTTGTTTGGCTTCCCCAATGTATGTGACCATAAATATTTATTTATCACATAGAAGTACAGACTTTAAAATCTATATCAAATACACAATTATTCAAATGCACGGTTATTTTTACTATTAAGTATTATTTTAGTAATTTTCGTCAGTCTTTTTTATTAAATCAAATATGATTAATGATTAAATTTACTTCTACACAGCGATACATCTGGCCGATATGTGCTAAAAATTTCAGAATTAAAAACAATGTCAGTCAAAGAAGATATTTATGTTATTTCGCATTAAATAGCTTAAGTTCATAGTGTTTTAGTAAAAAGCAATCTTACATAGATAGTGAATTAGCCAGCGTTTTTAACAATAGAAGGATATTTTACAAAGAGCCTATCTGTTTTCAGTCGCTTTGCAAAACGCTTAATGAAAACTATTGTCAGATTGCACAAAACGTTTTACACGGGATTGATATAACTAACCTCAATTTATTCAACATTTCTTGAACTTCTCTTTCAAAATTAGGAAATAAAGGCACAAAAAGTGGTAACTCTGTTATATATAGTATGGTTAGGGAAGATTATTATTAAGATATAAATTTATCTTATTCTAAGAGAAAGCTAAGTTCCATAAGGAAGCAACCCTGTACACAGAATCGAATTACAGAGTATAATAAAATTAAATAGGATATTATTATTAAGGTTTTAATATATTTTGAATTTAAAATTATGTTACTAATAATTATAATTTATGAAATAGGGTTCAAGTTGTTTTCGTCTATAAATAAAATAAAATATTGGCATAAATTATTATTTTTGTATAGGAAAATATGGGGTATTTTTATTAAAGCGTAAATTATTCAGTATGCTTATGCTCATAGCTGACTAAACTTTGATAATTTCTTAATCTGCCTGGCCCCGATTTTGCATTTTGTAAAACGACTGAAAACAGGCACTCTTTTTGCAGAAGTGTACAGAAAATATCGTCATTGTTCAATATGCCTAATTCTGATTAGGCGTTTTGCAAAAAGAATTTTATTTTATTTTATTATTATTACTGACTAAATATGAATGTTACTTCGTTTTGTCTATTTTAATAAAACTCTATTCTCATTTTGTTTTTGATATATGATGTAGCTGCATTTTTTAAGTATCTCCTTAGATTAGATTTCTGATTCTGAGAGTCAATCCCGGGACCCCGTATGAAAACGCGATCCCGATCACGAAAATTGAAAACGCTAGTTGCCATGTAACATGTGGTTGACTTTTTTGGGGTTTGCATTAATATGTCTCCAGCTTACTTCATTCAGAGGAGTCTATAATAATTGTAGTTCCATACAAAATTATAAATCAGACAAATACTTTTCACGTTTTAATATGAATGAACAAAAGTTGATAAAAACTGTGAGAGTTAAAATTCGCAAAATGTAGGAACGCTGATGGGCAAAAAAGGCATCAGCGACAAAAAATAAACCGTTAAACGACTGAGGGTCCACACTTTTACTAACTTATTTCGCGTTTATTGATAAAAAACGACCCGTTTTCGCTTTTCATTCCTCCCTCCGTGGCTGTTCTTTCCTCGTTTGGCCGAGACATCGGTAAATGAACCGGAATATCTTTTCCGGAAGTAAATTCCCGGAGAAATTTAGCGAAATAATGACAGAGGAAAAGAAACCGGGGACGCGCCGCGTCGAATATTAAAACCGAAAACTACCCTAAATCACTTTTAAAATGGGGTCAAAAGTTACGCAACTTTTTTTGTCGGTATTGGCGAGACGTGCCTTAATTTTTAACGCTCTCGTCCCGGGTGACATTTGTGTTTGTATTCGAAGCAGAAGGAAAGGTTTCGGCCGTTTTTCATTTCCCTCTTTGAGGTTACGGTACGGTAGTACACTTTCGCGCTGTTCTTTATCAATGGCAAGGTCTTTCGCTTTTTTTACGAGCAGAATTTCCTTTTCAGCACTTTTTACAACCGAGGTTTGATAAATGTTATACATTTAGATGTTATCTCATTTATTTCTACATCATCATCAGCATTTTCCGCTTATTCAATCATTTTCAATTATGGTGTAGCCTCCTTCACATAGTCTCTTTGTAGTTGGGCCCATTGTTTGTTGGCTATGCGGATCCAAGTTATCCCTGCTAATTTCCTAATATCTTGGTCCCATCTCGGGTTTGGTCTTCCTCTAGGTCTCTTAATTCCTCGTGGGTACCATGCTGTAATTCTTGTAGTCTCTCTGTTGTCCGTTCTTCTTGCTAGATGTCCTACCCATTGCCATTTTTGAGGTATTTGACTCTGTGGATGATATCTATTACCTGGGTCTTTTGTCGTATCCACTCTATTCTATTACGGCCTCTCTTGGTTATTTCCAGCATATTCCGTGTGCGTTGTGCGATCGGCAGTTTCCTTATGATGTCCGTTTTAAGTGTCCAGGTTTTGCATGCGTAGGTCATGACTGGTGGTACACATTGGTCGAATGTTTTCTTCTTTAGATAGAGTGGCATTCTAGATTTGAATATGATTAAATTTCTTCCATAAGTACTCCTTGCTAACTTAATTCTTCTGTTGACTTTTGGTAGTAGAGATCCTGAGCTGTATATGATTTGTCCCAAATATGTATATTCTTCTACTATTTCCAGTGTTGTGTTATTTATTAGAATGTCTTTTCTTTCCATTAGTTCGTTGTACAGGTTATCCCACTAAGAATAGCTTTCGGCTGTATCTCGGAAAGTATTAGTCGTAGAGCTTGCGGAAAAAAATATTTATAACTAAAGAGAGCATGAGAAATTACTGGAAATTATTTTCAAGTTTGTAGAGCGGCCGGCGGCCGCTAGAGGGTGCAACTGCAATTAAAAATAAGAAAAGGGAGTTTTTACACAATTTTGTCTAGATAACGGATACTATAAATAATAGATTCATAATCTTTAGTAAATTTTGCATATTTTTTGTTGGAACCATTTTCCCCTATCTGCCAAAATAAAGTGGTGGGGAAACCTTAGATCTGTTTTTATTTAAACATTAATAACTCCGGACTGTTTTAACGGAATCCAATAAGTGGGGGCTCGTTTAAAAGAGCGTTTTTTACTCTATATTATACCATATAAACAATAATAATCAGCTTTTGAACGTAGATGCTAGGGGGCGCTGTATTACAATTTAACAAACATTGCGCGTTTTTTCGAAAAAGTTAAATGCGATAGTATATGTAATTTTAGCTGACACTAAAGAGTAATAAAAGTTTAAAAATTCAGAGAAAACCGCATCTTGATATCTCTTTTCAAACCAACGTTATTAGCAAAATTATAATAAATACCAAAAAATAAGCCCTTAATTACCTTATTTTTTTAAGACGGTTACAGTAGCCCTCTTGATTATGACCATTTTAATAAAAAATAAGATAAAAACAATTAGTTTATTCTAAAATCAACAATATACCAGAATACGATAATACCAGATGTATTAATATCTAACAATTAAGATATCAATGACAGTGAATAAGAAACGACGCTTCAATGAAGTCATGGTAGGCTTTGAAAAAAAGATGCTTTTGACGTAATAGTATACACGTCAAAGAGTTATTAAATTAACATTTTGATAGTCTTAGCAGCGTTTTTTCTCTTTTAAAGAAAGGCATTTTTAGAAAAGCAATCAATAGATAAAAAACGCTGCTGAGACTATCAAATTGTTGATATAATAATATTTTGAGTTTAAACTATCTCTTTAAAAAGCAACTTTTTTCCAAAGCCTACCATGAATTTACTGAGGCGTCGTTTCTTATTCACTCTCATTGATATCTTAATTATTAGATATTAATACCGTATGATCGAGAAAAAACGGCGTCAGCGATGGCTATGGAATGAAGATCGCTGTCATTTTATATGTAAATTTATATGGGAAATGTCATTGATGTTCATTTCCCAGCCAACTGGACGCCGTTTTTTTTCGATCATACGGTACATCTAGTATATTATGGTATTGTGGTACATTGTCGATTTTTTGAATGAAATAATCTTTTCTATCTTATTTTTTATCAGAATGGTCATAATCAAGAGGGCTAGGTATACCGTGTTAGAAAGATAAGGTAGTTAAGGGCTTATTTTTTCGTATTTATTATAATTTTGCTAATAACTTTGGTTTGAAAAGAGATATCAAGATGCGGTTTTCGCTGAATTTTTAAACTTTTATTACTCTTTAGTATCAGCTAAAATTACATATACCTACTATCGCATTTAACTTTTTCGAAAAAACGCGTACTGTTTGTTAAATTGTAAGACAGCGCCCCCTAGCGTCTACGTTCAAAAGTTTATTTTTATTGTCTATACGGAATAATATAGAGTAAGAAACGCTCTTTTAAACGAGCCCCCACTTATTGGATTCCGATCAACCAGTCCGGAGTTATTAACATTTAAATATAAACAGATCTAACCTTCCCCCACCACCTTATTTTGGCAGATAGGGGAAAATGGTTCTAACAAAAAGTATGCAAAATTTACTAAAGATTATGAATCTATTATTTATAGTATCCGTTATTTTGACAAAATTGTGTAAAAACTCCCTTTTCTTATTTTTAATAGCAGTTGCGCCCTCTAGCAGCCGCTCTACAAACTTGAAAATAATTTCCAGCAATTTCTCATGCTCTCTTTAGTCATTAATATTTTTTTCCGCAAGCTCTACGACTAATACTTTCCGAGATACAGCCGAGAGCTATTCTTAGTGGGACACCCGGTACATTACTTTAATTTTTGCTAAATTCATTTTAAGGCCCACTTTATTGCTGGCTGTATTTAGTTCATTAATTTGTGCTTGTAATTCCTCAGGAGCATTGACAATCAGGACTATGTAATTAGCGAATCTTAGAAAGTTAAGATATTCTCCATATATTTTTAATCCTTTGTTGGTCAAGTCCAGTTGACGGAAGATTTCTTCTAATGTAAAAAAATAACGAGGGTGTCATTTAAAAATCAAAAGTTGTAGTTATTTCCGGTAAAACAGGAAGTGACCGAAAACAATTGAATACGTCAATCAATCCTAATTTATGTCATATACCATCATACCAAATCTCGTTTTTTTAACTGAAAAAATATAAAAATATAGGGGTGAGCCACTTTTGAGACGCACCCGGTATACACGTCATTCGTTCTCTTACAAAAAGCAAATGCCATATAATGTAAATTAATTGTTAATTCCAGTATTCTTTTAGTCCTGTATTTAGTTCGTTAATTTGTGCTTGTGTGTGATCTATTTTTAATCTTTTGTTGGTCCAGTCCAGTTGGAGCAAGATCTAGTATTTCTGTAAACAGGGAAACAGGGCTTTGGAGATATCGCGTCTCCCTCTCGTATATACTCTTTTCCCAGTTGGGAACTCTGGGGTTCTTTTATATATCATTACTCTTGCTTTGGCTTCTTTGTATATATTGACGAGAGTTTCTATATGTCTTTTCCTGCCAATACTTTCTTCCCGATGTCTTTCTTTCGCTAGGGCTTCTATTATTGCCTTAGAATATATTGAGTAGAAAGCCTTCTCAAAATCTCTAAGGGCTATGCCTAGTGGATGTTGGTATTTTCTTGTTCGGCTGATAGTTTCTCTTAGTGTATGTATGTGATTAATCAGTGTATCTACTACGGGTTAAAGATTGATTCTCCTATACCTTCCGTTTCCATTCCATATCCATTCCATATCCGTTCCGTATTTTTTATTGTATTGACGCTATACGTAGAGGTGAAAGAATAAATAAAAGGTGATAAGTAAGAGGTGAAAGAATAAATAAATATCAGCAAAATATTAACAGAGCTGGTACAAATTTAAGAACTTGACAACGCTGTTTTCGATAAGCTTCACTCCGTCCGCCAAAAAAAGGAAAAAAAGGAAAGGATATGGAACGGAAGGGAAACGGATCGAATAGTGTGCATTGTCCTATTCAATTACATGATATAATATTTTATGTAAACGGAAGGGAAACGGAAGGGAGCTGATATGGAAGGTATAGTGAGCACATTAACTCTTCTATCTACAATAATATATTGCATTGGAAATACATTTAACTTTTACTTCTATTCAAAACCAGTGTATTCTTCCAATTTGAATTACCTTCAGAAGGCAATTTGAAAGTTCGTACAAAGAGCAATTTAATCATCGAAGGCTTGGGCGAGAAAGAATAGACCCATCGTCACAAACATCGTAATTTTCCTATTGGGAATGTTCGTCTGTTCGCTCGCCCCTCACCGTGCGCCTAAAACAAAACATAATAGGACAAAAACCGCCTCGATGGCCCATTGTTCCATTAGGAGAACGCCCTACCGCACAACCTAACCTCAAATTATCGCTCGAAATGGTTTGTGAAACGACGGCCGTCCGATACCTATCACCGAATATAATTGCCAACAAACCCCGAAATTACCGATTCCAAATTACCGGTTCTATTGGCAACGCCGCTCCGTTATTCTACACTGAAAGAAAGTACAAGGCGGGATTTTGTTAATTACATTGCGTAAGAACTTTTACATTCGCTATTTTAAACCATTGAATTAACATTTCTGATATTCTCCAATTAAGGATTAATTATTAATTAAGGACTCCTCTTAGCTCCACTTAACATCAAAATAATACACCAATTCTCCACACAGTACACTTTCCTTTTAAACACTGTCAAACAAGTCTAAAATTACAGACAATGTAATATGTAAAGATAATATGAACAGAGATTATGGTCCAATTCCTTCCAGTTCTCTGTTCCTCTATTGCTCTAGTCTCAGTAGGCCTGGCTAGTTTTGTCACGCTTGGTCGGCACCAAGTGAGCGCCTATATAGACGCTCAATTTGTAGATGTTAGTTTGAGATGTTATTTGTAGATGTTAGTTGCTGCTCAATACGGTTAGCGAAACATTAATGATGCTCTAACATGGTTACCAGTACCAAGAAGTAAAGCGTTTTGGTGTATTGTAATGAATTAGTGTTTTATTTTGCTGTTGTAACATCAAAGGTTCCAACCCCCAATTGTAATCAGGGGTGGAACTCTGTAACTAAACAGCGATGAAGGATAATACTGCCCTTGGCCGTAGAAACTAAACAGTAACCGACAGTATTTTTATTCTTTATCGCTCCCGATAGCAATTTAGTTACAGAGTTGTCCACCCGAGTTGCCTAACTATGATCAACTGTCTCTCTTAAGATGTAAAATATAGCTAAAACAATTTTACTAGACAGTGACGTATTAAATATATTTACTAAATCTTTCTAGAAGTAGAGGATGAATGCATATTGCATACATACCTATTTAGGTCACGATACAGAAATCTGGATATTTTTCCGGATATTAAAAGTTAAAAGAAAAATAAAATTGACATAGACAACATCTATGCATCAGCATCTATAAGGGGCAGATGTCTTGAGAATAGAAGAAAGCTAGCTTTCATTTTATATGTAAAATTATATGCGGAATGTTATTGATCGTCTATTCCAAGCCAGCAGGATGGCGTTTATTTTCGATTATACAATATAAATTTCAATCCAGATGGCTTCAGCGGGGAAATTCCAATATTAGACATCGTCTTTAGAACAAAAAAATAGATTCAACTAAAATAGGGAATTTTTTAACAAGCCCCATTAATTACGCCGCACTCCGATGGACACACCTTAGTCTTTAAAACAATAGCTTAGGAAAATTTACTTGCAAGTCCAAAATAGAGTTTGACTAGCGATCAAAGCATCCTTGGCAGAAATCGAAAAATGCGTACAACTTATCTTATATAGGAACTATATAAAACAACCTAACCTAACCTAGCCTAGCCATCTTATTCAAGAGACAAACAGCCTTAAGAGCAATCAACTTAGTAACTCATCAACTCGAAGTTGGCCAAAGAATGCCTAGAGAAGCTAAACAAATTAGGCAAATAAAATAAAGTCCTCCTTTGCTGTGTATCAACCCATAAAGGGACAGAAGGTCATGAAAAAGCAAACGATCTAGCTAGAAAAAGAGCGAACACTGTGCTAAGTGGACCAGAACCGTTCTACTTTCCAAGTGGAAACCAACTTAAAGCGGAACTCAAGAACCTGGAAGACTCGAAGACACTCGAAGAAATTTCTCAGAACTTACGACCGAGAAAAATAAAATATTTTCCTTGATTTAAATAAGAACAATCTTTGGATTGTCACGAGGTTTTTAACAGGACACTATGTCTCCTCAATGAACACCTCAGTAGATTGAAGCTAAGAAACGTAGAATGCAGATTCTGGTGGGGAAAATGGAGAAACACCAGAAAATATATCCATTGAGTGCGCCGAGACGACAACCATTCGTGCCATAATCTTTGGTACAACCCAACTGTTAAATCCCTGACACTATATGATGAATGCCGGGAAAGGGGGTAGAAGCAATAGATCTATAAGGTGGTAGTAATTGACTTCCGACTATTTAGTTGCAAAAGTGAAAACAATACATTCTTATGGAGCCGATCGCCCCAATATTTGATTACATTGTGTAGCTTTAGGCTATGCGCTGACAGGTAATTTTTAATCGGCTGACTATTTAGTTGCATATTTGTAATTAATATATGCGTATGGAGCCGCGCTCACATGCAATGAAATAGTCGACCGATCGACTTCATAAGTATGTATTGTTTTTAGTTTTGCAACTAAATAGTCGGCCGACCGAAAAATTACAGGTTAGCGCGTAGGCTTATTGTATCGAATTTCCCTTCACAGTATCCCTACTATTAAAAATCGTAAGTCAGGGAATTCAAAGTGTCTTGTTTTTCAAATTAATATTTTTTTTAGAAAATACGCGATAATTGTTTTGAGTAGTTTATTATTATTATTTATAAAAGCCTTCTAACAATTTTTCTCTGGGTACAGTTCGGTTCCCCTTGATAATTGTATTTTCGATTATTGTGCTCCATAATCCGAAGGCCATAAAGCGATTTAATGGGCCGTAGCGATATACCTAGTGGATTTATTTCTTATTTTTATCTTTGCCTTTTTTCTACCTTACTTTTTCCTTTCCTTTTATCGTCTTTCGATTCTGCTCGGTCATCTTTTAATGACGAAAAATGCGAGCCAAGTAAGTCATTAAATCAAATATAGAAGCAAGCGTAATTACACAAAGAATCTAAGGATGCAAGAAAGAGGAAGTGGAAAATTGTTTCCGTGGTTTTATACGATAATCAAAATTGTAAGGTCAACAAAATGCGTCAATATAGAGAAACACTGAAAATGTTTTTTCTGTTTGTGTTAATACATTATATATGTATAAAATATTATATTTATCGCAATAATAACTGGTCTACTGATGCCAACAAAAGCTGTCCAAAACTAATGGCTATGATAATTGTTTTATAAGATCTTTTTATAGTTTGTAACGTAACTACATAATCTAATACAAGGCTAATACTTAATATATTTTTGAGTTGATATTCGGTTGATTTGTAATTTAACTAGTAATGGGGTTGATTTTCCCCTTCAGTCATAATAGCATTCAGTCAAAATGGTTGATTGTTTTCAAGCCTTCATCTTCCTATAATACTGTCAAGTAGTGATGTAGAGGGTAATATTACCGAGGTAATTTTGGTAATATTACATAATATTACCGCAAGATCGATAACATTGGAAATATGGATTTTTTCCCGCTCTACTTTTTGCTTTGTTTTGGTGAAAACAAGATGGGGCTTTTTGGGCACTGAACGCTCATTAAAAAAAGCTTACCAGTTGTTAATACTCCAGATAATTCCGATGTTCTTTCACCAAACAGCAATTACTATGACTACAATAAAAAGTTTTTACCTGGTGTTTTGAAATAAGATCTATATATTATGTATCAAAGTATCAGATTTGTCCGTTGCTCGGTCGGAAAACAAGAGAATGTGTGCAATTCTGGAAAACGGGCAAGTAAATGTTTAAGATCTGCTCATCTTCTTGCCTACCTATTATAACCAAATCTACGCGTCGAAAATTTAACTGAAGCTGAAAATTTAATTGTAACGACGTTAATCTATGAAACTGCAAGGCGTCATCCAAAGTATTTTCACAAGTAGATCTCACTATGGAAGCACTGACTGGCACGATACAAAGTTAGAGGTTATATTTATGCTAAAGAATTCGTCCTTTCCAGTGAAAAATCTAGGTCTGGACTCTGGACCAGTTCTGGTGGGTAAGAATTTGCTTCAGCTCTAAAATAAGTATGTTGGCTATCGACAAATTAAATTTACTATCGTAAACAGACGCAACCGACAGAACCTTTTGTACGAGATTTTTTGTTCAATATCGATTAGGAAAAGCTTGAAATCGACCCTTTGGATACAATTCTACATCTAAATTTCCGTACAAAATTGCTAGCTTTTTGAAACTTCCCAATACGAAAACCTACACAGATCATGCTTTTAGACGAACAGCGACTACGTTGCTGGTAAATAGCAGAGCTGATATTTTACAGCTGAAGCGTCTAGGGGGATGGAAATCCAGTGTTGTGGCTGAGGGTTATGTGGATGCATCTGTAGCCAATCAAACTAAAACCGCAAATATGATATCTTCAAAGACATCGTTGCCATCGTCTTCCTGTAGCAATTCAAACTCTTTACCTTCTTTCGTTGACATTAGAAGACCTGGCTCAAGTCAGGAGTTAAGTTTTGGCGGTAGTGAAACCTCATTGAGTGAAACACATCATCTGGGTGGCCCCTTAACAATATCGATTAACGCGTACAACAAATTTAACCATTAATTTCAACAAATAAATGTATTAAAATCTTCAATTATTATTGTTAATCTTCTTGTTTATTTTTGATGATGTTAGATAAGTATTTAATAAATATATTACAAGAATATTTTACTTAATTAAATGAGGCGAGAAATAAAAGTGCGAAAAACCGAGTGAAGGAAATTGGTGAGGGAAATGGAAGAGGGAAGAAATGTAGATAATTTGACACTTTCAAATTTTTTAAAGGTCAGTAATGTCAGTATTACATATGTGGTTCTAAGTAAAATATATTGCCTCCTCGACTTCTCTAAATTTTCATTTGCATTACATTTACTTAAAATACTCGTACTATTTATTTAAAGGATTCCTTGTAGAAAGTCTATCAATAAAAATCAAGCAAGACTTGCAAGATTCTTGTAGCAAGACCAAGACCGAAAGAGTCTTGGTTTTGGTCTTATATTTGCCCATCACCAATTGATATTATCTTATCATAACATATTTATGTAAAATTGACAATAATGTATATTTATGTTAATTATTTATAAAACTACTCTAACAATTTTTCTCTAGGTACAAAATGGAGCTCCGTTAATAATTGAATTTTCTATAAAGGCTATAGAGATTACCACCGCCTTATACTCGGTGGATTTATTTCTTCTTTTAATTTTTTTCTCTTTCTCGTCTCGGCTCTTATAGTTTTTCCATTCTGCTCGATTAATTTGATGAGGAATATCAGAGTCAGAACAAAAGTAAGTTCAATATAGACGTAAGTGTAATTAATATAAACAAAGAATATAAAGACACAAGAAAGAGGAAGTGGAAAATTATTTCCGTGATGTTTTAAACGCAAAAGCATTGAAAGGTTAACAAAATGCGTCAATATAAAGGAACAAGGAAACCTTTTTTAAACAATGATCATATTTAAATGCATTACTTATCAGTTTTTTATGACGAGGTGTAATAGTCCATGTAGTTTACTATCAAAAGATATTAATTTTATGTAAAGAAAGAGGTTTCTTCCTTCTTGATGTTTATGGTAGTTATTGTTAAATTAAACGATGGTATTATTCTCAGAGTTGGAAAAAATAGTAGCTTTTTTGTTTTTCATCAAAACATGTGTTTTACGATTTAAAACATATTTTATTGGTTCAACACGATTTTAGCTCCAAAGTTTGAATTATGTTTAAAATTTGTTTAAAATGCTTATTTTAAACTCTGGCTTTAAACTACGTAGGTAGTTAAACTATATTCAAAATTTTAGAAGCTAGCTAGCTGCAAAGAATATTATAGTTAGAATTATGTTTGCTAGCTGGAACGATAAGGCAGCAAAACTTATTTCGATTTTTAGAAAACTAAATGATATTCCTTCGATTTGTAGCACAGAGTAATAGATTTATTATCACATACAGTGTGTCAATTTTAAAACTTCCCACCTTTAATATCTTTCTTGCAGTTAAAAATATGAAAAATTGGAAAGACACCTCAATTTTATTTGTAAGGGGGACGCTTTAAATGAATATTTTTAGCCTTTTTCTTTCAACCCCCTAGGAGGGGTAGATGTCACCTTTACAATTTTAAATGGGAATGGGGGTCAAGTGGCACATAGTTTTAAAGGGAATTTAATTCTCTTTTCAGTGGTATCCTACTTTGTTGCTTTTTATCCAGAGGTTTCCGAATAATCGCGTTTCAAAGTTGCAGAAACAATTAAACATGCCTGCATTGATATTTTGGTTTTCACGTTAGTGTTTACACAAAAGTTATTGCAATGGATCTCCTTGTAGTACAAATGATTAGAAGATTAGGTTACACCACTTACGCCCTATCTTATAAGTTGTTCAAAATGTTGTCCATTTTCCTGTAAACAGTAATAAAGTCTGTTTTCAAACATCTCCCTAACATTTCGGAAAACTTCACCAAGAATTCACCGGCATTCTGCTGTAATTTAAGATCATCAATATCAGTAGATTGTGTTTTGTAAACAATGGATTTAAGATGTCCCCCCAAAAATAAAAAAGTCTAAGTGATCTTGAAAGCCATTGAATTGGTCTCCTTCTGCCAATCCATGTACCCGGAAATCTCTCGTTTAACCACTGTCGGACCGCAAAAAAATAATGAGCTATAGCACCGCCCTGCTGGAATGTTAAAAAATCCTCCTATGAAACTGATTAGAGGTTGCCACTCATTCGAATTTGAGAAAGGAAACGTTACTGTTTATGATGTTTTCTGTTTATTAGTATTTCGAATTTCGACTCCCTAGAATAATGTAATGGATACGTCCTTGTTACCTCCTAATCTTCTAGTCATTTGTACTACAAGGAGATCTACTGCAATAATTTTTGTGTAAACACTAGCCTGAAAACCAAAATCTCAATGCAGGCATGTTTAATTGTTTCTGCAACTTTGAAACGCGATTATTCGGAAATATCTGGACAAAAAGCAACAAAATAGGATACCACTGAAAAGAGAATTAAATGCCCTTTAAAACGAAATGCCACTTGACCCCCATTCCCATTTAAGATTGCAAGGGTGACCCCTCCTAGGGGGTTGAAAGAAAAAGGCCAAAAATATTCATTTAAAGTGTCCCCCTTACTAATAAAATTGACGTGTTTTTTCGATTTTTCATATTTTTAACTGCAAGAAAGATATTAAGGGTGGGTTAAGTTTTAAAATTGACACACTGTATATAATCACTTATGTATCATGTTTTTATTAGTTCTGTCATCAGACCTAGTTTTTTTTCTATTGTAATTTTAGATTGAGATGATTACTACTTTGTGTCTTATTCTTTTTGTATAAGAGTGCTTTTTTTCTTAATTAGTCCAAAGAAAAAGTTTGTAACTTGTAATAAAAAAATAAAATGTAGTGGGGTTTTAAACACGTTGAATTGAAAGAACAACGAACTACATTAGAGAATTACAAAAAATATATTACTACATGTCTGGTTTAATTTTCGTATTTTATTATTTCATACATTTCGGATTTACAGAAATGATTATTCGAGTCAAAATATTTAGCAGCATATTAGGCTAACCATTTGTGGTCCTAAGAAAAAGGTTCATGTTCCAAAAGTGTGAACAATTTGGAAAAACTGACAAAGGAGTATGACAAGAAGACACAATATGCCCAAAGCTGTTTGCAGCAACACTAGTAGAGATATTCCGTCAACTAGACTGGACCAACAAAGGATTAAAAATAGATGAGGAATATCTTAACCATCTAAGATACCGCTGATGACATAGTAATCTTAATTGTCAATAGTCCTGAAGAACTACAAACACAAATTAACGAACTAAATACAGCCAGCAATTAAGTCGGTCTCAAAATGAATTTAGTAAAAACTAAAGTAATGTACAACGAACTAGTAAAAAGAAAATACATTCTAATAAATAACACAAAACTGGAAATAGTAGAATACATATATTTGGGACAACTAATACAGAGCTCGGGATCTTTACTATCAGAAATCAACAGAAGAATTAAGTTAGCAAGGAGTAGTTATGGAAGAAATTTAAGCATATTCAAATCTAGAATACAACTCTATCTAAAGAAGAAAACATTCGACCAATGTGTACTCGTACTACCTGTCATGATCTATGCATGCAATACCTGCGGTGCTATACTTGACATCGTTCGCACTTTCCGTATACGCATTTACATGTATTGTTATATGACTTTCTCGGTGATGCGAGTGATATTTGAAGATGCGAGTGGTTAACAATATGTACCCTGGACTCTTAACTTACTGCCATTACTCGCTGACGAGTATTTGACACGCATCAGAAGATGGTTACGCAAGGCGTTTCCTGTCATGAGCTTTTCTGTGACTGAAAAGCCCGATACGTGATGTTCTCTCTCTTCCGCACTCCGGACATACAAAAATCTCATTACTTTGTTGCCTCTTTACTTTTTGTTTGTCGGTATTAACTGAATTTACAATTCTCCTCCATTGCGTTCTATTGTGCGCTGCTTCCTCCCACTGATGCTGCATACTTATTCCCTTTAAGTTTTTATGAAAAATATCCTTCTATCTTTTGAGTTGTCCACCCGGTTTCCTCTTACCCTCTACAAGTTTACCGCAAAGAAGAGATTTCGGTAGGCGGTTTTCTTGCATCCTGCATACGTGGCCGGCCCATCTTAACCGAAATTTAGTAATCATGACTTCAGCGCTCTCGCAGCTTGCTTTTTCAAGGACTCATATGTTTGAGACATGGTGGTACCATTTGATTCTTAACAGTTGTCTAAGGTGTCTCTGTTGCAACTTGTTTAATGCGCTCGTGTGCCGGCGGTAGGGCACCCAGGTTTCGCTTCCATATAACATGGTGCTATTACATTATATAACATGGTGTTATTACTGCTCGATACACTGCAGGTTTTGTTTTTGTGCTCAAGTCATGATTGTAGAAAACCCTGTCTTTTAATTTCCATAATGCTCTTGAGGCGCTGCTGATTCTGTGCTGAATTTCAGAGCCGATATTTGCGTTTTCCGAAATCAAACTGCCGAGGTAATTAAATTCCGATACATATTCCAATAGGTCTTCTCCGATTTATAGCGCTGTTCTGATTTTCCGGGGGAGTGCACATGATTTTAGTTTTATCGATGTTCAGTTTAAGGCCCAAAGTCTCGTATACGCAAGTATATGTGTTCAGCATTTCCTGTAATTGCTGTAATTTCCTGTAATTGCTGTGGACTCTTAAAACGGACATTATAAAGAAACTACAGGTCACACAACGCTTAATGGAACGAAATATGTTGGGAATAACCAAAAAAGAGTGTAAAAGAATAGAACGGATACTATAAAAAACCCAGGTAATAGATGTCATCCACAGAATCAAATCCCTCACGTGGCAATGGGCAGGATACCTGGCAAGAAGGATGAACAATAGATAGATAACAAAAATTACAATGGTACCCACAAGGAATTAAGAGACCTAGTGGAAGAACAAGCCTGATATTAGGAAATTAGCAGGGATAACTTGGGCCCGCATAGCCAACAATAGACAACAATGGGCCCAACTACAAAGAGAGTATTTAGATATATCAGGGAGGCTACACCATAATTGAAAATGGTTCAATAAGCTGAGATTGATGATTGATAGTGATCATTTAAATTAACAGCAACTTGAAAAAACTTGGTCTTTGGGTTTTTCGTCACTGGAGAAGAAATCTACAAAATAAAAAGTTTTGTAAAGGCATTGAATCCAAATGGAATCCAGCTTGTCAGTGGCTTTTTACTAGTAAAACAAATTTTCCTAACCGAAATAAAATACTTAACGTTTTGGGAGGTAAAATAAAGCATATAAAACACACACAGAAAAAAGAATTATAAAAATAGACAGGATTTAGACTAAATGTCTAAATAATTAACAGAATGTTCGTTGATTATTAAAGTTTTCATACCAAAAATCTGAAAATATTAAGGAACTCTTGTCAATAATAAGGAACCCAACCATACAAATGAATAGAAAAAATAAAGACTTTTGGACGTAAAAAGCGCATCTTTCGAAAAATTGAAAATAGAACTTGAATCATATTAAGAGAAAAAAGGAAAACATGCTTAAGCTGCAGGTTTGGCGTGCGCGACTTTTTGACTAATGGCCTGTTAAAAATAACGAACGACCAGCAAGTTCATTAACAAGGTTAATAGGTAATACCGTTCAATTCTTCGCTGTCGAACAGCTTTCTCTATTTCACATACGGTGCGATATTATCTATCTTCGTCGTTTGCTGTGCTTTAAAGCTGATTTATCGACTTTTAGAGGGTGCTTTTTTGATGGATTTCTTTTCTTCTTCTCCTTTCAAAAACACATCAACCCTCGAACGGGCGCGTCCTGAATTTTGTACCGCAATTTTACTAATTTCGAAAACAAAGTATCCATTGGACGATAGGTCGGTGGTGCCATTAAATATTCTTATTTAGGGATATTTGACACATCGGGTCGTAGAACTTGCATATCCAGCGATTTTGTTTCAGTAGAAATTCTGTCATAAACCTGGCATCTACAAAAGTTGTGGTACTCCGTGCCGCTACGCGCCCTGTTATGAAAGTAAAATACGAGTAGTTATCACATTATAATTATTTTGCTTTATTTGGTGTAATTTTAAATTGTTAATTAATTTTTTCGATTGCTTCATTAATAATCCGTTAAATATATGTTATATAACCTGTAGTAAGGACGGAAAGGGCAAGTATAGACAAACTCTTAACAGAGATTTCCAAGTTTTCCTCGCTAAATATACTCCAGAGGTAAATTTACTAGTTAGAGACAATAAGAAGCGAGTTGGTCCCTGCCATGTATGTAAAACATATAAAACAACTAGTTTTTGTAAAATTTGTTCGCAAAAACTAGAGTGATAGGTGATAGACTAATCAATTGTATTACCAGTAGATAAATATTTAGATGATAGTTTCATCTTCTTCAAGTGGTTATTTTTATGAATATTTAAAAAGTTCTGTTTCGTTTATTTCTAAAGGTGCGTATTCATTATCCGAACGAACGAACGAATGAAAGTGCGGTATATTTAGACGGGGACCGAACGCATGCGGCCGTTCGTTCGGTCGTGCGCTCGACCATAGGCTTCGAGTCGGTACATCAAAGGCGTTCGCCTGCGTGCGCTTTCAGATTTAAGGTGCGTATTCATTATCCGAACGAACGAACGAACGAACGAACGAACGAACGAACGAATGAAAGTGCGGTATATTTAGACGGGGACCGAACGCATGCGGCCGTTCGTTCGTTCGTGCGCTCGACCATCCGCTTCGAGTCGGTACATCAAAGGCGTTTAGACGTCATGGTACAAAGAATACAAGGTATGATCGATAGCGGCTCCAATTTCGTTCAGTTCGCGCATACCACCTGTGACGTCACTAGGAAAATAATGAATAAATAAAAAATAAAGAAAGTTGACAGGAGATCTGCAATTTTTGGGGTTATGGTTAAGAATTGTTTATTTTAAGACTTTTTAGTTCGTTTAATTTAATAATTACTAAAACCAGCAGTTCCAAAAATATATTTAAAAATAATAATTATCTATTAACATGGATTTGGACGATAGGTAAGAATACTGAATTTATTTCTATATTCGGTATAAAATTGTTTATTAGGTTTTTAGTTTGCGATGTTTATGGTAAATAATTTTCATTTTCATTGCCTCTGAATTCACATGAGGACAGAGTTGAGGATATCTATGGAAAAGTAACCACAAGAGGAATTGTTACATCATTTAAAAAATATTGGGAAGTTTATTGTTTCCCATCGAAAAGTAGAAAATGCCAATGCAGATGAACGTATTGTAATTGTGATAGAAGTAATTCTAAGGGTGAAGTTTATTATAATTAGTGGAAGTAATACCAAGGGTGAAGTTTATTATAATTAGTGACCTCTGCTTCTTTTTATATGTAGAAGTTTCTGGTTTTGAGAATAAATCGGTTGAACGACACCCAAAATTTAAAGGAAGTATTTGCATACCCAGAATATGCCCATCAAGGATTATATAGCTCAAATTTCCTTTAATGGTAGGCAATTATTCAATGCAAATTAACTTTTTAAGTGACTAAAATATTAAATAGTTTACAATATGGTATATCACTAAAAATATATTACTTTTAGGTACAATTAGGGCCCGATACATTTCAAAAAGTAGAATATTATTTTATATTAAATGAGGTATTGTACTAACAATCAATTTATATTATAACGGAGATTAAAAAAATAACAGAATAAATAGTTCTTTTTCTTATACTACAAAAATAAACTATAGAATACAACAGTATTTAAAAAAATAAAAAGTGATGTTCCGGCCGAGATTCGAACTCCGGTCTCTCGCTTCCTAGCCCGACTCCTTATGCACTGCTCCATAGTAACTTGCTTAGCGATAATTCAATGACGGTATATAAACAAAAAAAAACAGGTTTATAACAATATCTTGACGATTTGAACTGGCGCGCGAATGAAGAAATGCGTGCGGTCTTCTCGTGCGGTTCTATCGTGCGGTCCCCGTCCATACCACTAGCGAACATTCGTTCGTTCGTTCGTTCGTTCGTGCGGATAATGAATACGCACCTTAAGGTGCGTATTCATTATCCGAACGAACGAACGAACGAACGAACGAATGAAAGTGCGGTATATTTAGACGGGGACCGAACGCATGCGGCCGTTCGTTCGGTCGTGCGCTCGACCATCCGCTTCGAGTCGGTACACCAAAGGCGTTCGCCTGCGTGCGCTTTCAGATTTAAGGTGCGTATTCATTATCCGAACGAACGAACGAACGAACGAATGAAAGTGCGGTATATTTAGACGGGGACCGAACGCATGCGGCCGTTCGTTCGTTCGTGCGCTCGACCATCCGTTTCGAGTCGGTACATCAAAGGCGTTTAGACGTCATGGTACAAAGAATACAAGGTATGATCGATAGCGGCTCCAATTTCGTTCAGTTCGCGCATACCACCTGTGACGTCACTAGGAAAATAATGAATAAATAAAAAAAAAGAAAGTTGACAGGAGATCTGCATTTTTGAGGTTATGGTTAAGAATTGTTTATTTTTAAGACTTTTTAGTTCGTTTAATTTAATAATTACTAAAACCAGCAGTTCCAAAAATATATTTAAAAATAATAATTATCTATTAACATGGATTTGGACGATAATAGGTAAAAATACTAAATTTATTTCTATATTCGGTATAAAATTGTTTATTAGGTTTTTAGTTTGCGATGTTTATGGTAAATAATTTTCATTTTTATTGCCTCTGAATTCACATGAGGACAGAGATGAGGATATCTATGGAAAAGTAACCACAAGAGGAATTGTTACATCATTTAAAAAATTGTAGCGTTTTTTAAAACAACTACCACTGCGAACGGCAGCTTTTCATCGGAGAGCAGTCGTGGATAAGGTATTTCACTAGAGAGAAAATTAATCAATAATAATAAACAAAAGATATCTAGATATTGGGCGCCAGGCATGTACAGAGAAAGAAAACACAATTGTATAATACTTAAAACTAATGACTATATTTATTCGTTACGAATTCTGATGGTGAATATCATTGTACAATTTTAATAATTATTATAGTGGTTACCTGTTGAATAAAACTATATATGTAAATAATATTAAATACGTTCTATGTAAAGACTATAAGGAAAATACAATGCGTGTAATATTAGAGAAAATATAAGAAAAGTAGCATTACTTTATTTAAATTGTTAAATTTATACGGTGTTCAATCAGATGTGTTGCAACCTGTAGATTCTAGAATCTATCTCGTCATTCATCTATTAGTATAGCGTAATAATGATGTCTATAGAAAGTAATACCATTACAATGCGTGATACTATGAAATCTAAAATCTAAATCACACTTTTACTACTGCATTGACATAAATATTCTTAATAATCTAACCACTAAATATAGTCTGTACGCTATAGTTTAAATGTACGTTACTGTTTAAGACTGAAAACATTTTAGGTGTTAAATGCAATACTAGAACTTAAAATTAACTTAGCTGTTCTTTAATGTAACCCTGCTTCAACCAGTAGCAGCGCGAGGAGGTCTTGCATCTCTGCACTGTCTGTCGGCGATCCAGGCTTAGAAATGGGGGTGAAGCAGCACGGGGCTCAAGCCACACCCACGCTGGGGCACTCTATGTGAAGACAAATCAATCCTTCAGGGGACACTTGTCCATGGGACATCCGTCCATAAGACAGTGGCACAAGGGAATACTAGGACCTTGGATAATGCCCGAACCTTGTAAATAGTCCGTCCGTAAGACCCTAAGAACACGAAACTCTTGTTTAAAATCAAACAAGGTCTAATAAGCAAAATAAACCTACCTCGAAATACTCCCGAGGGCTCAATAAATAATAAACAAGCTGTCCTTTCTTCCAAATGACATTCTGGAGGACAAAAAAGCAAAGGGACGCCAACGTGCCAGCCAAATACAAATACAAGTTGGGCCATCCGTAACTCTACCCTAAAAATATTCGCTATCGATCATACCTTGTTTTCTTTGTACCATGGGTACCCTCCGTATATTTTATTAGAACGTATTTGCCTTAAAATAGCGGCAGGTTAATGCCATCCGTGGCTAATGTCATGTTGGTTATGTGTCATCATATGTTTGTGTCATCTGTCTGTGCATCTGTCAAAATTCCTCCGCAGCATTAAATAGCAGGGGGGTGACAGTAAACGGGAAAATTGGAAACAGTAATGGCGCGGTCCTACCCAGGCAGAAAGCATGGCTTCCTAGACTGTCCTGGACAAAAATCTGAATATTTCTGTCACAAAACATTTTTATGCACGTCAGCGTCTGTCATGGTGCTGTCATAAAATAATAAATATGGGTATTCTTCATTTGCCTGTGTGTCAGCGCCAGGCAGTTCAGCCTGGCTCAGGCCTGTATGCTAGACAAAGATAATAGTAGTTTCTTTTTCTAATTCATTTAGAATTGTCCAGAACATTTTTGCACGCGTCTTTTTCATTTCAGCCCGATTTAGCGCCAGAAATATTGTACGGCGCCATTTTTTCGATCTTTTATCGTGTTTGTGTTTGTGGTTTTGTTCATGTTTTGTTGGTGTTTGGATTATACCAAAAGTTTGATTTCAACAGTTCCAGTTTATAAGAATTAAGGTAATATGCTAACTATAATATTATAATATAGAATATAGCCTAGGTACATAAAAATAACTGTAGAATTTTACAACAATCTGAATGGCTTCTTACATACTGTTTTTTAGATCTCGGTCTTTTTTCATAAATTTGCTTTTAATAGTGTTTATAATTTACACAAATATAAGTAACATTCTATTTTATTGGCGATAATGTTTTTGCTAATCCAGACTATTTTCAGTTACCCTATATTTTCAGTTATTTTTTTTATTATGGTCTTAATAATAAATAGCGTACTGTAAATAGTAGAATTATTATAAGCAATAATTATTAAAACACCCAATTTTTATTCTACTTAAGTGTAGCTGAATTCAGAGTGTTTGTAATCTACATACATAATGCTAATGTTTATCGGTGTCGTCTCTACTGAAGTAACGACTTGCTCTAGAAAGTTGCTTTTTTTTACTAAAAGATAGCTAATTCGCTCTTCTAAAAACTGTCGTCGCCGGATTTTTTGTTTTTCATTTAATTAAAAAAAATAAAAAGTTTTTTTTGATGTCGTGGCGGATGCGCCAGGCTTCAACTAGTTTAATCATAAATAAAGTCTCTGTATTTTTTCAGATTTGCTGATTCTAAAATGCTTTGATTCCTGATTTATCCCAGACTCACATTTCCAGTCCTTTCTAAGTGTTCCATTTTTCAGTTCTGAAGTTGAGAAAACTTGTTTACTACTAGGTATTTTTTGTAAGTCATTCCTTTTTTTCAGATTTTTGGAAAAAGTCATTGAATTTATAAAATATATATAATAATTAATAAACATGATTAAAATCTATTTTTTAGATTTCAGGTTCACGTTGCTGATCCCAGGTTCCTTTTCCAAGTCCCTGACTCTAGGTTTCCATTCCAGATTCACATTTCCAGTGCTTTTTAGGTGTCCATTTTCCAGTACCGAAGCTGAGAAAGCTTTTTTACTAAGTACTATTTTTGTAAGTCATTTCTGTTAAATATACTATTCAAATATTTATATTAATTAATTTATCTTTGAGTTTTTTGGAAAAGTTGAAGTTTAGAATATTTGGAACAGTAAAGATTAATCGTAATGTTTCTATTTTTTAGATTTCAGGTTCAGGCTGCTGATCCCAGGTTCCTCTCCCAAGTCCTTAGCTCCAGGTCCTTGAATCTGTTCCAAACTCACCTTTCGAGGATTTCTAGGTGTCCCAACCAGTTCTAAACTGAGAAAGCCTTTTCACTACTATTTTTTGTAAGTCATTCCTATTACACTTTAATATATTATTTATCTTATTATTTCAAATCAAAATAATTTACTGATTATTTAGAAATATAATAAACCTTATTTTATTTATTATAAAAAATAAAGTCAGGAAATCCATTTTGGTTTAAACAATCTATTTCTCTACAGTATGTCCCCATATTGTTTTTACAAGAGGAAAACAACTTTTTTATTAGTTTATCTGTTTGACATTTTGAGAAAAATGCATTCTGCAAAATAATAAAAGCACAAAAACTAGCACAAAAATTGTGCTTGTTCCTAAATGGTCAATAAGGACACACACAATTTATAAAGTAAATTATTAAATATTATATATATTTTATTTTATAAAGAATGCATTTTTCTCACAATGTTGATAATAAAAAAGTTTATCTTCCTGTAATGACAACTCTGCGACACACTATATATGTATTTATGTTTCAGTTTCAGGTTGCTGTTTCCAGGTCTCCATTTCCAGACTCCTGTTGCTCAGATTTCTTCCAGTTTCCTGTTGCTGTGCCTTTTTGGATCATTGAAAATATAATTTGTTTTACGGTAAGCCATAATTTTTTTTTAAACTTTCAAATTAAGAGTAGATAGAAAATGAATATCTCAATATTGAAATTTAAAATTATTAAGTTTCTCAAGGTTCCAAACCTTTACTGTAAGGACTCAAATTTTATTAAAAAAAAATAATCTAAAAGTAAGTTGCAAATCTGTAAGGAAAAATGTTGTGTCATAAAGAAGTTATATTTTTAATATTGATGAACATTTTAAATTAAAAAATATAGAAAATCATAAAACATTCATCTTACATAATTTCACATATATTCAAAGAAATTCAAAGTATGTTTTTTAGTTTTCTTTCAGGTCGAGTTCCTTCAACAACCAAGTTTCGGGTCTTTGGAGAGAGGTGTAGCAGTATTGGTCAAAATTATTACCATAATTTTTGAGGAAGTGTAGGTAAAATCTGGTAGACATATTTTTGTATTATTATGTTTACATTCATTCTATTATTTACAATAATGATGGTTCAAACAAGTTTAAGGATAAACATAATGTTAATTGACGAATTTATCTCTAAATATAAAAAAAAGAAAAAAATATGAATGGTTCTGTTAATTTCAGATACCCTTCGTTTCTGAGTCCTGCAATTTCAAAGATCCGTCCTGTTTTCCTAATTCCTCCAGATTAAATTATTCATTATTTTGCACTATTAAAATGGATATTGGTACAATGAAGTATTCCTGTAAATTTCCTAATTGTTCAAATAAGTACTTTGCTCCTGTAACAGATCCGAATTATAGAAATAAATCATTCTTTAGATTTCCTACAAAAAATGTTTCTGCGTGCCGCCAATGGACAGCAATATGTAATATAAATGATAACACTAAATGTAATAATTTCTATGTATGTCAAGATCATTTTCTTCCTAGTGAATATATTAAACCTAATAAAATTAAGTTAAACTTTGGGGCTATTCCAAAATGTTACATCATTCAGAATGATCATGATTATTGTTTATCTGGTAGTTCTAATGAAATTCTCAAATTTGTACCCTCTTTTAATTTAAATATTTCTAAAAATAATAATAATGATTGCCAACCTAGTACATCTAAAGAAGTACCTAACTTAGTTCTCTCTAATGTTTCTAATCTGCAAAACGATAATGATTATTGCTTACCTGGTACTTCTAATGAAATTCTCAATCCAGTGCACACTAGTAATGTTGATCTCTCACAAAGTATATCAAATTTAGATTTAATTTCGAATAATAGTATACAATTCAATTTTCTTAGTACAGATATCTCAGTAATAGACGATTCAGATAATGCAGTGGCTAGTACAAGCCAAGCTAACACTTCTATGTCTGATAGAGAGCATCAAATGTATAAGGTACACAGAAATATTAGTTCAAAATTTTCAAAATTAAAAAAGACATTAGAAATGGAACGGAATAAAGTAAACGTTTTAAAAAAGTTACAGGATGAAGGGAAATTTGAATTTATTGAAAATCATTTAAACAGTGTCACTAAAAATTTTATAAATTCTCAGTTGCGTAATGTAGAAAGAACATCCAAAGGTAAAAGATGGTCTGTTGATGACAAAACTTTTGCCTTATCTATGTATAAACGCAGTCCAAGGTTGTATAGGTATCTTTGTCATTATTTTCAACTACCATCAATTCGTTCTTTAAAACGTGTTTTGGCTAAATTTTCGTTTGAACCAGGTTTTAATAATAAATTAATAGAATATTTAAAAATAGAAGTTGATAAAATGGACGAAGACGATAAATATTGTTGCTTATTATTTGACGAAATGGCCTTAAGTAGTGGTTTCCATTTTGATGTTCATAAACAAATAATGATCGGCTACGAAGATCTTGGCCATTTAGGGCGATCTATTAAACCAGCAAATCATGCTCTTGCTTTTATGATTCGCGGAATAAGAAAACAGTGGAAACAAGTTATCGCTTATTATTTTACATCTTCCTCAATTTCCACTGGGTCTTTAAAACTTCTAATACCATATATAATAAGTAAATTACAGGGTCTTGGTTTAAAAATTATTTCAACTGTGTGTGATCAAGGTGCCACTAACCAAGCCGCCCTTAGAGCTCTTAATTTAGAAACAAAACCTTCAACTCAACATCTATTTTCCGTTAATAATGAAGATATCTGTATTATTTTTGATGTGCCTCATTTACTCAAAAATACCCGAAATGCTCTGTTAAGGGGTGTTTTGGAATTTGATAAAAACAAATTTGCAAAATTTCAGTATATAGAGTCAGCATTTTATATAGACAAAGAAACTAGAGCATTTAGTCAGTTACCCTATTTAACAAATGAAAATTTTAATTTTAAAGATAGTTACAACAAAATGAGAGTTAAAACAGCTGCACGGCAACTTAGCCATTCAATGGCTGCTTCCATTGAGACTAATGTTGCAATAGGTAAATTAGACTTAGAGGCCATACATACTGCAGAGTTTGCTGAGTTAATTGATAGACTATTTGACCTGTTAAACTCAAATAATTTTAATTTCTGTGAAAAACCCTACAGATGTGCCTTTTCTGCCAGTTCTCCACATCTTGAATTTTTAAGTGAAATGTTAAATAAATTAGATTTATGGAAACTTTATGAAATCAATTCAGATGATCCTAATAATGTTAATAAATTTATAGATATAACTAAAAAACAAAATTTTATTCGTGGGTGGAAAATCACAATCACGTCAATTTTATACATATGGGATAAATTAAATACTAAATTTTTATTTTTACCTATGAGGGCATTTAATCAGGACCCCTTAGAAAACACATTTGGATTAGTAAGGCAGCATGGAATACTTAACACTAATCCCTCATGTCATCAATTTACTGCTGCCTTAAAAACAGTTATTCTTAATAATATTTCTAATTCAATACCAATAAAAAAGGGAAATGTAGAACCCGATTATTGTCAGAATTTATCAAACTTGTCCATTTTATTGACTGACACTAACGCCGAAGCGACCAATGCTCCAGATCCTGATGATTGTGATGATAATGAGATTGAAGACCAAATTGATGATAACTTTGATTACAGTAACAAATTGGGAACTGCCTATACTGCCGGATATTTACTTTCAAAATTATCAATACCTCATTGTACCAATTGTATTAGTCTAATTTTTGCCAAAGATATAGAACCAGAGCATTTATTTATTCAGTTTAAAGAATATGACACGCAATCCCGATTAAAATATGCCAGCCAATTAATTATCAATATAGTTGACCAAATTTTTAAAACAGTAAATGAATTTCTTAATCTCCATGGTCATGAATTTCCAATTATAACTAAATTTAAAACAGTATATAAACATATTTTTAATAAGTTTCCATATTGCTCACAACATTTAAACGTCTATGAAGACTTAATAAATAAATGCATAAAATTGTCGATTTTTAAATTTTGTAAAAACATAAATGAGAGAACAAATAAGAGACAAGTTAAAAATAGTGGTAATGTTTCTAAAAAACAAAAATTAGGTTAATACTAATATGCTTTGGTCATAATTGTTTTTTTAATATCGGTTTAAGAATGTACGTTTGGTGTTTGCAGTATTGTAGTTGTAATAATATGTAGGTATTTATATTTATTTGATTTAAATTTTTTTAAGTAGATCAGCATGTAGATATAATTCACCATTTTGTCAATTATCTATTATTACAAGGTCTAAAATCTGCTGTAGTCTATTTAATATAATTTAAAGTCTTATTTCATAATCTTATAATGGGTCAGTTATAAGGCAGTGTTAAATCTGATTATATCTGCATGCATTATTTACTTATAGCACAGAATATATTTAGATATATTGTATTGTGCCTACAGTAGATACTACAAAATTTAGAGTTGCATGTTAGTCATCAAATCGATTTCATTTATTTCCATATTTAGCAAGTAGACCCTTTATATTCCTAACCATTTAAACATTAATACACAGTAGTAGGTGTTCTTTCTTCTATTAAAACATTTAATATGACATTGATTTAATATAACTGTTAATTGCATGTTTTTTTTTAATTCAAATAATCCTAACCTACCTAGCTTTTTAAGCTTGTATTTTCATTGTATTATACCATTTAAAGGTGTTTTATGGGGTGTTTGGTGTATATTAACAAGTGTGATAATAAATAATATATATTTATTTATATGTTCTATTTTAAATAGCTTTTTTTTTAAATCCTAGATTTTATTTCAGGTTCTTTAAACAATATTGTTATATATTGTACTTATTTTGATTGCATGTTTGAAATAAATGATTGTAAATTACTTTTTGTTTTATTTTTAACTGATTTTAGTGATAAAAAGGATAAAATACACATATATTTGAATTGAAGGTCCCGCGGATAAAAAACCGGAAACGGAAATGAATTTAAAGAAATTGAAATTGTCATGTCATAGTCATGTCAAATGTCACAGCCGCCATGTTTGAAATTAGTTACCCAGGCAGCCACACTGTTTCCATAATTTAACATTGACTTGACACTTCTTCTTGTATTTATTATTTTATGCTCCCGCTCATGGCCATTAAAGAAAAAGTTCTAAATGGGGATGTTTTGTGATCCAAATTCATAATCCTATCTCCAGTGTGTAACGACGCTTGTTTTTTGGGGTTTTATTTTAAAAATTATATTAATTACTCTTTTATCGACCGCTTTTTGATCGCCAAGAATGCAAGTGTGTTCAGTGAGAAATTAATTTTAAGTTTGTTCAATTATATTTCTATTTTTTTCGTTGAACTTTCTAAATACTCATGAAAATAACTAGAAAGTGTTTGGTGCCTGGAAATTCTAATATAAAGGCCCCCGAATTATCTTTTCATAGGCAAGTAAGGTATTCAGTTGCTCTTTTATTTATATTAAACCACATAGCATACTTTCTGTTTAGATTTCCTGAGTATATTGATATTCGTTCAAAGTGGCTAAATGTATTTTTTATATAATTTAATTTTTTGTGACAGTAAACATTCAATTTACTGTTCAAATATGTATATGTATTTTACAAATTAAATTTTTAAAACTAATATTCAAATTTGGCGCGTGGACAATATTATGCCGCCGGATGAGGGTATTTTTTGTAGACACTAACATACCGCCGGTGCCGGCGGGCCGTTGTTTATACAGTGTCAAAAAATATCTATTAATTCTGATCACGTAATTAAGGCAACAAAATTTTCTTTTTCCAGTTTCAATAATGACCCATCGATAGATGTTCTTCTTTTGACCACTCAAGTTGGAGGCCTAGGTCTCAACCTAACTGGTGCAGATACTGTCATTTTTGTGGAGCACGACTGGAACCCCATGAAGGATCTTCAGGCGATGGACAGAGCGCACAGGATTGGTCAGAAGAAAGTTGTGAATGTGTATCGACTCATAACGCGGTCTACCTTGGAAGAAAAAATAATGGGGTAAGGAAATATACACCTTGTTATTTAGAACACTCTGTATATTTAAACAAATTTTCAGATTACAAAAGTTCAAAGTACAAACGGCGAACACGGTGATCAGCGGCGAGAACAGCCACATGGAGACGATGGGCACGGAACAGCTCCTCGATCTGTTCTCGAACAAACCGAGTGGTGGTAGGGGCGACAGCGGTTCTTCGAGGCAGGGCAACGGCATCAAGGCCATTCTGGAATCGCTGCCGGAACTGTGGGATCACAGGCAGTACGACGACGAGTACGATTTGACCCAGTTCATGACCAAACTTCAATAAGGAGGTGAGTTTAGATATTTTTTAGTTTGTGATGAAATATTCCGTTGACATAGAACAACGTAATTCTTGAAATAAAATAAGTTAACTGCACATTATTACATTTATACAAAAGTGCTTTGTTTCTCCAAAAAAATCCTTTATGGGTATTTCGCCACTGCACTGCAAGAAAATACTGCTTGTCAGAAGTTATGTTTACAGTTATACAAATTTGCTGGTCCGGTGAACTATCCTGACACACGATTTTTGCATTTTTCTTTTTTTTATCAAAAAGTAACCATTTTTAGTAGTAGTTTTAAATAAAAATAAATGGAGATTATGCACAGAATTTTAAAATATTTTAATTTAATTTTAGTAGTTTTTGACACATATTTGACGTTATGGAGAATTTTATCATTTGATTTAACATGACAGCGACAAAAGGAAAAGCAATGTTGCCAGTTCTACTGAATTTTCTTTTTCTGTTTTTTTATTTTCAAAATTAACAATTACTACCTGATAACAATTACTTAATAAGGTAAAACCAAGAGCCCCAAACTTTCTGTATGATTATTTTAAATTTTACGTATGTTATGTTTATTTATGTTATGTTCTTTAAAATCAAAGAAGCGATTGCCATACATTACTAACATCTACAGATGCATGAGCAATACATTTATTTTTATTAGATTGAATTAAAAAAGCTTCTTTTATTTTTCTTTTAGAGGCAGTCGCCTCTTTCTTTATAATTTTGGCGTTGTTAAAATTTATTCTGTGCTGTCATTAAAACTGTATTCTAAGTTTTTGGCTTACCCTAATGCGTCTCCATATATGTATAGCTTGATGTGACAAGAAACGTTTTTTGCTTTAGAAAAGAAAAAAAAAGTTAGCTTTGGAAAAAAATCTCTAAAAGTATGCGAAATGGCTGTAAAAAAAATAGTCAAGAAATGTAGTAAATACTAGAAGGACTATTTTGCGAAAAAAAATCGGTTGTTTGTGAGGTAGGAAAATATTTATACTAAAATTTATGTAGGGGTGGTGGTAGTTTTCACCCTTCCCGTAGTTTTCTTGATTTTTGTAAACGTCAAATGTTAAAAAACCTAGCACAACATAGACACCTCAAATCTCATTCAAATCGGATGAACGATTCTTAAAATATCTGAAAAAATGTGTTTATTTTTTTAAAGTTTGATGTCTTCTAACGGATAAACGAAGCATTAAACATATACATATAGAGGTAAATTGTGTCCAATGAACTTATTTTGATTCCAAAAATACGTAGTAGTTCTATGTCTACGGAATATTGGGACACCCTGTATATGTTTTATGATAAAAAATAATTTCTAGTGTTGTCGGTTCAAATTTCTAGATACTGTTTTTTTTATAATTGTTTGAGGACCGCAAAAAACTCAACAGAAGCCTGTCACTTTTATTGTCAACGTTTCGCCAAATTAATTAAGTAAATTGTCCTGATGATGCAAATATCATCAGGACAATTTAAATATAGGCTTAATGACATAGATACAGGGGTGGATGGGCCATATGGGAAAACGGGAAAATTCCCGGTGGGCCGGTGGGAAGATGGGCCGGTGGGCCGGTCCCGATCAGAGCTCAAAAATTAAATGGTTAACCTTCTAACTAAAGTTATGTAAGATTCTTAGTGACTGCCTAACTAACTAATCAATTTGCATCAATATAATCGTTAGTTGCTTTTAAACATAAACACCAATTTGAAAATAACTATTGTTAGATGTCTTCCTCTGAGACACTTATAATTTTAATAAACATCTGTTGTTTGTTGTTCCATTTGAAATGTTTTATTATACAAGGTGATTCTATAAGTGCACCTTATTTGTGCTGCTTTGTGCAAATATTTTCAGGGCTGGTAGATATGAATAAAAGAAACATAATATATTATCTTTACCGTGTTTCAAATAAGTCCAAAATAACCGAGTTATTAAAGTTTTATTTTAAAAAATTTTGCCACCTAAATCTTTCTCTATTTGCATCTCTTTTTGTGCCGTAATATCAAAGATTAAGAAACTATACCGTGGGAAAATTTACGGTGAACAGGAAGTTCTAAAATTTTTTCTAAAATATGCAGGAAAATTTAAAAGAAAAAACACGATTTTCAACATCTTTTTTACAAAAAAAATCATGGACGTGTTCCTGGGGTCGAAATATACCACCCCTGAAAATATTTGCACTTATTTAAGATTCATTCTGTATAGTTTTACCACTATTCTTTTATTATATCCACTGCTTAGATATTGCCTAGGTTTTTTTCGTTTGAGTCATGGTATTATCATACAAGATGCCAAATGTAGAAACTAGGAAAAGTTACGTGATGAGAATTATAACCAAAATTAAAACATGTATACATGACGAGGCTGCTGCTGTACCAGAAAAGAGAGAATTTCTTTCTACAATCTGTAAGAAAGTATATACTTGAAAAACTAAAAATAATGTATTTTACAGAGGATTGGGCCAGCTGAACTGAATGAATCAGGAAGTCTTAAAGTTTCTCAAACGTAGCATATATCAAATTACCGTTATCGATAACGGAAATAAAACAGTAGAACCCTGTGTAACTGAGCTATTTTCTAGTAAAAATTTAGATGTCCGACCCGATATTGATCTTTATAAAAATTTTGATCAAGACAATAAATAATTTCAATATTTTTAAAAAATCGGAGGCAAAAGAGATTTTTTCGCCCGAGCGAAAATGACTCTTACTTGGGGTGATTTGAGGGATTTTAGGAGACCAGTAAAATCACACATGGTACATGGTTAATAAAACTCATTCGCAACAACTAAACTTTTGACTTTGTTGTACTTTTGTCCTTGCGGTGTGGACAATTTGTCTCAAGTTTGTCTTGTTTTTGTCTCAAAATCGTGTTTACTTTTTATCGCCTTGGTCTGGACCGGGCTTTTGAGAGATGTTGAGATAAAAAGATGTGTAGCAAAAATACAATTTTTTATATTTTATCTTAAAAAATATGAGTATTACTACTATGAAAGAAAAGCCCTGAAATAGACTAGCCCTAATACCATATTACCGAAAAAAAAACGCCAAAAACGGCTGAAATAATCGACGATAATTTTGGCGACTTTGTTTTTTATAAAATGACATAAAACTCTAAAATCTAATGACTCAAAAATTAACACTAATTATAGAAAGATTAAAAAATGCGGATTCTCAATATTATTTTGCTATAAATAGAATATTGGTACACATTAATTATTTTTTTCCTTTTCATAATAATTCTAATGAGTAACATCAACATGATCTATTTTTTAATATTCTGTCTATACTGATATCGTTTTTTATCGATTTTAACATTTCCATTCAAAAGCTTAAATTGTCAGCTATTTTATCGGCCTTTGTGCGTTTCCGAATAAACCGTTCGATGCAATTGGGTTCGACAGTAAATCCCCCATCCCCCTTCCTGTTTCAGCGCAAACTAGGTTAGCAGCGGCATGACCTAGTTCCGCCGGAACGACAAAAACAGGAAATCCGTATCCGGAATATATCAAGCGAAGATTAGGGAAGGTCGTCTCGAATTTAGATCAGTAAAATTCGGTTAAAGAGGTTAAATCTCAGTGAAATAGGTCGTGCGAATCTTAACTGTTACTTTTATCTGTTAATTTTTAATTATTCGCGGTTAAGGAGTACTATACAAAAAAAAGAAAATTAGAAATTCCGTGGAAAAGGTATTGTACCATAGGTTAAAAAAAACGACGTCAAAGACGGCTGAGAATGAAAAAATCGATGGGAATTTTGGCGAGGTCAAGCCTTGGATGTCATTTACTTGGCCCGTACTTTTCTTTATTTTTGAATGACCATTACTGCCAGTTGGCCTTAAGGAGGATGTAATTTATTTTATATTGAGTAAAAATGATTTTTTAATCGTGTGGTGTAAAATTCGAGAAAAAATAATGTATTCCAAAAAGTCCTATGCGTATTTCGCCACTGTAAGAAAATCTACAAAATAAAATAGTTATTTTTTGTAAACACTGCTGGGCGTTAATACAACGAAGACGGAATTGCCAGCAGTGGTTTACTAATAAACAAACTTGCTTAACGGACAAAAAATGCTTAACGTTTCGGGAAGTAGGTATATCTCTTCCCGTCGTCGCGTCGCACAGTGGTGTGAAACTGATAATATAACGAAAAAACCCTATATTTCCTAAACCGTTAATCCAATCGCATTGGGACGGATTTTATTCGATTCAGCTTAATAAAATACATCAAATAACGTGGTCTAATAAATGTATTTAAAAGTAAACTGAGCACCAATTGAAACGTAACGTGAAAATTTTTGCATCAAGTTGAACTTCTTGTATTTTCTGAACTACTGAAGGCGTTTTGAATTGCTAGCCAGATTCTGAAACGCTTTTTTATCGAATTATTGGCCAATACCCATAATACAGGGTATAACAAAAATGCGTGGGTATTATTTATTTGTGGGTATTTTAAAAGAGCTGGTTTATACCTCGGGACGTTTTTGAGTTTTTTTGGGGTATCGCTCTTCATTGCGATGATTTCCTTTTTTTATGATTTTTGGTAAGATTTTAATTCTAATAAATTTATCTCATTATTAAATTAATATATTGTATTTTTGAGTATTATGCGTATCAACTAATGATTATGCTAAGTGATTATACTGTATCTTTAATGAAAAAGTGTTAAATGCTGCTTTTGTTATGCCAAGATACATAATAAAACTATGTTCATATAATTTAAATATACCAGCTAGATAAATGTTTAACGCCCTGTATAACTGTAACACTTTTGGTTTTATAAAATTATTTTTGCTTTTATTTAATTATATATTAAAATGCATAATGCTTAAAAATACGATATCTACATTTCACAATGAGATAAAACTATTAGTATTAAAAACACTGACAATCATAAGAATATTGAAAACATCGCAATGGAGTGCGATAGCCAAAAAACTCATAAACGTCCCGATGTATAAAACACCTCCTTCAAACTACCCACAAAAAATGGGTCTCCTCCATCCCTCCACAAAATGAGGCTCACTTAAAGTTTTTTAAAATGCGCGCATTTTTGTTTTACCCTGTATTATTATGGGTCCTGACCAATAATTGAAAAACTACAAGAATTGGTTCGATAGTCGGTAAAACAATGTTTTAGAATCTGGCTGGCAAATTCAAAATACCTTCAAAAGTTTAAAATAGAAAGTTATAATAGAGAGAGATCCGATACATTTCAAAAAGTAGAATATTAATTTTATATTAAATGAGGTATTGTTAACTAACAAACAATTTTATATTTAATCACGGACGATTAAGAAAATAACAGAAAAAAAAAAAAAAAAAAAAAAAACTACAAAATAAACTATAGAATAACAACAGTATTGAAATAAAAACAAAAAGTGAATGTTCCGGCCGAGGTTCGAACTCCGGTCTCTCGCTTCCTAGCCCGCCTCCTTATGCACTGCTCCATAATAACTTGCTTAGCGATAATTCAATGACGGTAATAAACAAAAAAAAAAACAGGTTTATAACAATATCTTGACGATTTGAACTGGCGCGCGAATGAAGAAATGCGTGCGGTCTTCTCGTGCGGTCCTATCGTGCGGTCCCCGTCCATACCACTAGCGTACGTTCGTTCGTTCGTTCGTTCGTTCGTTCGGATAATGAATACGCACCTTTAAGGTGCCATGTTCGGTATGATTTAGTTTTTGTGAGTGGGCAAAGTTATATTTTTTTATATTGAATACTAAAAATGTCTCGTTCGGTCCTTTTTTATAATACGTCCAAGTTTTTTATGTGTTAATAAAGTAAATATGTATTAAACATGTTGCTTGTTACTGTTTAGCATGCTAAATTTTACAATATTTTAATGCAATAATACAATATGCGGTGTGGAGTACCGCTACGCGCCTGGTCGTATGATTCTAAAATACGCGCCTGCCTCAGGGTTAATACAAATATATATATTTGTATAGAGGGTGTCCCAATTAGATTATTAGATTTAAATTGTTGATTTTTATTTCACTGTGCAATTTAATTTTTACTAAAATAGAATAGTAGGTTTGGTTTGGTTAAAAAATATATAAAACAGTCACAGTTAAAACAGTATCATTTATATTTTCTTTGATTGTATACCTCACTACTCACTAGATGTACTGCATTAATCAAATTATGTAATAATTACAGCCTTGTAATATATTATGTGGAAATAAATTACATGCTTTCTGGAATTAACTTGTCTAATCGTTCATATCACGAAGCTTCCATTAATTATCGCAGCAAGAGTTGCGTTAAAATAAATCTGACATATACAGGGTCCGGCAATAGTGCGTCGGGCATCTGTAACTCATAGAATAAAAAACTTGAGAATTTTGTTTAAGTGCAGACCTAAATAGTAATGTTACCGAGATGAATTCAGGAAATATATTTATATGACCTTCTATAGGGTGGCCTCAAAAAAGTGTGACTGGATCGGGGATGAATTTTTTTTTTAAATTGGAACACCCTGTAATATTAAATTTGCTATTTTTGGCTTCCTTTCAGAATCACTTTATATAATCCTAAAACATGAATAAATAAAAAAAAAAAAAAAAAAAAAAAAAAAAAAGAGATATTAATAAATAAATCAAAAATTTTTTTTTTTTTTTTTATTATTAAAAATAAATATTAAAAATACAAGAAACATTTTTTTTTTTTTTTTTTTTTTTTTTTTTTTTTTTTTTTTTTTTTTTTTTTTTTTTTTTTTTACTTTTCTATAAATATGGAAATCGAAATCATACAGGATGTTCAATATTTTAACGCCAAACTTTTCAAAAATATAAAAATAATTTTTTCTTGATTTTTTTTAATGAAAGACCCTGTATATTAATTTATATTTTTGATGGTAATTATTTTTTATTTGTGGAGAATTAGAAAATGAACATTTTTGTAGTTTAAATAATTTAAAATTTTTAATAGTTTTTTTCGGATACACGCAATTATTTATTCATATGGCGCTTTCAATAGCAAAATACGGGAGAAAAATCATTGGGTGGGCTTTGATAAAAATTTTTACTGTGGAAATATGCCCAATATGAAAATACAAAACCGGGAATATCCGCGAAACCCGTTAATAATTTTTTTTTGAAATACTCTAAATACAAAAAATTGTTTAATTTTTAATTTCCATCTACTGAAAAAATATTTTTTATAAATATACAGGGCGGTTCCAATTTAAAAAAAAAATCAAGTAAAATTGTATTTTTTATATTTTAGAAAGTTAGGCGTAGAAATTTTGAACATCCTGTATGATTTTACGATTTCATATTATAGGAAAGTAAGTTATATATAGACCATCTAAAGTAATTATCTAATATAGTTTTATTAAAAAAAAAAAAAAAAAAAAAAAATTGATTAATCATTTTTTTTTTAAAGAAGATAGCTGAAAAATTATATAATTTTTATTTATTTATTAAATATCTCAGAAATTATCGAAATATAATTACTCATGTCTTAGGATTATGTAAAGTGATTTGAAAGAAAGCCAAAAATGCAATAATATACAGGGTGTTCCATTTAAAAAAAATCATCCAGGTCCGCTCACACTTTTTTGAGCCACCCTATAGAAGTTAAAATATTTTCCTGAAATACATCCTAGTACATACTTTAGGTTTGCACTTAAACAAAATTCCCAAGTTTTTTATTCTAGGAGCTACAGCTGCCCGACGCACTATTGCCGGACCCTGTATGTGAAATTATTAACTATTCTCACTGGACAAATGTCTTACTACTGATAATTCTGTGAATGTTTTCTTTGAAGTCCTTTCAAATCTGAAAAGAGTTTGTAACTTATGGTTCGTATAAAAAAAAATCCATCGTGTAGAATAGAAATGTGTAAAAAAAATGAAAAATCGTTGATAAAAAAACAGAAATTAATCATACATCTTGTAGATAGATAAATATAATAAAGAATATTTTAATATTTAAAATGCTATTTTTTTTTTTGCTTTTGTCAATAATTTTCCAAGCAAAAACGGTATTAGTATGTATTTTCAAAATCGACATTCCTTTATCGAAATTATTATTTAGATTTATAACAGTTAATTTAAATTTACTTACAATAGTTTAATAAGTAAGTATTCATTATTTTATCAAGAAAAATAAAGCGGTATCTGTTACTAGTGATTTTATTTTGTGAGGAAAATTGCTTCTTGGCCTCAAGGGCCTTTGCTCAAAGATATCCAAATAGGAATCTTGCTGATAAGCGTTCTTTTGAAAAACTACTTGTTCTATTTCGAAGAGCTGGTAGTGTGGTTTACAAAAAAAAACTATTAGGCAGAAACCTGTCGTTGGAAGTGAAGAAAATGAATTTGCCGTAATTGGCTCTTTAGAAAATCCATATATCTACAAGTTATCGTATAATAGAATCACAGAACTACTTCCTCGTTTTTCTTGGTAGAATTACAAATACATAATTATTTAATAAATATTATTTATTAAACTATTAAATCAAATAAAAGTAAATTGGTATAAATTTAAAAGTCATAAACAAATTTCAATTTTGAAATAGCTACTAACTGTCAGTAGAAACTTGCCATGACGACACTAGCCCTCTTGGTTGCCATTTTTTTTATGCATATTTAAATATCTTTAAATATCTCAAAAACCAAAGCTTGTAAACATATTTCACCCTTAAAATAAATGCCTTATTTTGTGTCCACTCATCCAAATATGAAATAAAATACCGGGTGTTCCATAAGAAAACATATAACGTTGGTGTGGATCTTAGTCCTGACATACCCTGTACATTTCAAAATAATTTTAGATTATGCACATTGCCTTCCCACATATACCCATAAACTATTTTGTTTCTACATCTGTCCGTTTTCGAATAATCAACCGAAGCGAATGAAGTGCGCCGCCCTGTATATCTTACAATGTATGAAAAAAAGAGTAAGTTCATTTTGATTATCTCTGTTAGCTCACTAGGTAGGTACTCAAAAATATGCCCCTATCAAGTAAATAAGATTTTGTTTTTCGAGAAACTCAATCCTATGAGAAATGATCGAAAATATACAGGATATTATGTTAACGATTTTAGAAAATATCATCCGAGCCGTAACTTTGGTGCACTAAATAAAGAGAAATAAACGCCACAGATATATTTGTTCTGTATTTTTACATTTTTATCACATGAAATTTGCATAGAAAATGCTTTGACGACAATTATTACCTATATAATAAAATACATACAGGGCGAGTTTCCTACGATGTTCTCTATGGGTATCTCGGAAACTACTGGAGATAGAGAGTCGCTTAAATGGGGAAAGAATTGCAGTTTTGTGGGGTCATAAATATGCGCCTTTCAGATTTTTGAAAAAGTTCATGGCTTACTAGATATTTCGAAAAAAAAAAAAAAATTTCGGCCATTTTGAAAATTGTCCATAATTCTATTGTAATCTATTTTAGACAAAAAGTTTTCAGATAAAAGTTGTAGATAATCACATCCCTAATGAGTTTGTGTTCTCCGATTTTTTCTAAAGCCTGTCATTTTTGACATATGACACAAACATATGTTTTTTTTTAATGGAAACTATAGTTGGCCATGACTTTTCAGCGATATAAACTATAATATGATTTTTTCGAAATATTACTGAGTTATAGCCAGTTCTTATCTTTCTTGACTAATTTCACTTAGTTGGTATGGTATTCTTATTTTGTTATGATTTATAACTTATATAAAAAGACAGAATATTTTATTAAACGGTTCTTTACAATTTACATTATACAAACTAGAAACTAAAAAAAAAGAATATCACTACATAAATTTTAAGTTCTTTTAGCAAATGTTCAAAAAAGCCGCCATTGTTTTGGGTACATAAAATGCATCTTTTTAAACCTGAATTACAAGGTTTTTCCACAGAATGGCCGGTCAACTTTAATAAACTTCTCCCGTACCGCCTCTTCGAGTGCCTCTATTAATTCATACGTTTTTTTTCTAAACCTTGTTGTTAACCATACCGCATAAAAAAAATCTAAAACGGATAGGTCAGGTGATCGAGGAGGCCCACGCAATTGGTCCACCTCTTCCTATCCCTGAGTTTACATAATTATGATATAAATAATTTTTAACATTTCTCTCATTATGAGGGGGAGTGCCATAATGAAAGTCATGTTGGAACCACTCTATTGATGCGCGAGTATCTAAATTTAACTTTTCTAAACAACGTAAGTAACGTTCACCGGTCAACGTATCCCCGTAAATGTATGGCTAAGAAAAGTTGAACCAATAATCCTACACGCTACTCTGCATTTGAAAAATTCATATTTACAATTTTTGTTTATTTTAATTTACAAAGTTTGGATGTGACAGTTTCACATTACTGAGAGCAACGACGATTGAACTTGTTTCCATGGCTAACTAAGTAAAATTGATTAAAAATGATAAGAATTGGCTATACCTCTGTAATTTTTCGAAAGAAACATATTATAGCTTATATCGCTGAAAAGCTTAAACAATGGCGGTTTTTATGAAGTCATGGCCAACTATGGTTTCCACTTAAAAAAAACATATGTTTGTGTCATATGTCAAAAATGAGAGAGTTTAGATATAAATAAATGCCTTTATTGTCAAAAAATTTTTCAATTTGTGGACAAAGGTAAACTAACAAACAAAGTAAAAAATAACAAGGTACACAAACAAACAAACAAAAGATAATACAAAACATTATACAAATAATATTGTCAGTCTTATTGTTAAAATAAACATATATAAATGTTTACAATGTCAAAGAACAAAAAAAATTAAAATAATATTCAAAAATATTTAGCCAATTTATAGCAAAATATCAATGACCTCTAAATAAATTAATTTCGATGTCATTCGTAAATATAGCAATAGCAAACATTAGACCAGTGTTTTCAAGATCAAATTCGATTTTCAATTCAAATATAATTCATTTACGGCGTAGAAAGCCTTGTCTAGTAAATAAGAGTTCAATGATAAAAATGATGTTATGGATTTGATTTCAAATGGCAGGTGATTGTGCATTTTTTTCGAGTTGTATAATATTGAACTTTTAACTAACTCTGAGCGTGGGGTAGGTAGATAAAGATCTTGCTCCGCGTTCCTGAGTGGATAAGTGTGAGATGGCCTTTCTTGAGAAGCTGGTACATGTTTACGTATTAGGCAAACGGATTCAAATATAAATAAGGAAGGAAGAGTCAATATTTTTAATTCTCTAAAAAAGCCCCGGCAATGAGTTCTGCTGTTTAGTCCCAGTGAATATCGAACAGCTCTCTTCTGGAGCTTGAAAATGCGGTCAAATTGAGCCGCACAACACGTACCCCAGAATGGAAGGGCATACCTGAGGTGCGACTCAAAAAGTGCATAATAAACAGTTCTAGCCACTGACAAGTTAAGCTCCTTAGAAACAGACCTTAATGCAAAACAGGCAGAGCTCAATTTTTTCGACAAAGCTTCGATATGTATGTCCCATTTCAGAGAATTGTCCACAACAAGCCCTAAGAATTTTACGGATTTTACGACGTCAATGGTGGTGTTGTCAAGTACAAAAGGCTGCAACGAGTTTTTATACGACAAAGCCTTAGTTTTAGAAATGTTGAGACTCAGGAGGTTCGAATCGCACCAAGATTTAATGGTGATTAAGTCATTTGATATAATCCTATGAAGTGCCGCGATGTCCTTGTTGCTCCAAGTGAAGCTAGTGTCGTCCGCAAAAAGACATATTTTGCCACTGATGTTTATGTTAGCAATGTCGTTAATAAAAAGAAGAAACAAAATAGGGCCTAGTACTGAGCCTTGTGGTACTCCACATTCTATTGGCTTGCTAGAAGACAACGTGGTATCCACCCTCACAAGTTGACTTCTGTTGCTCAGATACGACTTAAACTATCCGAGAGATGATCCCCTGAACCCATAGTGCTGCAGTTTATTAATTAAGATCTTATGATTAACAATCGAACGCCTTAGAAAAATCACAGAAAATTGTTGCTGTAGAATGATGGTTGTTTAGGCTGGAGTAAACTTTATTAAGGAGGGAAAACATAGCGTCATTTGTGGACTTGTTGCTTAGAAATCCAAATTGATATTCAGTAAGTATTTCGTACTTAAACAGAAAAGATACCAGCCTTCTTTTAACCAACCTTTCTATGATCTTAGATAGCGTTGGAAGGAGTGCAATTGGGCGATAGTTAGAAGCTTCATCTTTGTCTCCTCCTTTGTGCAGAGGAATGATTATTGCCGTCTTAAGACATTTTGGAAAAACACCATTTTGGAACGACATGTTTATTAAAGTTGTTAGGTGATTCAGAGTGCTTTCTGGCAGATTCGAAAACATTTTTAAAGTTAGCCCGTCGGTCCCAGAAGAGGATTTATTTTTGATGGTATTAATTGTACTCCGAAGCTCTTCAAGAACTACGGGCGAAAAAAAGAAACTGTGTAAGTTTACATTATCATTAGAGAGATAAGAAAGTGGATCATGAGGAGGACATATGGTATTAGTTAAGTTTTTCGCTACATTTACAAAGTAATCGTTAAGGTTCTCAGGCGAGGTAGAGATATTGCTAGACGAAGAAAAGCTTTGTTTCTCAACTCATTCACAATAGACCATGTTTCCTTAGCAACATTACCAGAATTGACTATTCTCCTATTATAATAAAGGTCCTTAGCGGCTCTTATAGTCTTATGATAAATTTTTCTGTATAGTTTTACGTAATTGTGGAAGAAGAGACTGTCTGAGAATTTTTTAAGTGAGATAATGAACGCATGTTTTTAGAAGATATGCGTAGACCTTTAGTGGTCCAAGGTTTATTATGCTTATTTTTTATAGGCCTAAGAGGAAAGGATTTGAACGCTAGACTGGTTAATGTTTTTACGAAAATAGAAAATTCGGTGTCGACATCATAAGAGCTAGTATCCCAGTTGGTTGTTTTACATAAGTGGCCGAACTTTTGAGCATTCTTTTCTGAAAAAATACGGCATAATTTACGAGGGGCATTTTTGATTTTGGACTTTATCGAAAATTCAGTTAAAACTGCTTCATGATCAGAGAGACCCGAGCTAAAGACGTTGCAGGCGATGGAGTTAGGATCAAAAGATGACACAACATAGTCTATAGTACTAGAACTGGTATTGGATATTCTGGTAGGTGAGCCTACATGCATGACCATTCCAAAAGAATCAAAAATGGACTGAAGAAACTCCTGAGCAGCACATACACTAAGAAAGTCAATATTAAGATCACCACAGAAAATTAATTTGCTTTTCAAGGCAGGGACTCAAGCAAGCTTAGTAGATTATGACAGAATAATTGCACGTCAGAGTCAGGTGTTCTATAAATACAAATAATGTAAAGGTCATAAGCATTATGGTGGACAATGGAAAATTCGAATACTTTTTCAGATAACAAATCATTGTACCTAGTTACCTCGGAAAAGTCGTTGTTTAAAGACATTATCATAGTACCTCCATGAGAAAAATTTGTTCTATCAAATCTGGCTACTGTGGTATAATTTTTAATAAACACAGGCTCATCAAAATTCAACCAGTGCTCAGTTATGGCAATGATATCTGGAAATTCAAGTTCTTCTAGTAAAAGATATAATTCATCTGTTTTATGTCTTAAGGACTGAATATTAATAAGGAATAGACCAAGCTTGCTATCGCTTAATTCTTCAGAGGGTGCTTGATCCTCTGTTCGCGTCAATTCAACTAAAAATTTTTACTCTTATTTGGGGAACCACTGGAATAATATTTGCCATGACTTTCCCTAATTTTTTGAAGTCGTAGAAGGCTCTCCGCAGAAAAGAATGACCTGAAAGCTGAAAGATCTGCATCAACTTCAGTTGAACCAATACCATAGGCGTTGTGGAAGCGGTAGTACAACTTACGCAAGGACTCCAGGTCACTAGGTAGCCCTTCTGATGCAAGCATCAATTTGATGCTGGTACTAGTGTGTCCTTCAAAACACACACTGGATGGTTGGTCGTGAAGATAGGCAAGGAATAGCCTAAGAGATTTCAAAATGGAGGGGTCCCTCAACCTGGCCAACACGTAACGTCCATTTACCGCATCTGAGTCCTGAGACAGCCGTACTATAGGTGGGGTCATCGGGTCCATAACTGCCAAACCATCTCTCTTCGCACTTCCCTGCACAATAATTTCTGGATTTTCCATCGCCAGGGACTTGCAAGCAGCTATAGCCTCCCTGTCAGACCCAATCTTAATAGTTCTTACCTCCCTTGGCATAGTTGCCAGTGGTGGGTCAAGTAGGTGAGGTAGCTTGCGGTTCTCAATGATGTTTATTTTGAGATTTTGAGCAGGTTCAACCGAAGAAGTAAACGAAGCTTGGCTTAAGGATGTTGAGGTTGAATCTATTATGGTTCCCGGCGGCCACATATTTATGTCCTTAAGCTGCACCAAGTGACACCTCTTTTGCACTCCAATTTTGAAATCGGAATGGGAACTGTCCTTATTTTTCAGCATTGGAAAGCATCTGATGAAGTCGGTGGTTCCTAGTTTTTCTTTAACATAGTGCGCAAGTTGATTCGCTGTGTAAGGAGGTGGAATTCTGGACACCACCACATAATTCCAGTCTTCTCTTATGGCGGCCTTAGGAGGTTGCGATGACACTATTTTGGGTGAAACTATTTTTTTTGGCGAATCTATAAAAGCTAAAGTACTATCTAAAGTACTATTTTGGTGATCTATAGGGCCCGTCTGCGTTGAAATGGATTTTTTCCGCTGCATATTATGATCTGTACAGGTCTTATCCCTTGTAACAAGCTTTTCCAATGTGAGCGACATTTGTTTAACGCTCTGCCTAAGGTCAGCCATTTCCTTCGCCATTTCTTCCTTAGATGGGTCATGAACTTGGACTTTAACAGACCCATCATGGTTGTCCATTAAAATTGATGATAAATTGAAGGTGTCTGCTTTATCTCATTTATTGACTTAAATAAGGATTCTTGTGTGGTATCTGATATCCTGGATATGTCATCAATTTTCTTGAGTAAAATTTTCCACTTGGAATCGTGGTCACTCAGCATGTCATACATTTCAGTTATGACTGGAAAAATGTCCATATTTTTTATTTATACATATTATATTTATTAACAGAATCCTAGTGCTTTGATGATTTCTGGTTGGACCTGGCATTCTTGAAGCTGTGTAATTCTATCATGAACATATTTTAATGTAGGGGAATCGTAGACAGTGCAGAAAAATCTAACATTGTGGTACTTTTGTTGACATAGCACCTTTGTTGTTGCCGTATCCAGTCCTGTACAGGTCATACAAAAACTTCTTCGACACTCTCCACTACAGCGAACCTTATAACTGTCCTTTTGGATTTTTTGACAAGAATCGCACTTAAATTCAGCCATAATAATGTAAATGATTAATAATATTAATAAAAGTCGATGACAGCTGAATAAAATTCGGAAGTATAAACAAGCTAAAACTCACGCACAGCGGAAACAAGTACGGCGAAAAATTATCAATTAATGTTGCAAAAAACTAACACACGTAAACAAAGTCAAGTTTAAACGAACAGTGAACTTTGAGTTGATTTCGGGTCAGGAACAAAAACAAGTCAAATCAAAACAAAACGTTCAATAACCGGCAGACAAAACGCACGATCGGTAACACAACCTTCTCGTACGACTGCTAAACTGTTACTGATAAAAACGGAGGACACAATCTCATTACGGATGTGATTATCTACAACTTATATCTGAAAACATTTTGTCTAAAATAGTTTATAATAGAATTATAGACAATTTTTAAAATAGCCGAAATTTGTTCAAAATATCTAGTAAGCCATGAACTTTTTCAAAAATCTGAAAGGCCTGAATCTGAAAAAATCTGAAAATCTGAAAGTTTATGACCCTACAAAACTGCAATTCTTTCCCCATTTAACCGACTCTCTATCTCCAGTAGTTTCCGAGATACCCATAGAGAACATCGTAGGAAACTCACCCTGTATATGATACAATCGTGGCGAACGTCATATTCAAGGCGTGACTGTTTTGACAGTTCAACCGAAGTGGTCCAGAATTAGCAGTCGTAAACAAACCAATTGTTTTCATTAGTTTCGCAACAAATCTGTGTTTTTTACGCGTTTCTATGCTAATAAAATTATACTAAATAATTTTGAGTGAATAGTGAACTATCTCGATCCGATTCATAATATCGTATCCGCGAAAAAACACATACTTTCGGTAAAAATTATAGTAACACCGGCGATGCCGGCTGTGTGTCCGGAGTAGGAAAAAGTTGGGGAATTTATATAAAAACATAATTAATAGCGTTAGTGTTAGTGTATAGTGTTAAACCAACGTAAGTGACGTGTATTTTTATGTAAAACCCCCAGTTTTCGTTTCTTTATTTTTACTTTGTGAAATAAAAAATTCCGCGAGATTGTTCTGTGCCTGTGCCTTGTAGCAGCAATTATAATAAGTCCTCAGGATCTGTCTACATTCTCTTTCCCAACAATATTAACTGTAACTAGGTCACGTCCAAAACATACAGAACATGCTGTGCCTACAATTTTTCCAAATCAACCCTCTTATGGACCCTCTGTGCATGTTCCCATAAAGAGAAAACGTCCCGATGAAAGAAAACAAGATTTGGAAATTCAGGATGAAATAAATATTGAAAAGTATTATCATTATTATGAAATGGCAATATATTTTAAAGAAATTATATGAATTTGTACTTTATTTCAGTATTTTATATAAAAAAATGATATCTTTATCTTTTTATTTACAATTTATGGAGATAGTTACTTGATGAGCATCGAACTACAAATTACTTAATGTTAATAGTTAATTCTATCTGATATCCACATTTTTTAAATATGTTAGGCAAATTTTTACAATTATTTTTAATTAAACTTTAAAATGTATTCTGCCGTTATCATATACAATACATTTTCTTAACTTGTCGATAAACGTATAGTTTTCATTTTTTTAGCAAATTTTTTAATATTTGAAAACTTTTTATCACAGGTATATTATTACTAGTTGCTAAATACTCGCTAACACAATTTTAGGACACGCTTTTTATTATCTAGATTTTATCTTTTTCATCTAATGCTGTAGTTTATTTCATATTAATATTCGTGCTTTAGATCTAAATTTTAATGCTATTCAATTACTTTAACGCGATAAAAAGTTAATGTTATTTTTTAATACCTTTCTGTATAATATTTTTCATATTTATATCTGGCAAAACTATCAATAAATACTATTATTTATGCAAAAACTATATGCAGTACCATAAATATGGCACAATACAAAAGTCCGACTAGTGCGGTGACGTCACAAATCGATGTCTCTGGCCTGTATGTCATGTTGGTTATGATACAATACATTCAACCGCTTTACGTTAACTTTTGGCGTCAATTCGGCCAACGTATAGATATGGTTGATTAAATGACCAAGGCGCGCATAGAAATAAGCATAGCAAACAAAACTGGGCGATAATACATTTCCACGCGACTGATAGTTGGTTAAATTAAAGGGGTTGATTTAGTGACTATCAACCTATAAAGGGTTAAATACTACATATACTAACCAAAGTATTTCTTATACTAATAGTTTCGAAAATACGGAATATTTTATTGTGATTTATTTAAGAGTACAGTAAGGATGTATGGAAAGGTAAAAGAAAAGAAACACACCTCTAGCGTACCGCCCTCTACACCGTAGGTCGTAACACAAGCTATAAACGAACGTTTATTTACTCATAGCCCGAACAGGATTCTGCTAACACAAACGATTTTCAGTAAACCAACATTCTCCCCCTTTTTAAATAAAAACTATTTTGTCACTAAGGGGTTAGTACTAGACACAATTTTATCTCATTTAACAAATCTCAAATTAACAACTTTTGAATTTGTCTTTATTACCATCGTGAAGCAATGAGTGATGCAATTTGGACGCCATTTTGCAGGTTCTGTCAATCTGAAGAAGAAAAAACACATCAAAATGCGTAATTTGATAATAAAAGCCAACAAGGATATAGCGTAAGATACTGATGTTTATTATTTTATCCGTATTTTACTAAATTATGCTAGACACTTCTAAATGTTACTGAACTGATCATCCAAACGCAGTTTGAGTGATTAGTTGAATGACTTTGACGCCCTTTAACTTTGTCGCCGTAGGTTTTAGAGGTTTGTTACTTAGAAATGGAAATGTAGATAATTTAATTCTCTTCATTTTTTGTTCCATAAAATTTTCTATGGGATCTACGGTTCAGCCAGAAAATCGAATCCAAAATTTTTTTGAGTTTCTCAAAAACGGTAGTGTGGGGAGAAACGAATTTTCGAATTTAAGCTTTTGCAGTGGACCATTTACGACTGGCAAAGTATGAGAGCGGAGGTAATTTGAGGGGAGTTAAATGGGTTCCAGATTGATTGTAAAATACTACAATCCGACGGTGATAATTGCAATCTCGAATAGCAAGCGCACGGGTTATGCGCGATTCTTATGCACGTATAAAGTCTCCGTCACATCGCAACACCGTCTCCGAACACACCATAATAAGACTTAATGAAGTGGACGTTACTGATAGTGTGACTATGTTCATTGTTGGCAATTTAAGACCTTTTGCAAGACCAATACCAATACCAGCGTTAAACCTGCAAGACCAAGACCGACAATGCAAGACCAAGAACAGGCAAACGAAGCGTTTTTCTATGCATTTTTTATTTACTCGCATATTAACCATTTTAGAACGAGCAAATTTTTATACGAAACTATCTATTTATCTTAAAATGTTAATAGAAGATTTTTCCTCTTGCAAAGATGGTCCGGGGATATACTCTATATCGTACGATTGAAAAAAACGCCGTCAATTTAGCTTGGAAATGACGATCGATGATACTTATACCATATATTTTTACATATAGATTTTATTTCCAAATCAACTGTGACACCGTTTTTTTTTTCGATCGTATGGTATTTATCTACGTACTTTTAGAACATTTTTCTTTGTTCTTTATACTAATGTACACATTTTTTTTATTTTTTAAAGTTAAATATACACTCACCGATACGAAAAACGAGCACTTTAAAATTTTCATGTATTTTAAAGCTTTATAAGATATTGTGTTTTACATGACCGATTTTGATATTTTTGAAGCAATTTGTAGCAAAATTATTTGACTTTTTAGTATCGCTTTTTAAATTAAAAATGTAAATTGCCATCTGTCAATTAAACGAGGGAAAACAAAATGTTGATATTTTGGTGAAATTTTGAAACAAACCTGTGCAAGCAATTTAAAAATAATATTATCACCTATATATGCCTTTTCTCGATAGTTTGTTTTTTGATTAATCTCATTAGCTTTATTTTTTTGGAGATATTCGCTTTTTAAGAAGACCCTAACATTTTTTCGTATTTGTTACATTAAAACCATGCCTTTTCTGTTGATTCTAGTCATATATTAGTCGGTTTAGAACGTTTTTCTACGTTGTCCGATACCCAATTTCCAGCCTGTTCTATTCGTACAATCCTCTGTTGACAGGTTTCTTTCACTCATCGCTTTGTGTACGCTTTTTTGCCATTCCAGTTTTAGTCTTTCCTGTTTTCTTATGCCTTTTGGTTGCCAATTGATTATTTTCTTGGGCCATCTAGTGTCCTTCATTCGCTCTACATGTCCGTACCAGATCAGCTGCTTTTTCTCTATATCCTGTGTTATCGTACCTTCTATACCCATTTGTTGTTTTATGGTATTATTTCTTATTCGTTGTTGTCTAGAAATTCCCATTGATCTTCGAATGACATCCATTTCTACGGCCTCTATCCTCTTCTTGTATCTCTCAATTATTCGCCATGTTTCTGCTCCATACAGGAGGTTGCTCTTTATCATGGTTTCATATATATTGAATTTTCTTCGCTTTGTTATTGATTTGCTCCATAAGATTCCATTTAGACATCCGATTATTTTTTTCGCGTTGATAATCCTTTTCTCTATTTCTCTGCCGTCAGTTCCAGTGTTATCAAATGTAATTCCCAGGTACTCATACTCTTGACACTGCTTAATTTCGTGACCGTTGTCCAAGTTCAAGTTTCCTTGATTCTAGTCAACAGATATATAAGCAGTGTTTATGATTTAGGTGATGTTACTATCCTTGAAAATCATATTATTGTCTGTTAGGCAGCTACTCTAGCTGAAATGGTTTTAAGTCCAGAAATTGATCTCTACCATGATCAATTAAAGCAGCAATAGCCGATACTTAAAATCATCTCTACTAGAGTAAACGTCAATAAACAACAATAATATGACTTTTCAATGACAGTGACATTACAACAACATTAAACACTATTTTATAAGTGTGTTGGTACCAAAATCAATGCTAAAATTGCTGTAAATCGTTACTTTCTGATTCAAAAGCGAATATCTCCAATAAAAATAAAGCTATTGAGATGAATCAGAAAACAAACTATCAAGAAAAGACGTACTTAGGTGATAAAATGATGGTGCACGTGATCACTAATGGGGAACAGACACAAAATGGTAATATATCCAGCAAATTTTATATTCACCTGATAATCAGGTAAACAGACGAACACTTGCTTGGTACCGTCCCAAGACACATGTCGGGAGCTTACTCAGCTGGTTGGAAATGACCACTCGAATTGGTTACGTAAACTGCGACGGCAAGGATCTAAATTGTAAAAAAGGGCCCGAGCAAACAAGAGTTTTCGTTTTGTCTTTGTTGAAACAAAGGATATTTTCGGACGTTCCGACAGATAAAGATAATGGAAAATTCAAATTAAAAACAGCGGGAACGTTGCGTTTGGTTTGTTTGGACGGTGCGCGGCGACTCGTTCGAAAATACACAGAGAAAGGGAAAAAGGAAAAAGAAAATTAACATAGGACGCATGCAGGAAGATAACTAAACAATAATTAGTTGGTATAGAGGAGAAAGTATAACCTATTATGAGTTACATGAATAATATTTAAGTGTCTATCAAATGTTTTTATATGGTAGTATATTTTATGTGGTGGTCGGTGGCCGGTTTGTAGCAAAAACTCACCAAGTCAATATTTTGAATTCAGATAATTAATTGGACAAAATTAGTAATATCAGAGTGTTGGAGATGCTGAATACGAGTACCGTTGTTATAAAAAGCACAAAGACCAGAAATCTGATTTTTTTTTTCTTTCTATAACAAGGGGCCGTCCTCTGCCGGAAACACTGCGACCTGTGAGGCCTATTGTGTTTGTCCCCCTTTTATATCTGCACCCATTCTCCTATCCCTGTGCCCTGCACTAGCTTATGCAGGTCCTTGATAGGATGGGAGCATAGTTCTTCCGGTTCTAACCTAGCTTTCCCAAATAAAAAGTATCGCTGGCGATCCAGAGCCTCGCAATGACACATATCATGTGCTCCGCTGTTTCGGGATCTTTATCGCAGAGTCTACAGCAAAGACTTCCTTGATACAGGTTGAGCTTGTTCAGGTAACACTACTTGGCATTTACAGAGTAAATGCCAACACGCTGTTTAGAAGAGCCGTGAACAAAATACAAGTGTCATTGATGGTAGCCAACGTTCTTCGAGGACAGGGCACATAAAGAAGAAGAAGATATTGAATTGATTTATTGAAATAGCAGAATAACATTAATTTTCATTGTGTTCTCCAAAAAGTCCTACTTATGGGTATTTCACCCCTGTAAGAAAATCTAAAAAAAATATAGTTATTTTTTGTAAACACTGCTGCGTTAATCCAACGAATACTAATTGTCAGCAGTGATTTACTAATAAACAAAAATTTGCCTAACGGACAAATAAAATGCTTAACGTTTCAGAAAGTTTAGATTGTAGTATACAACAAACTAATATGCAACTATTCCAGAACACTTTAATTTGTTTAAATCAGAAACATTTAAAAACCGTTGATGTTCAGTTAAAACTACATTATATCAAGTTAACATAAACTTCAAAATTATTTAAAGATAAAATCTACTCTGTGTCCCATGAATGCTGACAAATCTTGATTTCTAAAAAAAACGCCCTTTCTTAAATAATCTTTATGTTCTTTATTTCGAATATTTAATTTTTATATTATTTAAGGGGAATATTTAAGTGATTTCGAATATTGAAGGGTTTTTAATGTTTCACCAATATAAAATTTATAACATTCACATGGTATTTCGTTTATTACGTTTTTTTTTGTTTGTTGTCCGGTGTTCATTCTTTTAGTGTTTGTTAAAATTAATATTAGGATTATAATCCTCCACACAGAGGTATAGACATTTTTTATCATTGTGTTATTATTCCAAATAGTGAAGAGCAAATGCAAGACCAATGCGATTCCCTTGGTCTTGGTCTTGATCTTACAGTCTAATAAGTAGCCTTGGTATTGATCTTGGTGTTGCAAGGTACAATCTTGCTCTTGATCTTGCTGAAAGAATCTTTCAAGTCTTGCAATTTTTTAATAGATTTTTAATATAGGCACTTTCTACATAGAAAATATTGAAATAAATATTATTTTAAGTTAAACATTAATGAAAGAAATTACGTATTAGAATATTTTACCTAATTAAAAATTTTATTTTCCAATACAGTATTGGCCAACAATATTTGTTATTTAAAAAAACGGTTAGTCTTTCGGCAAAACGATTGGACAAGCATAATTTATTTGGTTGTTTTACATATTATAATTTTTTTTTATAAATTTATACAGGGTGTTTCATAAAATATGACCACTGAGTAATCACGATTCTGCATAAACTGCTTGACATTTAAAGCTGATTTTTGGTAAACGGATTGACTGTGGGGTGTAGAGGTTCGATAAGCAGGGGTTTCTCGAATCTCAAATTCTCAATTAAGAGGATATTAGATTAACAATATTTGTTATTTTAAAAACGGTTAGTCTTTCGGGAAAACGCTTGGACAAGCATAATTTATTTGTTTTTTAACATATTTCGATTTTTTTTTAAAAATCATACAGGGTGTTCCAAAAAGTTGGGTAATCTCTTAACCACGATTCTGCTTAAACTGCTTGACCTAAAAAGGTTATTTTTGGCAAACGGATTTTTCGAAAGTCAAATTCCAACGAAACGAAACTACCCCTCAAATATTACCAAGTTATATAATAATATCGCCATATTGTTTTTTCTCATGCTGACATAAATGTAAGAAAATTTTATCCAGTTTGTATGTTAATGGAAATTCTTGCTTTGCTTTATCATCACCATTACAAATTATTCATTCGACGCGAACGAAGTCGCTGGTACACGTTAGTATCATATAAAACGTAACAAAAAAATTCTCCATCATTAGTATTGCCGGCAAATTTAAAAATTTCCATATGGTATGAAATGAAGATTGATGTCAGGCTATATGTAAAATTGTATGGGGAATATCATCGATGTTCATTCGTGTTTTTTTCGATCATGCAGTATTTACAATTCCTCCAGTAGGTAGAAAAGGTATATGTTATGGCTCAAAAAAGAATACAGTTACAGATACAGACTCAAACAATACACAACACTCTTAATCCTTCCAGCACACTAGGAATACTGCTTTATTTACTGTTTTTGTTGTCTGTTTTACTGTTTTTTTGCTATCCGTTTTACTGTTTTGCCAAAAATGTCATGCCGTATAAAATTCTCCCTCATCAAAGAATATTAGGTATACCTATATAGCGAAGTAGGTACAATATATTTTTTGTCCTCATTTTCTAACAACCGTGACAGTCTCCGTCTAAAAAGTTATTCCTCTGGAGCCTACCCAAACGTACCTTTCGAAGTGCATATCGTTGAAATAAAAAACAAGTTTTGGGGGTAATTGAAGATCATAAATAGACTTGTCAGACGGCTAATCTAGGGGTTCTGGCTTCACTTAAAATTAACTAACCAGTCTGGCTGGCGCGGTACTACTTCAGAGGAGCGATAAGTTTTGAAATACTTCAACTGGAAATTTATTGAGTAAAAGTGTACTTTATATTTATACGAAAAGCAGATCATGAAGCTAGCTAAGAAAATGTAATATGTGTACACGCATAGTTATACAAAATGGCGCCTCTCATACGATGCAGAGGCTCCAAGGTGAAGGGTAGTATGCACTGAAATGAAATTTTGGGAGCTTATGTAGATTAATTGAAAACAATTAAAAAAATATATAAAATTCTACAGGGTGTCCCAAAGAAAGTTAAGAGTTAAGGAAAAAAATAAAGGTAAATTTCATTAAAAAAGCATATGAGAAAAAATTAAGTTTTTCGATATATTTAAGCAAGATACTTTTAATGTTGCCTTCATGTAGGCAATCTAGGTAGAAATTTAAAATGCTATTTTTTTTAATTGAGAATGCCAAAACTTGACATTTGATATGTCATTCTATTCAGAATGTCATTCTCAAGCAAATAAAGTAAAAAAATACCGAGGGTGCCATATATGTATCCCTATATGAATATATGTATATATTTTCATTTTTATGATTTAGTATCAGGAGATCTTTATTATTTGATAAAATCGAGGTAGCTGTGATGTACCTGTCGGTAATTTAACCAAAATTTAATGGCGTATAGACTAATATAGAATCATCGAATATCGGACTAATATACTAGGTCTTCCATTTAAAATAAAAAAGTAATTTACTTCTAGAATTGCCCAATGTTCCATATTAATTTTGCCTCACTCTATTTAACTATTTGCGTCAAGTTTTAATTTGATTTAAAATACAATGGTATTTTAACTATATTAGTAGAGCCTAGTATAGTGCGGGTGAATTCCAATTTAGATAGCTTTTGTTGAAATTTAAAATGTTTTCTTTATTTTTAGAAAATGTTAAATATAAACAGCTCAATATAAGCTGTTTCCTATTTGAGAGTTTCATTTTAATCTATTTTACAAGATATGCGTGCAATGATTAGCACGCATTATAAATACAGGGTGATTCTTAACCTACACGCATAAACTTGGGAAATTATTGCTGATGACAAATAATGTCTAATAATGAAAAAAAAATGTTAGTAAAATATTTTTAGATTCTGAAATAATTTGAGTTTTTTTTTCACAAAAATATATCAACTTTATCAGTAAATGCACATTCAATTTAATGGAATTTACGTTTTTTGTTTTTATTTCAAATAGTTTGTTATCTCCGTAAATAAAAATATTTTTTAACTTTTTTTTTCATTATTAGTCATTATTTGTCATCAGCAATAATTTCCCAACTTTATGTGTATAGGTTAAGGATCACCCTGTATTATTTCATAATTCATAGATATTCACAGTAGCGTAGCGTAGGCCCCGCAGCACCTGCAACGGCGGGGGTGGACCTCGTGATTTTGAGAACCCCGCAGGGCCTCCGATACATATAGTATATGTGAACAGCGTCCCCTACAATTTCCAAAAATAAAAGGGAAAAAATGAAAAATAATTTGGACTTGATTCAATTTTTAAGCTACATTGTTACCTTAATAATATAATTAGTATATGTTTTAATTTTAAACACATATTTTTTAGCCAAGTAAAACCTCCATAAAGCCACAATATTTTGTTTTTTAGAATGTTTTTTTTTTATTTTAATATAAGGACCCCAAAAAAATCTTGCGGGGGGACCTCACATTTGAAGTTACGCTACTGGATATTCAGGGTAATTCAAATGAATTTTATGCTAAAGTTGTATCTTTTTAATTGAAATAAAATTATAATACGCAGAAAATAATCGTGGGTACTACTAAAAAACACGTACTGACAGTTTATGTCAGTACGACATAAACCTAGCATCGGTACCTATATCGGGCAAAAAATACCCGTTAAGTTTCTGTTCGTTCGTCTGTAACTATGATATAAAATGTGCCTTAAGCTTTGTTCGGGTTCTTGTTATTACCGATTCTGAACCGTCCTAGAACTCTGCAGCGCATGCGCAAATGAAATAATGTCTTCATATTTCCTGCTGCGCATACGCATCACAGTTCTAGGACGGTTCAGAATCGGTAATAAGAGAAACCCGAAGTAAGCTTTAGTGTTGGCGGTTGGAATCGCCATGAATGTTTGTAGGCATATGGATTAATATATGTTTTGGTGCATGAAAACAACCGATAAAAAAGTCGCAAAACGTCGGAAAAACATAATTGTTTCCGTTCGAGCCTTCCCAAACACCCACGATTTTTTTCTGCGTACTAATTACTGGGAACTAACAATAATCATAAAAATATAATAACAAAATTTACATAATGACATAACCTATATCAAAATGTTTTTGAAATATGACAATCGTAAGACTATGGCTGTATTCCGCTGCAAAACCCCAGGCGAACCAGACCGGTAAACGACGGTAAATAGCGGTTCCTGAAAAACATCGGTTTGATACGGAACGGTTTGGTAAAATACTGGAAACGTCAAATGTTGAAGTTTTCTCAATTTCAATACCTCTATTATAAAATTTATCTTTTATGCATTTTTAATATACCTATTCCCTGTTTTTACGTTGGCTTCTTCTTTTCAATGGAGTTTAATATTGAAAAGTACTTTGTTAATAAACTGTTAAACTCATTAGACAGCTCAAGTGAAGATTTGCAGGTCCAATATTAAAACAGATCAATAATAAATAAACAAATCTAATCAATATTTATATTTTTATAGCTTACAAAACATTCACGATTACTTGTTGTCTTGTTTTTCATGTTTCCTTTAATATCCCTGACTTTAAGAAACAATGGCTGCATGATAAGTTTAAATGGTCCTAAAAAGTCATTTTATTTAGTTAATGAAATTTATTTACCTTTACTTCCTACCTCCATTGCTTTTGGATGTAGGTAAATACAAAATATTATTACAAATTTTAGATATTAAATGAGAATTTCGCTCGAACTTTCAATATTTGCTTGATTTCTGTCACATAGATGACATTGATTGACAAACAAAACCAGAAAAACCAGCCTTGTCGCGCTGGTTAATTTGGTGACAGTTATAACCGAATTTTTCAGGAACCGTGTTCCATAATAAGAAAACTTTCAGGAAACCGATAAAAACGGAACATAAAACCATAACCAAGGTAAGCAACGGAATACACCCTATATTTTAAGATAATAGCCTAAAATACCTACTTTCAGGATTGTCAAATTATATCAGAATACTGACAGCTCCCTCAGTATTTACCCTCACACAGTCGATATTACTGACAGTTTTTAGAAATACTGTCAATAGTACTGATCGTGTGATGCCCGCTTTATAATATATCGTGTAAAAATTATACGAAAAAAACACAAAATTTAAGCCACTTTAACTTTCTGCATTTTTATTAATCATCTCTGAAGCGTCTTCAGTGGATCTTCTTCCTTTCCAAAAATGTAAATACCCTAAACTAGGGCAATTTATTTCCCCTTTTTGAACTTGACGGAGTGGTGAATAAATTAATCAAAAATACATTTTATTTTGGGTAAAAATCAAATAATTTTCAATTTTCTTTTTATATTATATCTCTAAATTTTGTAGTGTTTTAGATGTGATGTATGTATTAAGTCCCTCTATAAAATTTTACAGTTAATTATACTCATTATTTTGGAATTTTGAATAGCCACTTTCTTGAAAAATAATGTTTGCTAACAAAATCTGAATAAAATCTATGTGAATATCATCAACTCATATTTGGCTTTATTGTATCCTTAATTTCGGTAACTTTGCATAAGGTTCTTCCATTTGCATTTATGTATTTCGTTTCTGCGTTGTTTGCTGCCACTTGGTTTTTCCTGGATTCCTAATGTAAGGTTTTTTAGCTTTCTCGGGTACCACTGTGTAATCAGTTCTATTTTCTCTCAGTATCTTATTGTTATTAGCTTATATAGAGGGTCTCTTTGTTATTCCGTTTCCTGCTTTTGAATATAATAGTAAAATATGATCGAAAAAAACGGCGTCAGCGATGGCTATGAAATGAGGATCGCTGTCATTTTATTCGTAAAATTATACGAGGAATGTCATCGATCGTAATCATACGCTAACCAGTAAATAATTTACTCAAAAATATTTATTTGAAATTTGGAATAACGTAGATATATCGGGTGCGTCTCAAAAGTGGCCCACCCCTTTAACTTTTTTTATTTTTTTAGATAAAAAAACGGGATTTGGTATGTTAGTATATCATATAAATTAGGATTCAGTGACGTATTCAATTGTTTTTGGTCACTTCCTCTTTCACCGGAAATGACTACAACTTTTGATTTTTAAATAACACCCTCGGTATTCTTTTACTTTATTCGACAGCAAATGAAATTGTTTTAGTGTGTTACCCTGGCCAGTTAGAAAATGCTCCAATCGTATTTTTAATCATATCTCAATTTTCTCAAATGGAACGAGGGTGGCTCATTAGCATATTTGAAAAAAGCATTTTTTACGAATAATTTAATACCACACAATTGATATTTCGAGTCAAATTTTCTTTACGAACCGCAAGATATAATTTCAAATAAACCATATGCGAAAATGTCCAATGTTGACATATGATATGTCATTATATTCAGAATGTTATTTTTTATCGAATAAAGTAAAAAAAATACCGAAAGTGTCATTTAAAAATTGAAAGTTGTAGTCATTTCCGGTGAAACAGGAAGTGACAGAAAACAATTGAATACGACAATTAATCCTAATTTATGTCATATATAACATACCAAATTTCGTTTTTTTATCTAAAAAAATATAAAAAATTATAGGGGTGAGCCACTTTTGAGACGCACCCGGTATAAGCCAAAACAACTTAAGAGAGGTATAAGAATATAAACTACTATACATATTATATCAATATCAGATATTTAAATTATATGCTGTATGAACGGGAATTAGTAAAATAGACGTAATATCAAAGTTTACAAAATTGCAACACAGTGGAACTTGAAAACAAAAAAATGTGAAATAAATATAAATTATGTTTTTATTAGTGTAACATAAATAGTGTAAAAAAAGTTTAAGAATTAAACAACCCCAATTGACCTAAAATAAACAACATTTACTACAGCCCTAGATTAAAGCCCAAACCAAACCAAACACATATTAAAAAATCGTTTATTTGTCATTTTGGGATATAGGTATTTTTTTATTTCGTATAGGGATGTTTCTCAAAAAATAGCAGTCAATATCTGAAAAAAGCATATTTTAACAAGTTAAAGAACCAATTATTATGTACTTTCTATTTGGAGTTTATTTGTCAAAAATTTTAATTCAAAATTCAAAGTAGGTATTTTCTTTTTTTTTAATCCAACTTATATTATTATTTTTATCAAATGAAAATGAACTTCAATAACATTCTGGGCTACGTCAAAAACTAAATGTAATATGAGTTTGTTTTTCTGTTATTACTACAACATCTGGTTTCGCTTTACAAACTGTTAGATTCATCTTGACAGTTCTTTTTTTAATGCATTAACTGCTCTTTATTTAAGCTCTGGAATTATTTATGTAGTATATATTTTAAATTAGGTTAGATTACAAGATGGCTGTAAGTGACATACGAGTCGAAATGTTCGTAAGTAAAATTATTCCAGCTTCCTTTTTACTCGTAAAATATAACTAACCAATCTCTAGAGAATTAAGTGGTATCACATTGCATTTTTGCTAGGAGAGATATGAAATGGAGTTATGAAAGTAAGTTATACTAAAAAGTGTGACGATCCACGACATTTCCCATATAACTTTACATAAAAAATGACAGCGATCTTCATTTCATAGTCATCGCTGACCCCGTTTTTTTTTCGATCATACGGTAGAATATATTTAAAATGTTATTAAACTATTAATTATAATGATAATAATAATATAAATAACCACTTTCGCACCGATTAAACTCCAGCAAATACGGATTTAGTATAAAAAGTCAAGTTAGAGAAGATTTGAAACTACATCATTTACTTTACATGGATGATTTGAAGCTGATGGGAGCTACTAAAAACCAACTGGAGCAAATGCTGAAAATAGTAGAAGAGTTCTCTGAGGATATAGGAATGAGTTTTGGAGTGAACAAATGTCGTATACTTAATATCGTGAGAGGTAAATTGGCACATGACGAATTCTAACTTCATAATGGGGAAGCTATTAGGGTGATGAAGAATGGAGACACCTATAAGTATCTCGGAATAAAGCAGGCCCGTAAAATAGAACATAGGGCAACGAAGGACGACCTTACGGCAGAATTCACCAAAAGAGTTAAATATCTGGTAAAAACTAAGCTCGATAGTAAAAACCTATTTAAGGCGATTAACTCATATGCATGCTCCGTGCTTGGTTACTCTTTTGGAATAGTAAAATGGAGTAAAACCGATCTAGTAAACCTTGAACGTAAGATCAGAACTACACTCACAAAAGCACAAAAACACCATCCTAAAAGCGCAGTTGAACGAGTAACTTTGCTACGATCACAAGGGGGACGAGGATTAGTAGATCTATGCAAACAATTGGATCAACAAATAACGAATCTTCGAGCTTACTTTCACAGAGAAGCATTAACTTTGCATAAAGTAATATGCGCAGCAGACGACTCAACTCCCCTCCTGTTAAACCAACATGAAATTCAAACGCACCATCAATCTAACGAGGAAAAGATGCATATATGGAAAGAGAAGCCCTTGCATGGGAGGCACATCAATGATGCTGATCAAGATAATGTCGATACTTTGGCGTCGAACTATTGGTTAGTATCGGGACAGTTGTTTCCTGAAACCGAGGGCTTTGTAATGGCTATCCAGGACCAGGTAGTCGCAAGCAGAAACTACCTAAAGTATATTGTGAAAGATACGATAATCGAAAATGACAAATGCCGTTACGGATGTTAAACAGCGGAAACCATACAACATATCATAGGCGGATGTCAGATGTTTTCTGCAACCGAATATAAAGCGAGACACGATTCTGTAGCGAAAATATTACACCAGGAACTAGCTATCAAATACCAACTACAGCAAGCGGAAAAACTTCCGTATTATAAATATGTTCCAGAAACAATTTTAGAAAACAAAAACTATAAAATGTATTGGGATAGGACTATCCTTACAGATCATACAGTAAATCATAATAGACCGGACATCCTATTAATCGATAAGGCTAAGAAAAATATAATCATCCTCGACGTGGCCATTCCTAACAACAACAATTTGGGTAGCAAGCATTGTGAAAAGATTGCCAAATACCGAGAACCGAGATCTCCAGGAACAAATTAAAAAACAGTGGAAAATAGAGACCATAAAAACGATCCCGATAATAGAATCAACAACGGGCCTTATCCCAAAACAACTAAAGAAGAATATTAGTGAGTTGGGGCTCAACGAAAATTTATATAAAAGTATGCAAAAGGCAACCTTGCTGGCGACCGCGCGACCTACTAGGAAGTATTTAGGTAACCCATCTAAACCTCAAGAACCCAATACCATAGAAAGGGTTCCCACCGAGCTCAATCCCTCTGCTATCTAATATCTGGGATGAGTGAATGTTCCCCTCAAAGGGAGTGTGAATGCCATAATGGCTAAGTCGATATAAATAATATATGCTATATTATGAGTAAAAAAAAGTTTTTATTTTGTTTTTAACATATTTCTTTATTTCTTTAAGTGCTTGGTATTTTAGTTTTTGTCAATAAACTTCGGGTTTTTTGGCGTTCCTGTACCTTACCTTTACTAAATTACCCATATTTACAACCCTCATTTATATAAAATTTATATTTGTATACAGGGCGGCGCCTCTCATACGAAGGGAGAACTGTAGTTTATGTCCCAATATAATTTTGGGAGCATATGTAGGTTAATTGAAAGCATTTTATAAAAATATATATAGCTATAAAGGGTGTCCCTAAAAAAAGTTACACACTAGGTTACACATTTTTTTTTGTAATGGAATATATTAATTGATTTTCGGATTCTAGGAAAAAAATAAAGGTGCGTTTTATTAAAGAAGCATATGCTTAAAATGTAAGGATTTGGACATATTTCACATTTTGTGAAAATAAAGAATAAAATTTCAATTTCAATAATAGCTATCTAAATTGTAATTTACCCTGTATAGCCTGATATTTAATTACACTAACCATTGTATCTTAAACCAAATAAAAATGTTACCCGAAAAGTTATACATGGTGAGACAAAACTAATATTGAACATTGGTCACTTTTAAAAGCCAGTTACTCTTTTATTTTAATTAGAACACCCAGTATATTATTCCGGTGTTCAATGGAGAATTCATATATCTTCTAAATATTATTAAGGTTGCCTACCCCTCAAATAAGTATTTTCCTAAATATTTTTATTTTTATTGCTTTTTTGATTTTGCGTCAGAAGATCTTTATTATTTGAAAAATCCATGTGGCTGTGTTTAACAAAAAATAAAGGATGTAGGGTACAATACTGTAATAAAAAGATAGGCGTTTAAAGCATACTTTAATTGTCACAGAATTAAAACTAGATATAAATCTAAAATTGTGTAACAAAAATTAGCTAGATCAAATCAAACGCTCAAAATGCATGCTTCCTTCCCTGTTTACTGCATAAAATGATTTTCTTTTCAAAATAATATCTTTTCATGTTAAAATGCATACGTGGAGTTCTACTTCGAAAAATAGCCACAATGATTTCTCTCATGTTGTCGACAATAGGTAGATGGTTAAAGCCCAAACAAGATAAAATCAAGAGCATTTACGTATTCTATATTAATTGGCGAATGCACACTGTATTCACCAACTAGTAGTAGGATAATTTTCTATTTTCGGAAAATTTCTGAGATCTTTTTTTTTGTTTTAACGGTTTTGTTATTTGTTTTTTTTTTGTTCGTTAAAGTATTCCGTTACAAAAAACACAAATTTGATGTGTAACTATTTTGGGGACACCCTTTAAAACTCTCTATATATTTTTAAAAAGTGCTCTCTGAATTAACCTACATATGCTCACAAAATTTCATTTCAATACAAACTGTCGTTCTCCTTGGAGCCTCCGCGTCGTATGGGAGCATAAATATTGAAAATATTTTTAATCGATAGATCTCGTAAAACATTGATGTACAAAAAATCTCCGATCTAGATATTATAGTCCTCTAGAAAGTTCTGATGCACGCTGTGCCTGGGACACCCTGTATACCTTTTTTTTATTTTTACGTGTACCCATAAAATATTTTATTTCTACATGTTTCCGTTTTAGCATAATCAACCGAGGCGAATGAGGTGCGCTACCCTGTATATGAAAATATTTTTCAAAAGAGCGATACCGTCGCGCGTCGGCAGGATAGTTTGTTAAAAAAAATTAAAGTGTGAATTTCAAACAGAAAGTCTAATATGAATCTTTTTCGGAACGGCGAGTCACCCTGTATAGAATTTACCCCAAGATATCATCTAAACATCAGTGACTCACAAAATAGAACATCTGTATCGGTTCCACATTTTACAAAAGAAAAAAAAAACATCAACCAGCCTTGAAAATAAAAAAAGAACGCCGTAACAGTTCGGCTTTAAGATCTCGCGATTTCTCCCCAGCTACGCCCATCGTGGCCTACGTGACCACGTGGAAGAGACGAAGACGCCTCAGGTAGTGGTACTTCCTTCATAAGTCACAAGAAACCTGACACTTTTTCTCGGAACCTGTTCTGTACCCGCATCATCTCGACCTAGCTGAAGGACCTGATGCGATAATAAAGGACCTGAAAATGGAGTTTGACGTGTATATATGCGTAACGAAACCAGTAGCCAACAGCAGGTCAAATTTGGTTCTCGGCTAGAGATTAATTTTAGTATAGGTGCGGTATAATGGGACTAGACCTGAAAAGGGTAAGCTGGTACCGGATTATCGGAAGATTAATCTGTTTTCGTTTGTCATTTTCATTTTTGTGACATGGTAATATATTTACTGTTTTGGCGTTGTTTGATTTGAATACAATTAAGTAAGAGGAATTATTTCACAATAAAGTGGAAATGTCATTCAAATTGGAAGTACAAACTTGCAAATTATTGAATTGTATTTTAAAACACTTTGAGGTATTCGAATTCTGAATTTCGGGTGTTGTATTGTGATTCATTTTTGGAAATATTTCTTCTTGTTCGCAGAGCCGATTTGATGTATTTTATGAAAAAAATCTCCCTCAATATACAAGAAATAATGGAAGTTGTCTTGATAGATATATTTAGCATCATGTATAATAAAAGACTTCGTTCGCGTCGAATTAATCATTTGTAATGCTGATGATAAAGCAAAGCAAGAATTTCCATTAACATACAAACTGGATAAAATTTTCTCACATTTATGTCAGCATGAGAAAAAACAATATGGCGATATTATTATATAACTTGGTAATATTTGAGGGGTAGTTTCATCTCGTTGGAATTTGACTTTCGAAAAATCCGTTTGCCAAAAATAAGCTTTTTACGTCAAGCAGTTTAAGCAGAATCGTGGTTAATCAATTACCCAACTTTTTGGAACACCCTGTATGATTTTTTAAAAAAATTCAAAATATGTAAAAAAACAAAATAAATTATGCGTGTCCAAGCGTTTTCCCGAAAGACTAACCGTTTTTTAAATATCAAATATTGTAATATTTGAGGGGCGTTTTCACCCTCTTGGAATTTGAGATTCGGGAAACCCCTCCTTATCGAACCTCTACACTACACAGTCAATTCGTTTGCCAAAAATCAGCTTTAAACGTCAAGCTATTTAAGCAGAATCGTGATTACTCAATGGTCATATTTTATGAATCACCCTGTATAAATTTTTAAGAAATCTTAAAATATGTAAGACAACAAAATAAAATATACGTGTTTAAGAGTTTTTCCGAAAAACTCACCGGTTTTTAAATAAAAAATATTCTAATATGTATTTGAATTCGAGTTTCGAAAAATCCCTTCTTATCGAACCTCTACACCCTCAAGTCAATTCGTTTTCCAAAAATCAGCTTTTTACGTCAAGCGCTTTAAGCAAGATCGTCATTAATCAATAACCAGATTTTTTGTAACACCCTGTATACATTTTTAAAAAATCTTAAAATATGTAAAAAAAAATAAAATATACGGGTTTAAGCGTTTTTCCGGAAACTTGACCGTTTTTTTAAATAAAAAATATTGTAATATTTGAAGGGTGGTTTCACCCCCTTGGAACTGGAATATCGAAAAATCCCTTCTTATCGAACCTGTACACCCTAGAATCAACCTGTATGCCAAAATTGTGCTTGAGTGGTTTGAGCAGGATCGTGATTAATCAGTGAGTCACTTAAGGATTTTATATATGTATTAGTATAGATAATTCTAGTTTACACAAGACGTACATAGACAGCGAACATATATTATATATTATGTGTATTCTAAAAGCTGGCTTCTGGGTATTTCGCCACTGCAAGAAAATCTACAAATTAAATAGTTATTTTATTTTTTGTTAACACCGCTGGGCTGCATCAAGCTGCATTAATACGACGGAGACCAATAATTTGTCAGCGGTATTTTACCAAAGTTAGTATTTTTTTTTGATGCGATCTCATTTCTTTTTGTAGGTTATCCTCCTATTTTTTTCTCTGGTAATTACATTATTCAAACTAATATTAAATAAGTTTGACTAGGAATAATTCATAAACTTTGAATTACCGTATACAGTCAGATAATATCATATGGATTAATTCCAGCTTTCTATAACGATTTGTATTTCCGACTTTCGTTATAACCTAAATATCAACTTTAAAAATATTCAATTTATGATTTTACCATTGCTTATTCAACATCATGTTTTTGTCAATTTTACACATAGTTTATTCTTTATCTCGAAAACTATAAGAGAGGTATAGTTTAGTATAATAAAAAAATTATATGATATGAGAGTAGTTTCCAAAAATGTTATAAGTAATAATATACTTACTGGGTGTTCCATTTAAAATAACAAAGATGCTACCACTTTTCAAATGATCCGGCAACACTCTAACGCTGATAATATTTTGGGTAGATGGAGCTGGTGCCTTTATATATAAATCCAAATTTTATAAACAATCCTATCACCGGTCCTCCTATTACCATCGCCGGAAAGTCGGTTAGTGGTGAAGTTAAAGAAGTTTGACTAGAAAAAATTCACAATCCTTGAATTATTGTGGGTACATTGATATACAAATAAAATCAGAAGAGACCGCTTCGATTAATTCTAGTTTCCTACCCTTTTCTCGACTGGAAAGTCAGTTACCGGTAGCGGCTAGACAGCTCATTTTTGATCCATAAGGATATTTCGAGATTTTTCATTTTTTCCTTTCATTATAAGCTTAAAGCTACCTAAAATTCGAAATTTGAAGTTTGTAACACATCCACGACACATCTAGAAGTACCTTAGAATTTTGATGATCAATCTGTCAGTGAGTCAATGTCGAAATTAAAGAAATTCGACAAGCGATAATTCATAAACTATGAGGTATAATTACTAGATATTTTGGTAACCTAGCCAGCTATCGTATGCCTTCATGTATAGTGAAAATTAATATTCTTGCTTTATCCATAACGAAGTTACAGGGTGGTCAAAAGTACCACTAATACCTTTGAGAAAATGGTACCGATCACGTAACTGCTGTGCCCCCAGATTCTGTACACTTTGATTTTGCTAATAAAATAAATTTGCCTGCCAGGCAAAAAATGCTTAACGTTTTCAGGAATATATAAACTTTGGCTTCAAAATAAAAAAAAACACGAAGAACAAAGAAAAAATATTTAAAATATCTAAATACAACTATTTAAGAACACTTGTTTTTTTTTCAAGAGATGCGTCTATTAAAAACCTTTGACGTTTTGTTAAAATGACATTATATCAAGTTAAATTTCAACATTAACAATTACTACCTTATAACAATTAATTAATGAGATAAAACGAAAAAACCTCAAACTGCTTGTTTTTAAATTTTACTTATGTTATTGATATATGTTGTGTTTATTTATGTTATATTTATTAAAAACGATGAAGCGATAGCCATACATTATGTACTAACATCTACAGATGCCTGAGCATTCTGAGCAGTAGATTTATTTATAATATTAGACTGTATTAGATGTTCGTGCAGTGGCGAAATTACCCAGAAAACTTTTTTAAAATAAATATCAAATTCCAACTTATCTGTAAATTTGTTCTTTTAAAAACTACAAATGACTCTAGTATTACTATTTACATGCGTGCATCAAGTAGTTATGTGTTCCTTTGCTGCATCTTAATAATGCGAAGAACGAATAAAATACGACCGAAAAAAATGGCGTCAGAGATGGCTGTGGGAATTTCATTGATGTTCATTTTCAAGCCAACTAGACGCTTTTTTTTAACGGTAGTAATGCTTAGTTCTCCATAATAAAATGAGATAAAGTAATATAATAATTGGAGGATATACTAAGTACCTAACTAAAAATATGTGAATGAATTTGGTGTTAATGCACCAATGGGATTTTGATTTACGATGATCATTTCTTTAATAAAAAGATAGTACATTTTAAATCATCTTTGATTTTCTCTGTCACATCCATAGAGTGGAGGATGTGTATTCCATTATACGTAGTAGAGGAAATAGATATACAGACAGGAGGTTGAATTTCTCTCTACGTGGTCTCAGAGATTGACAGATCATTTTAGTTTGCTCGATGCCGAGGCGCGTTGAATAAAAAGTAGAAAATCGAACGTGGATACGCATATGAAATAGGAAAGACATCAGTAGCGTAGGCATTAGTTCTGTTTAGATACTTGTTTTTAATTGAATATTTGTAAGTTTATTGAATATTTGTAAGTTAACTGTAGGAAAGTCTAATATAGAAGATTGATAAATTTTAGTTGTTTGTTAATTACGTTTTTTTGTAAAAATTGATACCCATCAATGTATAGTTGAGGTAAAAATATTACTCTAATATAGTCATCAAGAAAAACAAATATCCCCTTGAACTGATTGTAACTTTCATTTTGAAACTTTACACGACGTTTTGGTCAGATATAATTTATTCTTTTTCCAATGAGGTTTCTTGTAGATAACGCCAAATAATATAATATCGTTGTGATATAAGTATCGTGGTGAGTTAATGATTTATTTTCCTGTTGGAACACCAAAGGCTCTAACCCTCAGCTGTAATAAAAACCTTTATACCTCCCCCCCAAAAGCTTACAGCATGTTCTTCATAAAGGTGAGGAGTTTGATTCAGTAGTAGTGGATTCATTACAAAATAATCTTAACTACAATAAGAAAAATATGATAAGACCGAAAGTAGCAGAAGAAGAATGGCGCGAAAAAATGGAGATATTAGAGACAAAATCACTAACTACGGATCTAGAAATTGTCTAAGTCCACAATATAGCATACGTATAGATTCTGATATATATAATATTAATTAGAAAAGTGAAGAGAGGAGAGAGACTGAAGCAAGCAAATTTTTAGAATACGCATATTATCAGAACCTGTTCATAGCCCAATACATACTTTAATGAAAAAGATATAGACTTTATAGATTTTGAAAACTTCGAACGAAACGAAAGCGAAACAAGGTATTGACAGGCTTTATATAGAAACTCTTGCCAATACGTACAAAGAAGCCAAAGCAAGAGTAATGATATATAAAACCACCCCAGAGTTCCCAACTGGCAAAGAAGTACGATAGGAAGACGCGATATCCCCAAAGCTGTTTACAGCAACAGTAGAAGAAATCTTCCGTCAACTGGATTGAACCAACAAAGGATTAAAAATAGATGGAGAATATTTTAACCATTTAGGATTCACTGATGATTCCACTGATTAATAGCAAACTGATGACATAGTGCTAAATGCCATTAGTTCTGAAGAACTACAAGCACAAATTAAAGAACTAAATATAGCCAACATTAAAGTAAAACAAAAACTAAAGTATTGTGCGTAGTAGAACTACTACGCACAATACTGTTACAATACTTTTCTGTTTACTAGTTAACTTTAACTAGTAAACAGAAAAGACATTCTAATAAATAACACAATACTGGAAATTATAAAAGAATATATATGTTTGAGACAACTATACACAGCTTATTAGCAGGGATCTCTACTACGAAAAATCAACAGAATAATTAAGTTAGCATAGAGTACCTACTTATAGAAGAAACTCAATCATATTCAAATATATAATGCCACTTTAGCTAAAGAGGAAGACATTCGACCAATGTGTACTACCAGTCATAATCTATGCATGCGAAACATGGACACTTAAAACGGACATTATAAGGAAACTACAGGTCAATGCTCAATGGAAAGAAATATGCTGTTAAAAACCAAAAAGACCGTAAAATATTAGAGTGGACACGACAAAAGACCCAGGTAATAGATGTCGTCCACAGAATCAAATTCCTCAAGTGGCAATGGACAGGGCACCTGACAAGAAGGACGGATAACAGATGGACCACAAAAATTACAGCATGGTACCCACGAGAAAATAAGAGAGATAGAAGAAGACCAAACCTATCATGGAATCATGATATTAGGAAATTAGCAGGGATAACTTGGGCCCGCAGAGCCAACAATAGACAACAATATGCCCAACTACAAAGAGGATATCTGCTACACCATAATTGAAAATGGTTGAATAAGCTGAAAATGATGATGATGATGATGATGAGAAAAGCGAAATATAAGCATAATGCAAAAAATCATTTCCTGAAACCACTGTATACTGACTATGATGTTGTATGATAAATAAAATTGACCATTTTAATATGTCCAATATCTGTGGCAATATATTTTATGTGTATGTTAACCTAGAGGAAAAAAAGACCAAGAATATACCTTAATATAAGATAGAACTAGGATATTAGAGAAGCAAAAAAAAAAACAAATGAAACAGTACGAAAGGGGGATAAAAATCGAAATTAAACTTATAATAAAGAAGACTAAAATAATGTCGATGAATACAAAAATAAAATTTTGATAGATTAAACGACTTTTTCAGTAGAATTTCTTTTGTACGCCCATGTTTATATATGGGGAACAAACCTGACAAGTTTTTTTTGCGATTTAATAATACGATAAGTCTTTATTCCGTTCACATTTGATTCTGTCACACTTGTAGTAAATCGTATAGGGCTCGCCCTGTATTAAAACGCTATCCACGTACCAATTGAATTACAGTTTAAACGTTATGGAGGACAGGGGAAAATATGGCTACCGAACAACTACCAAATTGTTTTTTGTTTAATATTTTATGTTTATTAGCAGAGCTGCAAGCTCATAGAAAACTTAGGTCTTTTTTTGACTTAAATAATTTTAATGACTTAAATCATTTGATTTTAAGTCATATTTCGAAAGCTGACATAAGACTTAAAATTTAAGTCATCTTCCAAAATTACTTGTGATTCCGAAATAGAAAAAGATTTGTCACTAAAAAAGATTTAAGTCTTTTTAGAAAAGATTTAAATAATTAAAAAAGATTTAAATCTTTTTTTAATGACTTAAATCTTTTAAAAGTCTTTTATGAGATTTAAGTCTTTTTTTTTCATATATTTTTATCAAAAATTTTTAATAGCGGCATCAAATATGTGTTTACCATCTTTAGCTTCATAAAAAAGTAGCAACTGTGAAAACCGCATCTTTGTACCGCTGCTCATAAACGAGAAACCCTGTAAACCACACAAAAATGGGACAACGTACCACAAAATTTAATTTTATTTAAGTTGTTCATGTTATTATATGTGTGTTTTTATGTCCTTGGTGCGTTTATTTTCTTTATTGTTTATTATAGTTGTTTATATAATATTTTATTCTAATCTGTATCTACAATAAATTAATACAGATAATAAAAAAATCGGTAATGGGTAATACAATAAAATTAATATTAACATTTAAAATTCTGGTTGTCTTGACTTGAGGTAAATTATATTGATTTAAGTCATTTTACTGACTTAACTTGTAGATTATCATGATTTAAGTAAAAAAATACTTAATTAAAAAAAAGACTTAAATAATGTTATATTGGTTTAAGTCTTTACAAAAATGACTCGACTTGAAAGAAAATGACTTAAATCAAAGACTTAAAACTTAAGTCATTTGAACTTTGTATTGAAATTGTCTTAAGACTTAAATCATTTTAAAAATGACTTAAGACTCAAGTCTTTTTAAAACTGACTTGTTGCAGCTCTCAGTTTATTCGATACAACTCCAAATAAGATAACCCTATTCGGTTTATATCGTGCTGGCAACTGTTACTCTTGGGTGGGTATTTACATGTGTGGTAAATCGCATAGGGATCTCACTAAGTCGGAGTGGGAGAAATGCGACGTAGTGCTGTTGCGGCGTTGCCGGTACGCCTTTCCCTATCAAGTAAAGTAAAATCACGATCGCAAACCGCTTATTTTTAAAATCATTAGAAATGTTTCTGAGCATCTGAAATGGAATTATAAGGATATCTTTAAGGTGTCATTTTTTTTATAACGAGAAAACGTCAGTAATCGCGATAATTTAAAAACTCAACTTTTTAACATATAACACGCCATAACCCAAAAAACACTTTAGATATTGAAACTTTTTTTTATTTTGAAGATAGGATCTTTTGCAATATGTTTACATAAGAAAAATTCGATATAGGTTGTTTTTTTCCATTCAAAAATTGTAAACAACCCATCTATTTTTTACTTTTAGAGCATAACAATTTTCAGCAGTCGTGTAATTTTTTTATTGATAAAGATTTTCACTTACTATCTACGAAGAAAATACAGCAAATATATTAAGAAGATTTTTGAAAAAACTACAATCAATTATTTCTAATAGATTTCGAGATATCGATTTTTGAATTCAGAGTTCTAATAGCCCGACTACTGTCGAAAACCAACTCAATTCCACTTATTTTTACCAAGAATGCAAGTGTTTCTAGCTTGCACTTAAAAATTTTCAAGCTATAGGGAAAATTACAAGGACTCGTTAATAAATAAACAAATAAAATATCACGAGACGTAATTAAATTGTGAAGCCGAACGCATAATGTTCACCTCTCCCTAGAACTTTAAGTACTGACAGAGGCCAGAGTGCCAGAGCAGAGGCACTGAAGTCGAAGTCGACCGGTCAACTGCGACAAATCTGCTATATCCCCTACCCCTTCCACGTCTCTAAGCAATGTGCACAGTTTCTCGGTTTATTTCATACGTTTGGCAACGTGTTTACTGTCATCTCTTTGTTCAGTACATTATAAACGCATTGTACTCTTCTTACATACGGAAATCTCGACCCAAGCCTAACCTTTGCCAGCCCTTAGTATATATTTTTTAATAACAATATTTAGAATTTATAAATTAATAATTAAAAATAACAATAGGTATTTTACTATTAACCAACTCTCTGTTTTTTTAAAATTGCAGTTGTGGGTTGGTTTAAAACACTAATTCAACACAATACACCAAAACACTTTACTTCTAAACACTGGACCCGTGTCTCCTTAGCCAGCATCAATGGATGATTAAAACATATGATTAAAGACTAAAACTCGATATTAGTTCATGGTTAGCGAAACGAGCGTCCAGCCCAAGTAGCATTTGGAAGTTATCTAACGTCGAGTATACGTCGCGTTCAATAAACCCGACGTCGGGTACCAACGTCGGTTCGACCGCCTGACGACCCGTATTTGCACCTAAATGGGGAATACAGATTCGGGTCGCCTCGACGTCGGTATCTGACCTAATAGGGAATGTAATCCTACCAATTACCAACGTCATATTACGTTGGATTTTAGTCACTTAAAATTCGTCGCTAAGCACTTACGTTACTTTTGGTTTCATATTCGCTACCAAGAATACATAAAAACCTAACCAAACTACCTAATTAGAAATGGATTCATAATAACTCCTCGAATATAACTATAAGTGCCTACCTAATTTCATATTATAATAATTCTGAATCATTAATCCAGACATCAGTTTTGTCAACGGAAGTCACTTTTTTGATATATCTGATTAAAATACTCCGGAAAACAACGAGCGCCTTCAAAATTAGGTAGATTTATGAAATAAAAATATATATAAAAAAGTAACTCCCAAAATATCTTTTTTATTTTCTAGCTGGTTTAATCATAAAATTGTACTGTGGTTCCCCCCAAAATCAACCTTATCAATATTATTCTACTAGAAATTGGAATGTGAATATAAATTTTAAAAACATAAAACGATTTTAAAATGGCTGACAATCGGATACTTGTTAAGAATGGCGGATTTCTGTGTCCGACTTAATATGAACTACCAATATACCAATTCCGACCGGGTCTCCAACATAAGCCGTCTCACACGACCGAAGTCATCAAACCGGACGACCGGCAATCGTATTATGACGTATATAATTCCAACGTACGCCATGTAACCTCACTTTGCATATCAGTGATTTGTGGATTTGTGCAACTATATTTTAGTTTTTGTTTTCTCCTTAAAAAAGGGACAGCCACATTTTTAAGATAGTATATATATAAAATTTAAAAGAATTGGAACCAGTACCTCACATGTGGGAGGAGGATGGAGTCTGCTGGTTTCCTAAGCTTAAAAATGAAATTAAGATGCACCAGTGTAATACAGCATCTCTTCCGGATAAAAAACATTTGTGGGTGAAGGCAAGATATCACTACGCCTCGACCTCTCTCTGTAAAATGTAGATGAATGTCTAAAAGCCTTTTTAGTGTTTTTTTAGGCATAATAAAAAAAAAATTAAGTTTGTTTACAAAAACTTTTTATTAGGTTATGTTCATGATGTCCATTAGGCCGCAAATGCTACTTATAGTAATGGGTTGTATTTACGGACGTAAATAGAGATACGTAAATTAGGTTATAAATATAAACATAAAATACAACAAAATATAATTGGACGTTACTTTAGGGATTATCAGTGAGAAGTATCCTATTCGGACAACGGGTAGACGTCGGGCTAGGTCAAGTATATGTACGTCGCGCAAGCCAACGTGGAAACGACGTTGGGAAATTAATAAAAATGGTACGTTGTTATTTTGTACGTCGACAGATCGTTGGATTTACCGATTCGGATCCAACGACGTCGCTTTTTATAGGAAAGCGACGTCACCGGTCGTATCGCCAGCACCCGACCTAAATTTGCACAAAGTCTGACGTCGCTTCAGGTCAGATTTAGTTCGAAGTCAGATAGATGCTACTTGGGAGTGTATAAAAGTAAAGTCTTTTTGGCTATTGTGGTAAATTAGTGTTTTATTTTTGCTCCCTGTTTTTATATTCAATTTATATTTGTTTTATGTTGGTGAGGCTAATTTCTTTGTAGAATGTTGAATGTATAGGAAGGGGTGTTAATCACCGCGACACTACACTCCTATTGTGTCCCCTTTTCTCATCATACAGTATCTGAGACGGTTCGAGACAACCATCTCCGATATCAGTCGTACTAAAGTTTATGGCACGAATGGATGTCGTCTCGGTGCACACAATGCTGATGTGTTCTGGTTAGGTTTTCCCACAGGATCTGCATTCGCCGTTGTTTCTTAGTTTCAATCTATATTGTGGTGTTCATTGAGGAGACAGTGACAAAAAAGGCGTGACAATCCGAAGATTGTTCTTGCTTAAATCAAGGAAAATCTTTGTTTTTTCGTAAGTTCAGAGAGTTTCTTAGATTGTCTTAGACCGTTTGATGATTCCCATTCCAGGGTACGGAAGGAATTTTCCAGGATCTTGACTTCGCTAAATTATTTACAAGTTAAAAGTCACTGAGGAGCTGGTAGCCATTTGGATTCCATTTCAGATTCAAAAACATGGTCGAAAACAAAGTCGTAATATATCTACAAATTCATTTACCCACTAGTAGATATAAAAAGCATTTTTGGTAAATACTGTCTCAAATAGTTTCTGAAAAATAAAATTAATTTTCTTAAAAAGGTCCGATTAAATTTATATCTCCGAAACTAAAGTTCCAAGAAAAGTCGTAATATATCTACAAATTCATTTACCCACTAGTAGATATAAAAAGCATTTTTGGTAAACTCTGTCTCAAATAGTTTCTGAAAAATAAAGTTAATTTTCTTAAAAAGGTCCCATTAAATTTATATCTCCAAAACTAAAGTTCCAAGAAAAGTCGTAATATATCTACAAATTAATTTACCCACTAGTAGATATAAAAAGCATTTTTTGTAAACTCTGTCTCAAATAGTTTCTGAAATATAAAATTAATTTTCTTAAAAAGGTCCGATTAAATTTATATCTCCGAAACTAAAGTTCCAAGAAAAGTCGTAATATATCTACAAATTCATTTACCCACTAGTGGAAATAAAAAGCATTTTTGGTAAACTGTGTCTCAAATAGATTCTGAAATATAAAATGAATTTTCTTAAAAAGGTCCGAACATTTTTCAAAAATAACTTTTATTTATTTTCTAGTTTTCTGTTTCAGTAGTGATACAGGTATAGTAAACGCCACGAATGTTTGGGAGTCGCTACCATGTGAACTAATCTGTTCAAGGTCACATAAAACTTAATTCCAGTGCCGTGGTGTTTCAAGGCATGTATAATAATCAATATATAATCTGTTGTAATTTGTTGTTTTAACTATCAAAGTCTTGTCAAAACATATATTTGGTTATAAATATGAAAAGAAATGCCCCGTTGGTCGTACTGCAAGCACACCAATGGACTGACGCACAAAAACGAATCAATCAAAGAAACGCGATATAGTATCGTCTTTGTCAATCACGCTAACATTTTGGAATAAGTAGGAGGAGCGCAGGCAGATGATTAGACCGGGCCTTTAAAAACCTACGTCTGCGGTAAAAATTTACGTTTTTAATGTAAAAGTGATAGCGCGCGTGTCGATTCTAACTTCATCAAGCGATGAATCACTCCCAAACATTCGTGGCGTTTACATTACAACCTTTTTTTCAGAAACATTTGCTACTTTTTACTTCTCTATAGGGTGTTTCAAAAAACATGTGCCATCTCTCGTGGGGAGATTCTTCACGTAAAAATAAGATTTATTTCTCATATTAACATAGGTCCAATTCTGCTTTGTTTCGTAGCTAAGTTTTTGGTGTTAAGTTCTTAATACTTTTTCGATTTATTATAATTTTCTTCCAAGCACTTTTAGCGTTTCGAATGAAATTTTGAGAGTAAAAATTACTATAAATGCGACATATTTTAAAGCTAAAAAAGTATCGACATATTCACCAGGAACGTATTTATGGGTTATCACTGGAATATTTTTCTAAAAAAGCATGTACGCCACTGACTTCTTTCTTTTGTTAGCGAAATAGTATACCTAAGCAGTTTAATGCCGATTAAAAGTTGTCTCTTGATATTTTGTCTATTTCGGCCTCCTTGATGAGATAACCAAAATTTTATTAATTCGCCTTGATCTAAATGTAATAGCAATTTTTAAAAAAATTTAAGATCATTAACTTACGAAAATTTTAAATAAGTACTCATTGATTCTTCATCATAAAATATGGAAAAAAGTTCCTATATACCTAGATATGGAAATGCACAGTTTTAGAGTTACAGGTTACAGGATGTTAAAACTTTTTTTAAAATTAGTTATTTTGTAATTATCTTAAATACCATTATTTTTTATTTGAAATTGCTGTAGGTTTTACTAATAGTAATAATAACTAATAGCGATAATATTTAATAAAAAATTAGTTAAAATATATAATTTATTAATTTTATTTTAATTTTAATTTTATTAATTGTGATTAATAAAATTGCGTTTGTCTCATAAAGGAGGGCGAATTCCGATATCCCCAATTCGACAAATTATCAAGAAATAACTTTTAATTGGCATTAAACGGTCTACACAATTTTGACATCAAAAGAAAAAAGTCAGTGGAGCACATGTTTTTTTGAAAAATATTCCAGTGATAACCCATATACACGTCACTGGTGAATATGTCGACACTTTTTTAGCATTAAAATATGTAGCACTTATAGTAACTTTTACCCTCACACCCTGTAGCTACGAAACAGAGCAGAATCGGACCTATGTTGATATTGTTACCTTTTTCGTCGGTTCCGTGTGGATAGAAAGTCACAATTTATTTAAACACAATTTGTTTAACACTAATTAACAAAAATAATAACAATAAAAGACTTAAAGAACTATTTACAAACGATTTATAACTATTTATCTAGAACGAATTTATTTTGAATTTAGCGCGTCAATTGTACTCGTTTATTTATTTCTGTCCTTCTCAGGCCCCAGCCGTCGGATTTTATACCCACAGCTGTGCCCACAGCTAAAAGCTAAAGAGTTTCTCGAATAATCCATAAATCATTAGGTGCATAGAGAAGGTTTCGAATGTTCTCGTATGTACTACTCCATTCCAGTGGAACTCGTTTTTTCTCGAACGTTCGAATGAATCATTACTTGTCTATTCTTTAATGCGATGTTAAGGTCATCTGAGGGCGGGACATATAGTTAGGTTAAGTCGAGTCCACACGGGTCCGCAACAATATGAAAAATAAATCTTATTTTTACGCTAGGAATCTCCCCGTCGAGAGATAGCACCTGTTTTTTTGAAACACCCTGTATAATCTATGGAATTGGAAAAATCTATCTTCTCTAATATTCTCTATATATCATTTCCGATTTTATATTAATACCTAAATTAATTCTACGAAAAAAATCAGCTGTGTCCCGTATAACCGCTCTAACAAAATGACTAATAATTGAGAAATAATGAATACTTGCCACGACACAAAATGGTGTCCTTTATTTGATTTATTTTTATTGCCGTTATTATTACCCTTAAGGTGACCATTTTCGTGTAATAAATTTTTCCGTGTCATAGAAACGTGTAATGAAAACAGGAACGGCCTGTTTTTATAAAAACCAAGGGCCCCGTTTATCTCGCAACCTATCTATCTTACATTAATACATTTCAGCTTTTTATTGCTATTGCTAGTATTTACATGACATTTCGGTAGCTATTAGTATAGTAAATAAGCATACATTGACTTTATCGGTAAGCCCCACATCACCGATCTATTTTATATTATTCATAATTCTACTACTTGACTTTTTTGGATTTTTTTGTTTTTTTCTTTTGCGTGTCTTTGTCTTTCTTTTCCATTCTTTTTTTTTTGACCTTACCTCGTTAGAGAACTATTAGGTGATAATTAGTATCTTCTAATTTGATTTTATTTAATGAGTGAATCAGGTTATCAATAGGTAGCTCTTAGTAATAAATACACTAAAAAAATTAATTTGAGAATTTAATAACAATATTGATGGTCATTTCTTGCCACAGATTATTGTACTTACGACTCGTTTGTAAAATCTCTGTACGGCTAATTTGTGGCATGTATGTAAATATGTTATAATATATATTTATATTCAACAATATTCTTTGTGAATTTATGTAAAAAATGTGTATCTCATAGTAAATTTAATCTTTTAAAATCGCCAACTTCTTGTACTATTACTATAGAGGAACAACAAATTAAAACATTTTATTAAGTATAGTAAATTTACAATAATTACTTTTGTAAATTCACAAATCGTTAATAAATTTCATAAAACACGTGTTTATAATTATAATATTTATTATAAAAATTAGTAAAAACTCACAAAACAGAACATTGCCAACTCTTCTTGACTAGAAGAACCTTACTGGAATTCTGGAATTCTAAGCCTAACAAAAATAAGAACAAAACTGCCATTAGATACAAAATCAAAAAACATGCAAGAAAAAAGTATCTAATTAAAACTAAACAGTCAACTTACAAAGTTAGAAACTATGAATGTTATAGAGTCCTCTACTGCGGTCCTCTATTAAATTTGTTTTCGGAAACACAGTCTGAAAGAATAAATAATACTTGAGATATGTTGATATAGAGAGATCATGGAACAATTATGTTTACATAAAAAAATTGCTAAAATTAAAATGCAAATAATTATAACAAATGGAGATTGTGTTTTCTAAAAGGTCTGGCATATTTACAGAAATTACCTACATAAACATAATTAATATAATATTATGTGATATAACATGCAATTTTACTACAAGATTGTATCTCTGATTTAAGTTTAATTTTTTAACTCGCAAAACTCATTGTGAAAATGATATATTTTTGTAATAATCAATTAATATTAATATACTATTTTGCAAAATTACTTTTTTAATTTTTTATAACTTTTTCTTAAGTTTCTTATTAAAAATACTATGTAATGTATTTTTTTTTTTTTAAAATTACTTATTTTTTCAGTGTATGCCTATAGGCTGACTAAATAGGGCTATAGGGTACTGACTTTGTAAATAAGTAGGTACATTTCGATCTAGTTATGTGTATTTATCTAACCATAATCATATTGAACTACTTATTCTTTCTGAATTTTTTGTTTAATCCTTTTGTGTATCGGACTTTTTCTATCATATTATGTATTTTAGTATTTTCTTTTTCAACTATATAAATTTCTTTTGTATTATAAGCCAATCAAATAACCCCCCAAATATCCAACCAAAGCAACACCCAAAACAACCAATCTAACTAACACTAATAAATAACCACCCAACCAAAAACACTAAAACCAACGCAATCAAATCACGCTATAAGTGTGTTTTTTTGAATATAACTTTGGTTTGGTATTTCAACACACTCTGGCAACACCGCATTAAACGTCATTCAGGACATAAATACGGCGACTTCAATTTTGAACAACTTTTACACTTTTATTCTGTATATTTTTTAAAAGTAAAGTAACTATCAAAAAATACATGAATTCCGCTCATAAAACACATTATTATTAACTTCTAAGTGTGTTGTTATGACAATTTAGACACTATACACATATTTAGCATGGGCAGTTTTCGTCATGGTAAGCCTCATTTTTTCTAACACCAATATCTGCGAAAAGTCATATTATAAGCAACACAGCGCTGAGAGTTATCTGTATCAAATAAATGCAGTTCTCCCATTTCATTTCCCAACGAACATGTTATAAAAAGCAGGGAGAAAATATCGTAAAACTGAACGAGTGTACAAGTAGAGCAGCAAAGATAAGAAATTAGCTTTTGCGGCAGGCCGTCGTCGGTTGGTCTGTCCCACATCGAATAAATAAATTTCTGATGTTTACTTAACGAGAGAGGAACGTTACGAGCGAATAAACTGCCAAAATAAACAGACTACAGAGGATCTGACGGTAAATATGATAAGCGAAACGAATATCGCGTCAGGAGCACTAATTTTCTACTGAAAGTGAATTTGGTCGGAAGGCAGTAGCGGTTCTTGATACTCTTACCATTCCTCCGATTATTAATGTGGAATTAAGGGCGTAGAATCTTTAGGAGGGGGTTAATCACCACGACCTTACAGATCTATTGTGTGTTCCCCTTTCTTGAGTTATAACGGGTTTTTTACAATCATTACTTGAGTACAAAAACGAAACTTGCAATGTACTGAGCAATTATAATCCCCACCATGTTATATGGGAACGAAACCTGGGTGTCAATGCTGTACCGCCGACACATGAATGCATTAAACAAGTTGCAACAGACACCTTAGACAACTCTTAAGAAGCCGGTGGTTCCATCATGTCTCAAACGAATCGGTCCTTGATAAAGCTAACTGCGACAATATTGAAGCCATGGTTACAAAATCCCGCTTGAGATGCGTTGATCACGTATGCAGAATGCTAGAAAACCGCATACCGATATCTCTGCTTGACGGTGAGCTTGTAGACGGTAAGAGGAGGCCGGGTGGACCTCACCCGGTACAAGGTACACCCCCTCAAAAGGTACAAGGACACTTTCCACGAAAACTTGAAGGGGATTCACATGCAGAATGAGTGGGAAGAAGCAGCTCATAATAGAACTCAATGGCGAAAAATTGTAAACTCAGTTAACAGCGACAACCAAAAAGTAAAGAGGCAACAAGGCAATGAGGTTTTTGAATGTCCGGAGTGCGGTAGGCAGATAACATCACGTATCGGCCTTTTCAGTCACAGAAAAGCTCATGAAAGAAAATGCCTTGCGTGACCATCTTCTGATGCGTGTCGAATACTCGTCAACGAGTAATGGCAGTATGTATGTATGTATGTATAATGGGTTATAGGTAATCAAACAGTCTCAGGACTTTAACAAAAGCCAGTATCTGAGACGGCTCCACGGAGGCGAACTCTCCATCTCCGACATCAACCGTACCAAAGTTTATGGCACGAAGCGTTGTCGTCTCGGCGCACTCAGCGATGAAGTGTTCTGGTGTTTCCCCATTTCCTCCACAGAATCTGCATTCGCCGTTGTTCCTCAACTTCAATCCACTGAGGTCAAGGTAATTACAGTAGGGTAATTAGAATTAATATAGTTTTCACACATTGTAGAGAAAGAAGAAGAAAAAGATTATAGAGGGCAGATTTTTTTATTTCTTACCATCGAAACTCGAAGGTATAATAACAGGTATCATACCAACCATAAATAGAGTAGATATGTCATATAAAAATGTTTTGAATTTTTACTAGAATCAACCCTTGATAAAAAAAAGACCAGATTTAAGTTTCCCTTTGTTCTAGTCTGTATACTATTTTTTTGGTTTTTCTGCACGTGTGCAAAAACTACACTTACACACTATATCTTATAGAAAAGTTTGCGTTGCATTTGAGGGATTTCATCTGAAAAAATATTAATTTGAAAGAAAAGCAGCAACAAGCGGCAGAAAATAATAATATTTTAGTGCAGTCTACTGGTCGCAGCGACCAGCCAATGGGCAGGCTTGGTCGTGGTCGTTAGTCGCGTTGTATCGTTTGATTTAATGATATACAAGTAGCAGCGACCTGTTTGCTGCGACCTGGTCGTCAATGCCGTTGAGCCCTTAGTCACATTTAAACTGCCCGCCTTTTTCGTGCTACATAGGCAATACAGGTGTCTATTTTACCGACTACGTCTGTCATGTTTTCATTAGTTCAGTTAGTGCTCAAGGGTGCGCTACTATAAATCCTGCCTACTTTTGACTATGGAAATGTCATCTCTTTTATTTTATATTTCTCCATGAGGCAGACATAGTTTTGCAAACTAGATTTAGTACACTGTAAATATATACTCCCTCTGTATATGAATGGAATCACTCAATGCTCTGTTTATATTAGCGTTAATTCTAATTTCCTCGCTCGAATCTGCTGAAATCCGTTTATTTGTATATTCTCCGGTATATTCGGCGTTGTTTTGAGTGCTGGCTGGCTGGCGGAGAGAGTGAGTGTAGTTTATATTCGTTTGCTCGAATTAATCCGTGCCGAATTTGCATAAGAAAATATCTTTTCTCAAAACAAAGATGAAGGAAGACCCCGCCTACGTTCATTAGTATTCGAGGAGAGAACAGATAATAAAACTCTTTGTATACGAAATTTTTTATGGCCTAATTATCATGTGGATAGGTCCGGACTGGCCAGCTGGCAATATTTATATAGGATATATTATAAAGAATATTTATAGAGACTAGCTGAACAGACAGTTTCTGTCATAATTTCGATAATGTTTTATGATTCCTTGATATGATGATAATTTACGAAATACTATTTTTGATGAATATAAACTATTAAACATTAAAAAAATAATATTTGAGGGCCCAATCATGATATCTTTTAATAATAACGACTATAGTTATGAAACTTAGTTTGATGACAAACATATTATTATATCCCACTTATATTGTACCTCATTATAAGTAAACCAATATACTACCGGAAGCGATCAAGAACAGATTTACATAGTTGGCTATTCCGAATTTGCTCTTTTGGTTGACAAGGAATTCGAATATTTATCGGCTGTTATCACTCAAGGCAACTCAAGGTTATCACTAGCGTCAAAACCAATGACTATAAAACACCAGGACAAGTAAGGCCCATATACGCACTGAAGCAGAATTTATGTAGTTAGACGCCATTTTTTTGGAAGAACGGATGTGTCTCCTGTGACAATTTTAGCGCTTTCTGAAGTAAAAATTCTTTACTCGCGATGGGAGTAAAAATTCAAGGCAGTGACACACAATATTCAATTAATTTTAATTAATGAAAATTCATAATACGTTTATAGTTAAAATTATGAAGTCATAAAAAAATAACTATGTTAAATAGAGTTAAAATAACTAGTTAAGACATAAATAGAAAAAAACAAAGATATTGTCTATTCTAAGAAAAATTTCTAATTCAAAAAAAGCTTTTACTTTAATCGTTATGAACCTTGATGCGTATGACAAATGTAATTGATTTCTATGCAATTAAACCTTTTAATGAGTTTTTTAAGTATCTGCAATAACAAGAAATATTTTTAGCGGCGCTGGCAAGAAAGTAAAATTTGCTTGTCTTGATCCGTCTCTGCTTAAAAGCTAATTTACATTCAAGATAGGACCGTAGACAATGCACAGCAATGGCATTAACAGTTTCTTATATGGTCGGACCCGCGGCTCTCCCGAGAGCATAATAAAAATTAATTATCCGAAACGTTATGTACACACACACACAGAGATACCGGGTGTTGTGGAGTTGATGAAACAAACTACTTCGGTCAGCCCAGTGGCGTGTTTCTTTAATTTTATCTCTTTGTGTAATGCGAGTTATATAGATTTATTATTAGATCGGTTAGCATTTTAGACACTTTTAAATGATTTTTTTTGGTTCAAAAGTGCTTCATCCGAGGATTTTTTCTTTTAAACTGTTCTATAAGCATAGGACTTTCTGACAAAAAAAAATTGCTAAATTTGTGGGTACTTATACTTCACAATACCCGATAATATAATAAGGAACAAATGGAAAATAAAAATCAAGCATTTCCGCAGGAAATTTTTTATTTTCCTTAGTTTGTAAACGCTTCTAAAAGGCAAACATATATTTATTTTTTATATAACTGATTTCAGCTATTCTAAAATCTATTAAATTTTCTTAGAAAATGAAAACAGCTTATTTCCGCAGGAAAATTTTTGTGTGTATATGTTCACAAAAATATTAAAAATAAAACGCAAAACGTATTTTTTTATAGCAGATTTCAGTTATTCTAAACTGCGAAATTTGGAAATTACGCATTTCCGCAGGAAAATTTGTGTTTTCCGTGGTTCACAGTAGCTTTTTAAAGATAATTTTTTTTTCTAATAACTGATTTCAGCTAAGCGAAAGTTGGCCCGGATAAATTTAAAGAACTATACTTATTTACTAACAAACCCCATTTTAAAGATTAGTTAAAAACTGGTTGTGTAATAAAACATAACACGATTAAAAAATTTTCAATTGCCTCTAGTATAAAGTTTATTAATTTTGAGTTGTACCGCTTTTGTCGGAAAGCAGCGATATAGATAAATTGAGGTTAAACTTTTAACGAAAAGAATTGTGTTAGAATCGCTGATAAATCGTAAGCTTCGGCACGTCTGAATTTCGAAAAATAATGTGCGCAAAGCCGGAGCAAAAACAAACACATTTCTCCTAAATAAATCGACCGAGATTCGATTCAATCAGTCCAATCTAAACAAGAACGAAATCTAAAAAAAGGAACTTCTATCTTTAACCCAAAGTTATTTTTAGTCGACCACATATGTCGAGAGTCGATTTAACTTCTAGATTCGTATTATCCTCCTCAGAACGACTCCATTCACTTTGTTTAGACGTGTTAGAGAATATTATCGTTCTTGAAAAACAAGCCGGTTGTTGAAAACGAACTTTTTTTTTCTTCTGTGATGATTTTCTTTATTCGAACATTATCGAAATAAAGTAGTATATAAGTCATCTAAAATGTTTATAATTGCAGGTTTGTTTTACTCAGTTTATAAATTCGATTCAAATATTTTGATTTTGGAATTTCGTGCGTCATTTGACTTTTCGCATTACTTCATGGTAACTCTGCTATAAATCTTCTAACCAGTACAGTGTATCTGTGCTACTAAAAATGATGCAACGACAAATAATAGGGAACATGTAATACGATTTTTAAAATAATGTTTCTTAATGTGCTGTGATTTATTAATATATTCTGTAATATGTTCCTTAAGCTTGTTACCAGCCCACAAGCGCTGGATTTGCGATAAGATTTATGTCATACTTTTTTTGTAATCCCGCTCAACCCAGAAATCTATCTTGAAAATAGCTATTTCTTTATCTGAGCCATGTCCGATTAGTGCGACTTAAAGCTTAATAATAAAAAATACTTCAAGTTATAAAGTACCAATAATATGAAGGGTAAGGGGAAAGAACAGACGATGCGACAAAACTGACTTTGCCAAACACCATGTTAAAGATACAAAACACTATTACGGTATGCGTTATTCTTTGGACATCGTTTGATATATTGTCAAGGATGGAATTATTCGATATATAAAATAACATATTTAATATTAATATATTTCGTAAATTAATAATTCGATTGAAAGGAAGTATAAAATAATTAAAGTTCATTGGCATTTACGCAACAAAAGTAAAGTTTTAAAAATCAAAGTTATAAGCATAATTGGCAATTGCGAAAATATTTCCTTTCAATACTACGAATTTATAAAATCATCAAATCAGCACTAACGCGGTCATCGCACCGGTCATCGCACCGATAGACCAATAATGCTGATTCGATGATTCGACGTAACGAACCAATAAATACAAAAATGTCACCTGTTGGGGGGACAGGAGACAGTCAATAGTCGATAGTAAGTTCGATAAGGTCGCGGTCGAGATTCCGGCATTGGCGTTACACTACCCTGACACTACCCCCGAGCCAGTGATGATGTTCGTCCATAAATATAATATGTAAGTACACATTTAGTTTTATAATTATTTTATTATTCGTAGATTAATTAAATTGATTATTAAGTTGAATTGAAGTATTTATTATTTGCTATGCCCCTAGTCATAACCCACAAAATGGGGTGTGACAATATTCAATTACAATTTTGCATATTGTGTTTGTTGCAAGTCCAGTTTGGTGAATTAGTGTTTTATTTTTCTATTTATCTAAAGATATTTGGTTTGTTTAATGTTACTTAATCAGATATTTTATTTAAACATCTCTATACTCAGTGTTTAATATAAAGAAGATATTATTTTGCGTATTAGTATGGACGATTCATCTTAAATTCAACGATTTAAATTGCCTCCCATGATGATGATCATCATTTTCAGCTTATTGAACCATTTCCAATTATGATGTAACCTCCCTCACATATTTAGATACTCTCTTTTTAGTTGAGCCCATTGTTGTCTATTGTTAGCATGGTCCCATCTCAGGTTTGGCCTTTCTTTAGGTTTCTTGATTCCTCGTAGTCCTCATGTTGTAATTTTTCTGGTCCATCTGTTGTCCATTCTTCTTGCTTTGATTCTGTGGATGACATCTATTACCTGGGTCTTTTGTCGTATCCACTCCACGGTCTCTCTTGGTTATTCCCAGCATATTCCCTATAAAAACATTTTTAAATAGCAGAAAGCATACTTTTATGTTGATGTAACGAATTATGTTAAAAGAAATAGGATGTACCGTTTAATAGTCTTATCGATCGTCCACTTATTTCTTTTTTTGAAATTTTGCTTTGTTAGCTTGATAGTTTGCTTGCCCTTCATTTCTCATCCGTTGCAAAGGATTCCACTAACAAATTTATCTTGGTTCTGTACTACCGTGTTAAAGGAAAATGGCTTAACTACAATTGCGATACAAGTGTGTTATTAAAATCTTTTCTAACTAAATGAGAAGCAAAAACACCAAATCAACATCCAAATTTCGCTATAAAATTAGTGAAGGGAAAAACCGATTAATTTCAATAATCGAGTACTCGAGTTTCAAGGGATTGCAATAATCGAGCGATCGCTCGAGCGAAATATCGCTTCTATTTAAAAATACGGTTTTTCGACCGTCGCTTGTTGTAAGTACGCGTTAACGCCAAGAGCCAATCAGTAAGTTGCGTGCGCAGGGCACTTATTCTTTCGGTGATGAATGGCGAGTAGCAAGCGATGAGCTACGAGTAATTCGCTTGATTTAGTTCATTTCAAGGCATTGTCGATGTAGGTCCTAAAGTTTTGTCACTCAGATACGCAACGGATAACGTGGTATAAATTTGCTACCTACAATGTATGTAGAAAATTCGCTCTACTTTTTATCAAGTGTGTCACATAAAATCGGATTTCAATTTATTTCATTCTAGGATCGCTTGCGTTCGTCGCTCGTAACTCGTCACTTGCATCGCTCGTTCATAATCGAGCGATGACGGTTAATTCAATAATCGAGTACTCGGGCGAATTTTCGCTCGAGTTATTCCATCACTAGATAAAAGCCTATTACCGGTTCTCCATAAAGGTCTAAACTACCATAACCGTGAATCATCCTGTATGTAACCTTTTTATTTTTCACTAAAATGCCAAGAAATTAACTCGCCACAAATGTATAGATATTATTTAATGAAAAACTGTTACAACGTATAAAGTTAAAAAGCTTCCATGTGGAAACGCGTAAAATATGGTTGCACACTATAAAAACAAGCAAATTCGCTTTATAGTTATTAATGATACAAGTTCGATACGAACATCATCGAGAGTTTTTTATAACGAAAGGGAATGCTGAAGGAATAAATATGTTGGAAATGGTTCGAAGATATATAGCTATGCGGCCAAGCAACACAGAGCATACTCGATTTTATGTGGCGTACAGAAATGGAAAATGTATAAAGCAACCCGTTGGCATTAATACTTTAGGGAAATGCCGTATAAAATAGCATTGCCTAAGTCTTCCAAATCCACAACAATACACTGGACATTGTTTCCGTAGATTGTCTGCGTCGTTGCTTGCAGATTCAGGAGTGGATTTATTAACTGTTAAAAAACCTGGTGGTTGGCGCTCTAACACAGTGGCAGAGAGCTATATAGAAAATTCCAAAGAAAATAAGAAAAAAGTGTCATGTAATATTTTGGGTAACATTTCTGGCAATGATGGGTCTTCAACAAGTTCAAGAACTCAGGAAATAAATTTACTTTCTAAAAATTCAACTCACCTTTCATCGTCTGGAATTAATTTAACCAATTGTACTGATATGATAATTAATGTTTACAATAAATAAACGTATTTAGGTACCTTTTTTTGCTTGTTTCTTATTTTAAAATTTGCGTGTGTAGATCGAATTTTGGTTCGAGGGCGTGAAAATTAGAAAATAGAAACATTAAACTAAAAGAACAAAATATACATATATAAAAGGAAAGTACTTACAAATAACAGAAAAACAATTAAACAAAATTAAGTGTGGGAGACCTAGATGTCGAGGTGGCTGGATGACGCTACTTCTGTAAACAAGCAGAAAACAATACCTGAGCAACCAATTTTACATAAATAAAGTTTATAATATTTAATGGGTACTATTCATGTTAATTAGCTCAGTTTCCAGATAGGTTTGTTCGTTAGTCCAAACATTCTCTGATAAATGAAACAAAAGAACCATACAAGAATAGATAAATCGTAGACAGTAGAAAATATAACAATACAACAATGTAATACTTTGCGTATATTTTTATATGCATATGCATATAAAAATATACGCACATACAAATATACATACACGCAGAGACTAAATCAGAGGCAATGGATATACTATAACTAGGGTTAGGTATATATAATTTAGTGTGCACACGGTACGAAGGGATGGACGCGCGACGTACTAATACTTTTACCACTAGCCTTAACTATCGTGAACGTGCAATGAGACCAAGGGAATGGCGCGCGAGGTCTCTGTCAACAAATAGTTAGCACTAATTACCAGGAACGTGCAATGAGACCAAGGGAATGGCAAGCGAGGTCTCTGTTACAAGATAATTAGCTATACAGACCTAAAAGGCCGAAACACTGAAGGGAATGGCGCGCGACAGTGCCGTATACCTTATGCTTTACTTATATCTCTGGTAAATAAAATAGTTCAAGACAATAAACAATATACAGTTGTAGAATAGTATTAAGAAATAGATAAAAATGGTATGCTCTGTGAGACAACTCACTATATTAAGAAATATATAAAATGGTTACCCTGTGAGAACACTCACCCTATCAATTTGACTTCTTATTTCAACACAAGAACACCGTCGACTAGCACAGGCAACGGTTGCTTTGGAAATGAGAGAGGACAGTTCCTTTAGGAGTTAGAGTCATCGAGGTACTATAAAGCTCTGGGAATTTCCCGCCGTAAATGACCCTTAACGGTCACCAGGCAGCATAAATGAATGAATTTATTTTGTTCTTAGATTTTTAATAAATTATTATTTAATTATTGTTTAAAATATTATTTGAAAAATAACTGCCTCTTACAGTCGGCCATCCTGCATATATCTCGTCCCGAGATATCAGAATTCTATTTCGTTTTATTCAGATGATAGAAACAACATCGTCCTCTCCATCCTGCTCACACCTTGCTAATCGATGAATTAAGTGCGAATGGCTCATCAGACGGACCAGGTTTCTAGGTAGCAAGTTGCCGTTTACGGCAGCTCATATTGATTAATAGTTAAGACCTTGATTGGACCACCAACCAAAAAAGTATTCCTAGAAAAGCGTTCAAAATCGAACGATGATTGGTCGAAACAATTCTGTTTCGAAAAAGAAAGTCTGAGAATATTACCTAATGCAGAAAAATACACATATTCCGACGCACAGTATAGTTTTGAGTGCGGTGGCGTGCAATAGTGTGTCAGTTAAAAGTAAAGTTTTGAAATTATGTTAGTGCAGTGATATTTTGAGATTTTGAAAATGTATTGTACATTTCACTAAATGTCGTAGTTTATTAAAAAAATTAGATCACGAATATTTTGATAAATTACATATTGATACGATTAGATAGATATCATTTCACACACATATTAATAAATATTACATTAAATAACTGCGCCGCTATACATGCCGGCTAGGTCCCGCACATATAGAATATGAAAGTAAGATAGGGATAGCTGTATAAGTAATTTTAGGGTATTTATCGATGCGGCAGCTAATTGAGCTTTGTTTAGATAGGCTATTGAATATCTTTACTCCCACTTCTGAATAAATTTGTAGATCAAATTTTGGTTTGAGGGCGTGAAATTAGAAAACAGAAACATTAAACTAAAAGAACAACTGTCTAGTCAGGAGGAGCGCAAGGATAGGCCCGTTAATGTTGCTTGGCAGGATCTAGGATCCCGTAATGTCATAGTAGCAGGGGACGCGATTCCTCGTAATGTCGCAACGGTGTAGGGAGTAAAATCCTGGTTATCAGCGGTTTTGTTGTGCCTCTGGGCGTAACCAGATGCGGGAGCAGGACCCCGAGAGATTCAGCCGCTGTATCCGGGTCTTCTGGTTCGTCTAGACCGTGCCACGGGGGGCGTGGACAGGGGCAAGACAGTAGATTAGTATTGGATGAGATGACGCTACTTTGTAAACAAGAGAGAAACAATACCTGAGCAATGGATAGTTCTTTTATAAAGTACCTAATTATTTAATATGATAGCCAATGTAAGCTTTATGTGGATTAGTGAATTTCTGTTCTCCAGTAGAGTTAGTACTGCTTAATCCAGGAAGCGCAAAGGATAGGCCCGTTAATGTTGCTTGGCAGGATCTGGGATCCCGTAATGTCATAGTAGGGGACGCGAATCCTCGTAATGTCGCAACGTCGCACACGGCAGGGATCTGGGATTCCGTACGCCGTGTGTCAACGGACACATTATTATGTCTGGGACGGTACCTCCGGGTCTTCAGCGGCGGGAACAGGCCCCAGGGTCCTCGAATCTCGGGATCGATATGTTGTGTTTATTCTGTTGCCCGTGCGGCTGATTAGTCTGGAGTCCGCGCCATCAGGGGTGCGTGGGCGGAAGGGCGCGCAGTGCATTTGCATAGATATGTTTGTAATATCTTGTAAATGAGAGAGACAGAGATAAATTAATCCATCTGTAAGATAAATTAAAATAAATAGATAGGTAGTTAGGGCAAAGACAATATCACTATATAAGAGTTAAGTAAAATCGGAATTATGAACTGGACACTTATCCCCTATCAATTGTGACTTTTTATTTCAACACAAGAACACCGTCGACTAGCACAGGCAACAGTTGCTTTGGTAGTTAGGGCAAAACAATATCGGCATATAGCAGTTAAGTAGGTCGGAATTATGAACTGGACACTTATCCTTACTTTTAATTGTGACAGGTATTAAAGTACGCCTCCGCTCAGGGTCAATGCTTCAGGGATTATTTGGTGAGTCTGTGATTTATTATATATTTGTTTTCCTGACAATATAATACAAAACAATAACAAATTAAAACATTTTAATTATCCTGTCACGAGTTATGGTTTTGTTAGTTGTTTAGATTGTTTATTATTTTATAAAGAAAGTAAACAAAAAAAAAATCTTACACAAATGGCAATGTTAAATGTGTCATAATGACATTATCGTAGATTAAATAAATTATATATTTTAAACATCCATCTCTTCTTGTTCTGTTCATTTTTATATAAATATCTTTTTAATTATATCTGCGTCATATTACCATATAGGGCTTAACCGTAGGCGTTTTCAAAAGCAAGCGATATAAATGAACTATTCATATCACGTATTTATATACTTGCTACCTTGAAAAATCATCTTACCAAACGAAATACTACCGTTCGACATTAATTTTGTCGAAGGTCATTTCGATTAGCGCTAATTTGGTCGGAGCGGATTATTTTATGTAATTATTTAGTTAACATTCAGCTGGTTTTGTTTTTCTAATTAGTACTAGGTTTATTTATTTTCTCTGAGAAACTATTTCTCAGAGTTTTCTATTAATCGCATTTAGCAATTACTTTTTTGTTCAAACTTTTAACTTTCAATGCAAATTTACGGCATTATCAAAGAACAACTGTATTAATTGCGGGGACAGGTGGAACTCATATTTTTACATTTACAAGTATACAAGAAAATGTTTTTAAGAAATGATACAAGACTGTAATATATTTTTCAGCATGTATAACCGAAATTTGGACTAATTTTTACGGACATGTAAATTGTTGTAAATTCTACAGGGTCGCTTTTATATATGGAAACGGTCGATTATTAGTTAAAATATAGGAGGTATACCGCAAAAAGTTAAATACAAAAGTTATATATAGGATTTTTAAATAACTATTAGCCAGTAATAAATTTAAGTATACAGGGTCGGTCATAAACTCGTGGTACACAAGTTTCATTTTTTTAAATTGAACCCCCTATATAGTAGTGCATATTTCAATTATTCCTTCAATTCTGACAAGTCGGGAAATTACAAAATTTTTGTTTAACATTTCAATTCCTTCAATTTATGTACTTTGTGTATTACGATTATTGCTTAAAATTGAAGGGAAAATTGAAATATGCAATAATATACAGGGGTTTCAATTAAAAAATATAAAGTTTGATGTGCCACAACTTTATGACCGACTCTGTATACTCAAATTTACTAGTAGCGCTAATGGGCATTTAAAAACCCATTAAAACAGTATCACAGTTTCTGCAGAATGACATCGTTAAATGAAACTGAACATATCGAAGTTAATTAAATCAAATTGTTTAAGTGATATTATGTTCAAAAGTCAATTCGGAAACGGTTGGTTTGAGGTACATTGTGTGCATTTCGATTTTTGATTAGAATTGATGGAAGAATTTAAATATGCAATAATATACAGGGGGTTCTATTTAAAAAAATGAAACTTTGATGTGCCACGACTTTATGACCGACCCTGTATACATAAATTTATTATTTGCCAATAGACATTTAAAACCCCTATAATTTTTGTACTTAACTTTAACTTAGGTACCTTGTATATTTTACCTAATAATCGACCGTTTTTATACATAAAAGCGACCCTGTATAATAAATTTTGTTTTTTAACCGAAAATATGGTGTTGAATATAAACTACATTTGTATGTTTAGAACAAAATTATACTTCCTAACACTTTTAGAATAATTAAATAATAAGTTTTTTGTATACTCGCTATTTAAACCTGTGTATTTGTACATATCGATTGTTAACGATATTCTCCGATGGTGGCAGCACCGGCGGGGAACGCACCAAGCCTATAATATATGAATACCCCTTAACGTCGTTTTCATTCAATCACACGGCATATTTCTTTAGTTTTTTTTTGATAAAATACAATTTCTCCAGTCATCAGGATTAACAATGATAATAAAAATGTTTCACTAATAGAGGATTGGCAACAAAATTAGACTGTATAGATATGCCTAAAAAACATTAATTTATTTGCTCTGATAAAATATGTAATACTGATAATAATTAGCTATGCTATCTATTACTTAACGAGGTAAAACAGAAACAAGATAGTAATTATTTAATATTTTGTTGTTATTGTACCATTTCTTATATTTTATTATATTGCTACATCTTCGATTGCTACGTTCTACGTTACTACATTCTTATTAAATATTTTATTAAGTTTGTCTGGTATTTAATAAATTCATTGTTAATATCTATAGAATTAATTACACATGTATAACTGTAACTGAATTTTGTTATTAGTGGCTTAAAGCCCCATACTCACACTTCGCCACTTCACTTCGTTCCTTCCTCGCGTCCCTTCGTCGAAAAATCATATATTTACTATGGGAAAATGTCGATTTTATGCGACTGTGTGTTCCTTCCTCCTTCGTCAAAACACTACTTCGTCCGTTTACTTCCTCGAAACGCTCCTTCCACGTAATTGTCGGTTTTTGGAGGAAGTAGCAAAGGAATTATCACGAACACAAAAAAATATTAAAATATATAAAATATTTAAATCGATCTTGGATTTCATTCGTAGTTGATTTCTTGATTTGGCAGTACGTCTGTATATACAAAATATAGTTGAATTTTTAAGTCCTAAAAATCAAAAGGCTATTTCTATGGTAATATAACTTGGTTTTCATTCTTTGATATATAGATGGTTCTTATTAATTTTTATTAACGACATATTTTTTGCTGTGGTTAAACTATCACATTTTTCAATAACTATTATCACCCTTTCCGTAGCATTGAACTAAATACATTATGTGCGTCTTTAACGTTCTAAAGCAGCTAAAAATATGACGTTGGTTAAAATTCTATCAATAACAATCTATCAAAGAATGAAATAGGGATGATATTACCATAGAAACGCCTTTTGATTTTTTTTGAAAAAATTCAACTATCTTTTCATGTTTTTTTTTAATTTTCTCTAAAACGGTATGGAATTTTGGAAAAGTGTAAAGAAGATTAGCCGTTTTAGAACAAGTAAAATTTTCATGAAGAATACATTTTTCTGAAAATGTCAATAATAAAAAAGTGTTTTCTCTTGTAAAGACAATCCGGGGACATACTGTATATAAACCCTTCCATAACTAACTTACAAAATATTAGAAATTTTTTGGTGGAAACTGGATAATGGTATGGTCTTTTTTCTGTCATCGTCTGTCGAAGACTTCCGTTAGTCGTAAAACAGAGTATATATATATATTTTTTTTAATAATCTAAATAGCTTATTAAATAAATTCATAAAGGTAAGCCTAATAAGATACCTACGCCTCTGAGTATTCATATCCTAAATATGACCTAGAGCAACAAGAGGCTCTCCAACCGAATCTTTCTCGACAGTTCCAGTTTCAAACCAAACAACTACAGATTACATTTATTTGAACTGTTCATTATGATACTTAACATATGCCCCACGGTTAAAATTAACATATAAAACAGATCAATTTATTACTAGGTGTATATGTATACAAATGGAGCATATTTTATGTATCTTGAATGTAATATCTCTGACTTAATGGTCTCAACTTAGATTTTATGTGATATATAAACAACAAGTGTATTTATTATAAGAAGTAAATATAATCCGCGGTGAGGCTCACCAAGGTCAATGTACGTAATAGGTTAATATATACAAGAAAATTACATAATTTCCCTTGATACTAAAATATATACAGGGTGGGCCACTGAAAACTTACAATGGCTATAATTTTTAAACCAAAAAAGGTATAAAAAAAAAATAAAAAATACCGTTTCTATAATATCGAGGGGGAATACATATGACGTATTTTTTGGACCACCCCGACCTACCCCTTAGGCGGCACCCCTACTCACTTGAAAATCTTAAATGGCAACACCCCACTTGTGGCGCCTTTTTGGAAAGCCCATGAAAAAAGCTAAACAATGATCATAAAGTTTTTAGGGTGAAATTGGGTAGGGGTAGTTTTTCCCTTACACGAATAATTAGGTGGACATTAATGAAAAAAGTGATTTTTTCAGCATAAGTTACAAATGGGGACCCAGCTAAATGAGGTAAATGAGATATTTTTCAAAACACCCCAACCCACCCCTAGGTGCCACCTCCTCACTTCTAATCTCATCAATGCCATTTTGAAGCTAAAAATAAAGAATGTAGATAATAAAAAAGGCAACACAAAGATGTTTTACTAATCGTTCAGCCTAATTTTGCGATAACGCAAATTCTTCCTTATCATCTATTTTTTTACTTTCAACAAACAGGAATCTTAAAACAGCATATCTTTGCGTTTTTGCACTGTCTTCTATCGATTTTCAATCGTTTCCACATTTGGTGGTATTTTAACCCTTAATTTGATTCGCTTATTTGAAAGGACAAAAACGTAAGTCACGTTTATGTTAGAGATTGGATTCTAAAGTTTCAAGAAACTGGATCGGTCAAAAAGATCGGTTATTGGTCAGGTATCGGTCAATCCAGAAGCATCAACACGCCAGTTGGCACCAATCACAGGTATACCTCGAACATCTGTCAGAAGAGTATTGAAAATGCACAAATTCCATCCCTACAAAATGAAGATTCTGCAGGAACTTGGCGACGACGATCCAGATAGAAGGATTCAGTTCTGTGAACTAATGATGGAGGAAATTCGAAGGGAACCTTCACTCACTAAAAATATTTGTCTTAGTGATTAGTGCTCATTTTTTTTAAACAGAAATGTGAATAAGCAGAACTGCAGATACTGGAGCAATGAGAATTCGCAAATTGTTGTTAAAGGACACACCCAACACCCCAAAATCTCAATGTTTGGTGCGGATTACTAGGCGATTAAATGATAGGTTCATTTCTCATCGACGAAAATTTGACTGGTGATGCTTATGTGGAAATGCTGAACAATTTGATAGAGCCAGCCATTGTAAATTAGGTTGAAAATCAAAGAGATTTGGAAGGAAATTTAACTCTTAATGAAGACCTCATACACTTTCAGCAAGATGGTGCCCCTCCGCATTATTCTATTATCACAAGGCGGTGGTTGGATAGATATTATCCAAGGCAATGGATTGGCAGAAGTGGTCCAATCGAGTGGCCGCCAAGGTCACCTGATCTCATTCCTTTAGACTTTTACTTGTGGGGTTACAGTAAATCCATAGTCTACAAGACAAAACAAGGTTCGTTGCAAGAATTGCGGCAGAGGATAACTGAAGCATGTCGAAATATTCCGAGACAAACTTTCCAAAAAGTGAGAGAAGAAGCCGATTGGTCAAGCCGATTTTGAGTAATTTGAGAAAAACTCCATCTATTTTTAAATTAAAACTGACCAGGTAACAATTAAACATCAGTCAAAAATCGACATACCTTAAGTTGTCAACGTAATTTTCAAACGTAACATAATTTTAATAAAATTTTAATATTCAGTATTAGCAATAATTTATTGTTATACACATAAAGAATTTTTTTTTTCTCCCAAAAAAATTTTCTCCCATCACTGCAACCAAACCTAGCTCCTGCCAATTTTTAAATTTAGGTGTGCGATTTCCACCAACCAATTTGCCGATTCTTGAACTACACAATCTATGAGGATCATGCCCACCCGAAAGTGTATCCCCGCAAACGCAACTGACCCACATTTTGTAGATCGTTGTGTTGCGATCCGATCGCCACTACTTCGTCCAGTATAGCCTCTTCTAGAGACGTTTGCTGGTCGGTGGTCAGAGCAACCTCTGGGAAATCCTTTGGCAGCACCGCCATTTTCATTTGTCCAGTAATAGCGGCAAAGCTGGTGATACGTCCCTGCTTGCCTCCCAGTGTTGGACGGCTTTCCATCCTGGCTTTTTTCTCTTCTTGTCGGAGAAGAGGTGAGAGCTTCTCGCTCCCTCTCTTGCCCTTTGATGGAGATGAGTCAGGTTGTTTCTTGGTTTCATTACTCTCCCCTTTTCGGAGGAGTGTTTTTGCTTTTGCTTCCTCTGGAGCAAGTCCTTCGTGGAGCAGTCGGAGGTATCTTTGTGCTTCTGCTCCGCTAAGACCTACTCTCAGAGGATCGTCTAGCCCGCCTGTTTGACCCAGGCCGGGTAGACGAAACGGCAGCTTGTGTCGCTTATTGGGTCTTAAGGGTGTCGCTTATTGGGTCTACCTCTAGAGGTAGACTCCCGACCCTTACTAGAGGATGTGGTAGCTTGTGTGCCACTTGTGGTAACTGGCCTCGCGCAAGTGTCAGCCCCCTCTCCTATAGTTCCCTTTGAGATTGCTCCCTTGGAACTTTCATTCATAAATGTTCCCAGTGTTACTAGGGGGTTTCCTCACAGCTTCACCGGTAGTGTTTTTATGATTGTTTGATCTCATAGTGTTCCCACGAGTAGCTAGGGATAGTCGGTCACTTCTACAGAGCCCCGCATGTAGAAATAAGGGGTAAATACAATGAGGTGTCCCCTGATCTCCTCTTGGTCCAGGCGGTTAAGCCAAGACCCCCCACACCCTCTATCCCCGAGGCACCACCCGGTATGAAATACAATGAACGATAATAGCGATTAATAATTCGCCAGATTTTTGAAGAACAATAAATTATGTATTTTAACGCTCCCTTTTACGTTGTTCTACACACTGTATATCAAGTTTTTAACTTAAGTTCAATTCTCTGGGTATATTTACACAATAACAGAATAAAATGAACGCTCCCTAAACATATAAATATTTTGTTACTAACTTTATGTTAATGAGAGCGGGCAGTTTAATAAATTTGGATAATTTGATGTGTATGCTTAGGTAACTTGGGCATTGGGCGGAACAACAAGAATTTACATTAAACTAATATTATTCGGAAAAGTGTAAAGCTAAATCGCCTCTTCAAAGTTTATCCAGTATAAATAATTAAGTTTAATTGTTTTACAAATCGGAATTTTAAACAGCGAATTAATTAGGTCTGTTTTTGGATGTTTTAGTACCAATTATTTTTAATCTTTTATTTTGGTTCTATGTTAAAGAAATTTGATTATTTAGGAAGTTTTAATTGATTTAATTTTTGATTTTATTGTTAAAAAGGAAAGTGGAAATTGGTAAAGTATACAGGGCGCTTATAAAAAGTGTGGCGGATATAATATGTTTTTTTTAAATGTGACACCCTATTTTTTATTTTACTTTTAGATTCTGCATAAAATTCTACAACTTTTTTATATTATAATGTTATATACCTAAAATTAATAGTTTTTGTAATATTTCAATTTGTTTAAACAAATGTTAGATATCAGTGTGGAAAAAAATTGTCGATATGCCATTGTTTCTGAAATTGGACTACTAAAATTTAGTAGGAAAGTTTTATAGAGGCGAAGAAAAAGTTATATATAAAAGTAATTTTAATTTGTTACTACTTGCTACAGGGTGTTCAAAATATATTAATGAATTTCAACCAATACTTTTTTCACTAACAAAATTAAAAAATCTCAATTTTATTTAATGGGCACACCCTATCTTCGTATCTCCGTTATCGTATGATATCGAAATGGTGAAAACTGATTCTTGTAGAACCTTTTTCGTAGAATACAGTGGCGTAGTCTGTTTTTCTACGAAAAAAATATTTGTGAAAATATGAACTAAAGTTATGTTTTTTCAAATGGAACACCCTGTATATTTATAAATCATGTGATCAGCTTTGATATGAGCTTCTCAAATATATATATCACTCTATATTTATTTTCACTATTTACTATTATATATTATTATTTTTCAATATTTAAAATATATCATTTTCTTATTAGTAGGTCGTGATAAATAACAAAATCAAAATGTATTTACTAAAATAGACATGCACATATTAAAATTTTATTTGGAATTGATATATTTTACTTTTGAACCCCATACCAGCAGAGTGGCTAGAGAATGTCTTGAAACGAAAGGTGTCATAGTTTTGGACTGAACTACATGTTCACCAAATCTAAACTCTATCGAACACTCGGGACCAGCTCAAAAGAAGGGTTAGAGCTCATCGAAACAATCCAGAAAATCTTGCAGAGCTTATTGATCCAGCTTTAGCAGAATGGGAAAACGTAACCCAAGGTAAGGGCTGAATCACATAAACACAAAATGTTCATACGTCTTAAAAATTATGAAATATAATAGATGGTTCCATATAAGTTTGATTGTGTGTATATCTATATTTAGGCGTATCATTATCAAAAAGCAAATTTTATTTCATGTAGAAATACATTTTGCAAATAAACAACGTTAAGCTAAATTATTTAGCCATTTATGGAGAAAAAAAGAATCAAATTTATATTGTTCAATTTATCGAAAAATTAGTTTGCATAAAAAGAAAGTCAGGCGTTGGAGCGTGCTATTTTCAGGTTTCGATATTATTATTAATAAAAGTAATAATAATAAAAAAGAAACAATCAACCGTAATCGACGATTTCAAGGCGAACGAAAACCTGATAAGAAAACAAACAAACGATGAATAAGACCATAATTTTGCAAAAATAGAAAATGCCGGTTGTGAGTCACCGAGTCGTTTATTAAAATATAAAACTTGTTACACGTTAAAAAAAGTACTGATAGGAATAATAATTAGTTTACTGTGATCATATCAACTAAATTAGATATACACTCACCGGCACCGGTACGAAAAACGGTCACCTTAAAATTTTTATGTACAGTCGACTCTTGATAATATGAAAATCAAGGGACCAGGAAAAAAAATCAATATAAAGAGAGTTCAAAATAATAGAAGTTAAAATGATCAAGAGGAAATAGGGATAAATTCATATAAATAAGAGTTTATTAAACGGGGAGTCACGGTCTTCAAAATATGGGATTTCTTTCTTCAAATTATAAAATGTCGAGTTCAAATTATAGAGAGTAAGGAAGCTCTCACTTCAAATTATAGAATGTCGGCGAGCAAGAATTCATTCAAATTATTGAGTATTTTCTTAAAGGACTTATAATAATAATAAATTTGAATATATCGAGATATTCAAATTAACTAGAGATACGTGACGCAGTCCGTCCCAATCATAGTTCATGAACCGACCTAGTTATTATTTTACTATTATACAGGGTGTTTCAAAACAAATGCGAAAAACTTTAGGGGGTGATTCCTTGTTCAAAATAAAGGGTAGTTTGCTTTATAAACGTTGGGTCAAAAGTCAATCATTAGGGAGATATCGCGGTACAAAGATGGCGGAAAAATAATGTTTTTATTTTTTATCTTGAAAACGAAAAGAGATAGACTAATGAAATTTTATGGAAGCATTACTGTTATGAAAACACACTTTCAGGTAATTTTTTTACTTTTTTAAAATGAGTGGAACGGGTTGAAATAAACTACCCCTATCATTCTTGTTAACGAAATTTAAAGAAAAATCTTATCAAACACATGCAAATGCTTTAATTTGGATAGCTTAGTTTGTTTAGAAACTATTTTACCTCTTGTGATTTTTTGATAAAACTCACCGATTGGAAATTAAAAAATAAAATATAAAGCATTACATGTCAGGACAAAAAACATTTTTAGATTAAGAATCTAGTGATAATAACGATAATAATAATCATCTAGATAATAACGTATTGCAGTAGAGTAATGTCAAATAAAATAATATTAGGAACATCCTAAAAAGTAACAGCGGCCGACTAGATTTTTTCTTATGATTAAAAAAATTACAGCAGCCCACTAGATTCTTTATCAGAAAATGTTTTTTGTCCTGGCATGTAATGCATTATATTTTATTTTATAATTTCAAATCGGTGAGTTTTATCAAAAAATACAAGAGATAAAACAGTTTCTAAACAAACTAAACTATCCAAATTAATTTTTTTGCATGTGTTTGATAAGATTTTTCTTTTAAATTTCGTTAACAAGAATGATAGGGGTAGTTTATTTCAACCCCTTCCACTCATTTTAAAAAAGTGAAAAAATTACCAAGTGTGTTTTCATAACAGCAATGCTTCCATAAAATTTTATTATCTCTTTTCGTTTTCAAGATAAAAAATAAAAACATTATTTTTCCGCCATCTTTGTACCGCAATATCTCCCTAATGGTTGACTTTTGACCCAACGTTTATGAAGCAAACTACCCTTTATTTTGAACAAGGAATCACCCCCTGAAGTTTTTCGCATTTGTTTTGAAACACCCTGTATATTGCAAACAATTAATTTGCTGACATTGAACATGTTATTGAATATTAGATATACCTATTCACTTTATGATTAACTTTCGTATAGTACGTCAAATTATTAAATTTGTAATTTTCTTGAATAAAATAAATCTTTAAAAACAAGTTAGTTACAATAAAATAAATAACTGGCGCAGTCAATCGTGTAGGTGTCTCAGAGATTCCTGGTTTTGCAAGCAGTCCCACAAAAAGACGTTGCCGAAGTCCAGAAAATCGTCAATTTTAACTGTTTGTTGAGGCACAGAATCTAAGGCAGGAAGACCACAGTTAAGAAGAAACTAATCTATCGTAAGTGGGTTTTCCTTTCCACTCCCATATAATTGTGTGTATAATTTACATTATTTCATAATATAATTTTAGTTTAAAAGTTTTTTAAGTTTTAGTATAGAACGATAATTTTCTTACATTTAATTTTTTAAAAGTGCAATAATTTCGTTAATTTAATTTTTATATTTTAATGTCCGAGAGTGAAATTGAAAGTATAACTCAAAGGCCTTTTAAATATTTCTCTTTCAAACATGACCACCCTTACAGCCGCAAAAGAGATTGCTCATACACTTTTACAGGCAAGAGTGAACATTTAGAGTTTTTTATTTCAAGCATAGATAAATTTTAGAATAGATATTTCATAGGCACTGCTGATAAATGGCTCTTAAAGAATTCGTTTTTGCGTCAATTTGCAGTAAAATAACCGAGGAAGCAGGCGACTTTTTACTTTGTAGACCAGATTTAACGACCTGGCCCAAAATAAAGGACGCGTTAAGACAAAGATTTGGTGACCGAATTAACCGACAAGTACTTGCTCAACAGCTAAATTTTTTGACCCAATCTAAAAAAGAATTAATTTTAGAATTTATTGAACGATTAAAATTGTTAAAATCACGTATTTCTCTAAAAATTGCCGCTGATGATTCTTTGGAACAAGGCACAAAAGAAGCTCTATTAGAGCAAACGAAATTAACAGTCGTTACTGCCTTAATGTCAAACTCTCCTAGCGAGCTTCGAACAATTTTAATGCTAAATAATCCAAAAAATATTGATGACGCAAGTTCAATTGTCCTAAACCACTCCCTTATCGAACAACAGATAAACGCACGTACATTTTTTCCTCGACAAGACCTCTACAATATGCCTCAAAATAGAGCACCTTCCCAAGTAAATAATCGCCAAAACTTCAACTTTATACCTCCACCGACCCAACAATCTTTTGTTAACCCCTTTCCAATGACACAAAACAACGTTCAACCCCAACAATCTTTTGTCAGTCCCTTTCCAATGACACAAAACAACGTTCAACCCCAACAATCTTTGATGAGTCCCTTTCCAATGACACAAAACAACGTTCAACCCCAACAATCATTTATGAGTCCCTTTCCAATGACACAAAATAACGCTCAATTTTCAAGCAGCACAGGTGCTATACCTACACAACCATTTCCAAGCCAACCAATAAAAATTCAACCAGAAATGGGACTTTGGAAGAACAGGAATATCAAAACTATATTGAACCTCCGCGAATATCAAGATATAGAATATTCAAGATATACAAAAGTCACGAAACTCCGCAAGATTCACAGGAAGAAAATTTTCCCAACAGCCCTCTAAACGAAAATCCGTCCTAAATTTAAACAGCTTTCAGACAACTTTATATTGTCAAATTATTAAACTTGTAATTTATATATATAGGCATTTATCTACTAGTTCCAATATGATATCAAAAACTAAAATGTCCTGGAATGCCAGTTTTTTAATATGCCTTTTGTTTATTTTTTTTTATTTTTTGGGTTTTGTTGATTGTGTATAGTAGGGGGGGGGGGGAGTTAATCACCGCGACCTTATAGAAGTGTCCCCTTTTCTTGAGTTATAACTCATCATACAATCTAAAGGCTTTGACAAAAGTCAGTACTTGAGACGGTTTTAGATATATGAAAAAAGGATCTAGGTATTATACACTTATATACCTTAACGGAATCGAGTAATTTTACTTTGCTCAGAGAGGAGGACATAAATACTTTTGAAAGGCAATAACGTCAATAATTTAAACGGCTTTTAGCTTATTTTATTAAAATAACAATATATACATAATTATTGTCTTCTTCAAAATAAAACAATTTAAGATATTTGAGATTTTTTCTCTGTGTATAGAACTGGAACTGGAAAACAATCGTTGGTTAATATTTATGACTATATATTTTTTTCGTTTAATGTAAAAAAGGTGTTTGTTACACATCACCTGACTTTTTGGTATCGATTTGTATCTATCGGTAATTTTAACATAATGAGGTCTCTTTTATTATTACTTTCTCTCTTTTGATATTTTATTAAAAGAAACATGATAATAGTCGATTCTTGACTATAATTGGAAAACGCCATTTTAGTACCTGGAGGCTCACTTTGTTTTATTTGTATAAGAGTTTATAATGTGAAGACAAAAATTTGACATGAAGAATTATATGTAAAAAAATTAGTTTCTCGTTTAATACCACATCTATTGGAATCACGGAAGAGCAGAAAGCAATTAGAGTCAATTGGTGTCATAAAACTCTACACCGATTTAACGTAGAAAACTAAAAATATATACAGGGTCCGGCAATAGTGCGTCGGGCATCTGTAGCTCCTAGAATAAAACACTTGACAATTTTGTTTTAGTGTAAACCTAAAGTATGTACGAGGATGTATTTCAAGATAATATTTTAACTTCTATAGAGTGGCTCAAAAAAGTGTGAACGTATTGGGATGATTTTTTTAAATAAAACACCCTGTATATTATTGCATTTTTGGCTTCCTTTCGGATCACTCAAGATATGAATAAATATGTTTCGATAGTGTAAAAATTGGTGAATAAGTTTGTTATAATAATGCTTTTATTTGTTCACTATTCTAATAAAGAATATGCATTCCTTCGGAAATTCTCTATTTATTTATCTAGTAATGCTAAAACACTCTATTTGAAAGTCGATTAGAGAAAATAGTATGATTCATTGGCAAGCGATGTAAATATTTGTGATCAGGTAAAATTGTGATGTAAGAGGAGGCTTAGCTTGCCGGCGGCAGGTCAGTAGTAGACGGTCCGGCCGGCTGTTGTGTTGTGTTTTGTGCTGACATTTGGGTGTTGCGAGTCTTTTGACTATAAACGTTGCATGCACTGTAAGGCAACGAAGAAAACCTCTTGTGACGTCTTGCCTTCGAGGTTGGTCTTGAGAGTTTGAGGTCTCCCTTGTCTTCTCGATTGACACGATGCGGCGTTGGGGTAGTGAGGTACCCCAATTAACCTATTCGATTAGAATGAACCTATTCAGAATAGAATTAACCTATTCGCATAGAGAAGCTGAATAAAGTAGGCAAAAAAAACAAAGTCCTCCTACACTGGGTGGCGGCTCACCAACGGATAGAACGCAATGAAAAAGCAAATAATCTAGCTAGGAAAGGAGCGAACACTCCACTAACTGGACCAGAACCGTTCTGCTTTCCAAGTGGTAACCAACTCAAGGCGGAACTCAAGAACTTGGAAGATTCCATCCGCAACCTGGAATGGAAATCTTGCAATGGTCTAAGACACTCGAAGAAGTTTCTGAGGGCTTATGATCAAGAAAAATCACAGATCTTCCTAGGTCTGAGTAAGAACAATCTTCGGATTGTCACGGGGTTTTTAACAGGACACTGTCTCCTCAATGAACACCTCAGTAGATTGAAACTAAGAAGAAACGGCGAATGCAGATTCTGTGGGGAAGATGGTGAAACACCAGTACACCTCATCACTGAGTGCGCCGAGACGACAACCATTCATGCCATGAATTTTGGTACGACTGATATTGGAGATGGAGAACTACCCTCTATAAAACCGTCCCAGATACTGGCTTTTGTCAAAGCCCTGGGACTGTATGATGAGTTATGATTCAAGAAAGGGGGACACAATGGATCTGTAAGGTCGAAGTGATTAACCCCCCTCCCACTCATTCTAAATTCTAAAAAAATTCTAAACTTATTCAATTGGGATGCGAATCTGTTTAGCAGCAGATTTGCGTCCTGGGGAAGCCCCTATACTATTTTAGGTGACACTAGCTAGTTGTTGAAGATTATTAACCAATAGATCAATAGATCCGAATAATATTTGAATTAGATAGAAGATATAGAAGGGATACATTGAATACAATGTCAGTGGCTAGGGGGCGGAGTACCCCCGGGTGAGTCTTACTATTTAACTATCAAGTTTATCCAGATCAGTAAATGTTTGTTTTGTTATTTTTATGTACAATGAGAGAGTGCTTGCCAGTGACCAACTAAATAGATATTTGAGGTGAATTTGCATTGTAAGACCCGGTTGAGTAAGCCCCAGATATAAGCGATTTTACAATAGTTTCAGAGATATTCATAAATAAACAAGAAAAAAATAATTTTCAGCCTTTCTTAAAAAGATTATTAAAAATACAAGAACTGCCCTGAAATCTAAACTATATTAGGTATTTACTTTAGATGGTCTGTACTTACTTTGCTATAAATATGGTAATCGTAAATCATACAGGATGTTCAAAATTCTACCCCAAACTTTCTAAAATATAGAATATTTTTTTTTAATGAAACACCATGTATATTATATTTTCGTTAATAGACGGAGAATTAAAAAATGAACATTTAGAGTATTTCAAAATTTTTAACGGGTTTGCGGATATTCGCGGTTTTATATTTCATATGGCATTTTCTAAAATAAATTTTTATCAAAGCCACCCAATGATTTTTCACTCGTATTTTACCGTTGAAAAAGCCATATGAAATAATACTACTTGTATCTGCGAAACCATTAATAATTTTGAAATACTTTAACTACAAAAATTTTGCTTGTATTTTTAGTATTTTTTTAAAAAAGGGCTGAAAATATATATTTTTCATTTATTTATTAACATCTCTGAAAGTATCGAAACATATTTACTTATATTTTGGGATTGTGTAAAGTGCTCTGAAAGGAAGCCAAAAATGACAAGGTTCCATTAAAAAAAAAAATATCCCGATCCACTATTACAGTTGAGGGTTGGAACCTTTGGTGTTAAACAGCAAAATAAAAACACTAAATCACCACAATACACCAAAACACTTTTACTTTTTACTCTGGACGCGCGTTTCGCTAACCATGTTAGCATCATCAGCAGATGATTATAAACTAAAGTACTATCTACAAGTTGAGCGTTTATATACTCGCCCAGTGGGCACCGAGTGGGCGTGGCAAAATCTAGCCAACCGAGTCAGAGCCCACTGAGCGTAACAGTTAGATTTCCGCCACTAGAGTAGTAGGAACAAAGAACTTGAAGGAATTGGACCGTTGTCTCTGTTCATACTATCTTTACATTTATTAATTCTGATGCTTTCATATGCATCTAATTGCCTGTAATTTGAGACTTGTTTAATTAATTTTAAATTATTAAGATCTATACAATGTTCTTTATCAACAATATGTTCGGCAACGCAAGATTTATCCGGTCTACCATATCTTATCTGAGCTAAATGTATATATGCTTTGCCAAAAATTCATAAACCGGACAAGTCTATGCGCCCAATGGTATCGGCTGTAGGTTCTCCGACTTATAATTTGGCAAAATGGTTATCAAGGGAGTTCGAAAATTTACCTGATCAGGAACCTTCTTTCTCAGTTAAAAATAATATTGAATTCGTTAACAAAATTAAAGATATAACATTGCATGACTGTGAAATTTTGGTCTCCTTTGATGTATCTTCGTTGTTCTCAAGTGTTCCAATTCCACATACTTTAGGCTACTTGAAGGAATTACTGAACGCAAATGGTCTCGACAACAAAACTGTGACTGAATATATTGAGCTTACATCGTTATGTATGAAACAAAATTGTTTTCAATTTAATAACAACTTTTTTGAACAGCGGGAAGGTACAGCAATGGGTAATCCATTGTCTTCATTTTTGGCTAATTTATTCATGAGCACGTTTGAAGTGGAGGCTAAGAATCAGTTTGAGTATTTTCCTAGAGTTTGGTTTAGGTATGTGGATGATATTTTTGCTGTTTTTGACACACATTCAGACACCATAGACAATTTTATTTCTAAGTTAAATAATCGTTTTCCTTCCATTAAATTTACGCATGAAATTGAGAACAACGACAGATTACCATTTCTAGATGTATGAGTTATTAGAAATATTAATAATTGCCTGGAATTTAATATCTATAGGAAAAATACGACCACACGCAGATATATTCCTAATGAATCACATCATAGTGTTGAACATAAAATGGCTAGTTTAAATTTCCTAGTTCATAGATAACTTAGTTTCCCACTTTCCAAAGAAAGATATGAAATAGAAAGAGATTACATTAGGAATGTAGCTGAGTGTAATGGATATTCTCCTTCACTAGTTGATAAATTAATTAGAAAACGTAGGTATAGGTTAATGATTTCTGAAAATTCGACTTTTCAAGTGGAGAAAGACACGTCTAAATATTTTTCGATGCCGTTTGATAGAGAGTTATCCCGTGGTCTAAAAGGAATTTTGAAGAATGTAAATTATAAACTTGTGTATAGTGCTAATAATAAATTACAACAATTATTAGGTAATCCAAAGGATAAAACACCTCCACTGGAAAGGTCGGGTATTTATGAAATTTCTTGTAAAGATTGTAATCAGAAATATGTTGGGCAAACTAGAAAATCAATATTAACTAGATTTAAAGAACATTTAGCTCAGATAAGATATGGTAAACCGGATAAATCTTGCGTTGCCGAACATATTGTTCATAAAGAACATTGTATAGATCTTAATAATTTAAAATTAATTAAACAAGTCTCAAATTACAGGCAATTAGATGCATATGAAAGCATCAGAATTAATAAATGTAAAGATAGTATGAACAGAGACAACGGTCCAATTCCTTCAAGTTCTTTGTTCCTACTACTCTAGTGGCGGAAATCTAACTGTTACGCTCAGTTGGCTCTGACTCGGTTGGCTAGTTTTTGCCACGCCCACTCGGTGCCCACTGGGCGAGTATATAAACGCTCAACTTGTAGATAGTACTTTAGTTTATAATCATCTGCTGATGATGCTAACATGGTTAGCGAAACGCGCGTCCAGTGTAAAAAGTAAAAGTGTTTTGGTGTATTGTGGTGATTTAGTGTTTTTATTTTGCCGATCCATTGACACTTTTTTGAGCCACCCTATAAAAATTAAAATATTTTCCTGAAATACATCCTCATACATACTTTAGGCTTGCACTTAAATAGAATTCTCAATTATTTTATTCTAGGAGCTACAGAGGCCCGACGCACTATTGCCGAACCCTGTATCTCTATACAGTATTATCAGTGGTAACGAATCCTGGGTTTACTCTTATGAACCCGAAAATAAACATCAATCCACTGTTAAGGTGTTCCGAGGTGAACCAAAACCGACGAAAGTTATCCGCTGTCGAAGTATTTCCAAAAAGATAGTGGTAATATTTGTCTCAGAAGCGGGTCATTTAGCAACAATTTTTCTTGAAGATTAAGGGATGATTTTTACTGCTGATTGGTACATTTTGGCGCAGTTTCGACAAACCAACCCTCAACGACGAATGATCCTTCACGAAGACAATGCAAGTTCCCACACAGCACGAAAAACTATTGAGTTTTTAGTTTTTAAGCAAGAAAAGATCGAATTGTTGGACCATCGCCCATACAGTCCCGACCTTAGTCCTAACGACTTTTTTAACTTACCAAATATTAAGAATGAACTGCGTGGTCAAAGGTTCCAGTACCTATGCAGTTAGTGTCTTCAAAAACGAATTCTTCAATCTTGAAGGTACCAACGAGCGAGTGATTTTTCTTTAAGGCCGTTACTCACACGCCTGCCGCAGGGACAATCTAGGGTTGTCTCCCTTGATTGCCTCCTTAGTTGTGATGTGTGAGGTAAGTAGGGACAATTTCTTAAATCGTCTCCTAGGCGCTACCCTGCCTAGGAGCTCTTGACTATCCTAGCTCGCTAATTGGATCCTGCAGCCCTGCTACGACACACGTGTGTAGCGCGAATGGGCCAATTTCTGTCAGTTCGTTTATAACTAAAAAGTTTTTCTATAGATAGTGTCACCATACCAAGGATCTGTTCAAAGAAATATATTTCCATTCTCAAGAAGTTTCTAAAATCATCGACTTTCAACTTTCAATTGTCGCATAAGCTTCATTTGCACAAGTTTTCTCTTTTCTACAGATACAGCTAGCGCTATACCAACTTTTTGGAGTTTTGATAATATTGGCGCCATATTTCCTTTAATTCCTGTAGCGACGGACGTACGAAAGAGGTGAATGCAGACTGAACCACGGCCCTACTCACAACACTGAACAGAAAACATTCAGGAATGTGTGTAGAAAAGCTTCCTAGATTGCTCCGACTGCCCTGCACCCTAGATTGCCCTGCACCCTAGATTGCCCTTGCGGCAGGCGTGTGAGTAGCCCGCTTTATATTTTGGGCGCTGCTGTAGAAAAAATAGAAAATAATAAGCGGTCTACTCACACGCCTGCCGCAGGGGCAATCTAGGGTGCAGGGCAGTCGGAGCAATCTAGGAAGCTTTTCTACACACATGCCTAGATGTTTTCTGTTCAGTGTTGTGAGTAGGACCGTGGTTGGTTCCAATTGGTTCCAACAGATGCAAAAATGCATTTCGTGGAGAATACTTCGATAAACAATAGTGTTAAAAAATCCGCTACTGTTTTTCTCTACCTCTATATTACAGTTGAGGGTTGGAACCTTTGGTGTTACACAGCAAAATAAAACACTAAATCACCACAATACACCAAAACACTTTTACTTTTACACTGGACGCGCGTTTCGCTAACCATGTTAGCATCATCAGCAGATGATTATAAACTCCTCTATATGCAAAATATAAAAGACAACCCTCGTACATATGTAATTCTCAATTCTCAAAATTAAAACAAAATAATTTCTCCACTCCAATATTAAGGAGGGTTTTATACACGGCTAAACATATTTACTAACAGCCATCTACCATTGTACCAGACCTATAGTAAAAAAAATATATAGCCACGTCCTACGCTGTTTACATTTTAATAAATTCTTATAAAGTATGATAATTAGACGCACAACGGAGAGTAGGTACTTCTCGTTTATATCCATAAAAATAAAAAAAGTCGTAAAGCTATATGTCAAACGACCAAGGAGATTCGTTATTTTTTTCGTCTTCTCTTTCAAGATTGCCTACACCTACGCTATAGCCTCTTACCTAACGTTTACATTAAGGACGTTTCGACATGTTTGCGTATCTTTTCGTGTCTCGCGAGGTGTGATATGACATGTGTTCGTGCCTTATACAAGGCCCAATCTAATTCCGGCTGATTTATGTACAGTAGTTTATTGGCATGTGCACGCACGACAGTTGATTCAGCTCTACTGTACTTGCTGATAAAAGTCAAGGTGTACAGCAAAAAACCGTTCGATACCGCTAACTAGCAGTTAGTTTTAAGATTTACAGTTTTTGATTTATTTTTAATTTCTTTGAACTTTTATTTATGCTGTTTATATGGAGATACAAGATAAATGCTTTACCCAAGTAGCATTTTAGGCTCAAAATCGAAATAAAATCTATGCTGAGAAACATTGCAAAACAGTTTCGTCACATTTTTGATACATATGTTTGGTAACATAAATCGCTTTTTGTTTCGAAATATTTTACCAAAATATGGTTTCACTACATAAGCTATAACAATGCAGATCTTAGTGTCACAAATTTTCGAAACTTTTAAGAAGCAGATGTGGTTCACATTTACAGATTTCGTACTTGTTTTGTGTCTCAAAAGTTTCCTTAATTTATTTGATACTCTGTCAAATATGAGAGCTTACTTTGTTATATTGTTTGGATTTTGTTCTGCAGTTTTTGCATTTAAGCATTCTTCAAGTTTTTATAGTACTATAATTAAAAAAGCAGAAGGAAGGACATATGGTGAGTACAAATACAGATAACTACAACATAACCTTACTTTATTGTTCGGATTTTGTTTTGCAGTTTTTGCATTTAAGCATTCTTCAAGTTTTTATAGTACTATAATTAAAAAAGTAGACGGAAGGACATATATTATAATATATGGTGAGTACAAATACAGATATTTTTCTGATGCCTTTATAATTATACATTTATTATACGCATTACAGAGATTTGTTTTAGGAATCAATGTAATAACAACCAATACCAGTGGCGGATACAGAGTTGGGGGGCCAAGGGTCTCCCTAAAATCTATAAGGTTAATTTAATATTAGGCTTTTGGGTTAAAAATGGCGCCCTAAAAATATATTTAACATTACTTTTTATTTGCCCCCCCCCCCCCTAAAATAAATTTCCGTATCAGTCCCTGGCCACTACCCATAACCAACAGGGACCGAAGAAAAAGTAAGTAAACCACAGTAAACGTTTTTTTTTCCACAATCGAATACGTTTTTATATTTTAATTGTGTTATAATAAGTAAATAAAAATGTTTTAATTATTTTGACCAGAAGTTTTGATTGGCGTTATTGACAGTCTGTTATTCAGTTGTTATTGTTATTATTTTTGATATTATGTTAATGTAATAGTTTCATTTCACTAAATAAAAAAAACATAATCTCTTTCTGTAATATCTTTCTGGTTCCTTTATCTGATATAAGTGCTTTTAGTTATTTTACTATTACTATTTTAGTTTTTGTTACTGTTTTTAGCATCCCGTATACCGGGTGCGTCTCAAAAGTGGCTCACCCCTATAACTTTTTATTTTTCCAGATAAAAAAAAACGAGATTTGGTATGTTAGTAGGTATATGACATAAATTAGGATTGATTGACGTATTCAATTATTTTTGGTCAATTCCTGTTTCACCGGAAATTACTACAACTTTTGATTTTTAAATGGCACCCTCGGTACTTTTTACTTTATTTGATAGAATGACATATCATAAATATGTCAATTTTCACTTAATAAGACATTCTCACTTAATAAGAAATTGTATTTTAAATTTCAATCTAGAGTGCTATGGCTGTGTTAAAAACATTAATTCTTAATCAAACGATTCTCAAAAAAAATTCTTCTTTGGAAAACTAGATTTGATCTTTTTAGTGTCTTATCGTGGCCGGTTAAAAGATGCCCAAATCGTATTTTTAATCATGTTTCAATTTTTTCAAATGTAACGAGGGTGGCTCATTAGCATATTTGGAAAAAGCATTTTTTACGAATAATTTGATACCACACACATGGTATTTCGAGTCAAATTTTCGTTATGAACCGCATGTTATAATTTCAAATAAACCATATGCGAAAATGTCAAAAGTTGACATATCATATGTCATTCTATTTAGAGTGTTATTTTCTATCGAATAAAGTAAAAAAATACCGAATGTGCTATTTAAAAATCAAAAGTTGTAGTCATTTCCGGTGAATCATGAAGTGACCGAAAACAATTGAATACATCAATCAATCCTAATTTATGTTATATAGTCACATACCAAATCTCGTTTTTTTTAACTGAAAAAATAAAAAAGTTATTGGGAGTGAGCCACTTTTGAGACGCACCCGGTATAGAAGAGTATTGTAACAATAATCTAATTGTAAATATTTTTTTTATATTTAATGTTCGGACAACGTTTCTCATATTCACAGAATTGTCATGAGAAAATGTTGAACGTGAAACTAACAGTCAGCAATGACAACTCAGTAAACTGTCAGTAGGTAATGAATTATACTCAAAATAAATATCAAACTATAATACAATAGTAACATTATATTTTCGATACCAAAATAGATACCCAAACAGTAAATTCTTCTGGTATGGATTACGAACAATAAGCATTAATCAGATATTTATTCTCCCTTACATTTCAAGAACAGAAATACCGAATCCACCTCGCAACTAAGTTCGGTTGCATATCAAAAGACTTTGCCCGACATAAACCCAACAAAAACAATACGCCGAAACTTATTATATCCAATTAAACTTAATAAAGAGCCGTTTACAACTAACTCCCTGAGCGGAAATTAGACCGAGTCTGGTAGCTGACAAGTAATTAGCGCGATCTAAAAATGACGTGTGAGCGCTTTAGGGCGAAAGAACAGGAGGAAGAGGAGAGAAGAGAAATAAAGAAAATGGCAAAAAGCTTTGAGAAAATGAACTTTTCGGAAGGTCGGATTAATTGTTGTGCGACTCGTTCGTTCGTTTCGTTTGATGCGTTTTTGCCTCTTTCTTCAGCTCCTTCTTTTGAAATGTTGCTGCTAACGAAGCACGGTGCCGTTGCCTTTACGGAGAACAAAGTCGGACTGGAAACAAAGAAGATACATAGTAATGAGACGCCGATACGTACAAAAAAAATTGGAATTTATAATTAGAAAGTTAGAATTTAACATGCAATACTTTTTTTCTTAATGAACGAACATTTGTTTATAAATTTACAAGAACTTGATTCAATTTAATATGATAATTAGTACATGATCACGGAGGGTTTGATCGGGCCAGTGATGATCAAAGGCCAAGGCAACATTGGTCTTGGTCTTAGTCTTGCAGGGTCCAGTCTTGGTCTTGGTCTTGCTGCAAGATACTTGCAAGTCTTGCCCTTTCTACATAGACATTTTTTAAATAAATGGTATTTTTAATAATTTAACGCAAATCAAACTTTAAAGGAAGGAATATTCTCTAACATTTTTTTTTAATATACAGTATGCCCCCGGATTGTCTTTACAAGAGAAAAAACTTTTTTATTACTGCCATTTAAAAAAAAATAATTCTTCAAAAAAATGTTGCTTGTTCTAAAATGGTTAATCCCGTTTATACTTTTCCAAATTTCCATACTTCTAAAAACTTTTTTGAACAAGTTTGATCGAGCCAGTGATGAGCAAATGCAAGACCAAGGCCTAAACATAATTGGTCTTGGTGTTGGTCTTAGTCTTGCAGGGTCCAGTCTTTGTCTCGGTCTTACTGCAAGACACTTGCAAGTCTTGCACTTTCTACATAGACATTTTTTAAATACATAAATGGTATTTTTAATAATTTAACGCAAATCAAACTTTAAAGGAAGAACTTATTAGAATATTTCTCTGAGAATGTTTTTTTTTTATTTTTTTAATATACGGTATGTCCCGGATTGTCTCTACAAGAGAGGAAACTTTTTTTATTACCGCCATTTTGAAAAAAATGCATTCTTCAAAAAATTTGCTTGTTCTAAAATCGTTAATCCCGATTATACTTTTCCAAATTTCCATACCTTTAGAGGAAAGTAAAAAAACATGAACATATGGTTGAATTTTTTTTAGTCCTAAAAATCAAAACGCGTTTTTATGATAATGTAATTTTGTTTTCATTATTGATAGAATTTTAATTAACGTTATATTTTTTGCTGTTTTAAAATGCTTCATGAACAAGTGCATTGTTCTTTCATCACAGTAGTTGATTTAGATAATTATTATATATATTTGGGAGGACTTGAAACTTTGTCGTGGATTTTTTTTGGGACACTATGTATACAGCTAAGTGTTTTTGGGATGTGCCCCTTTATAAACCATGCAACACTTGTGTGAGGCTTGTTTTCATATCTTTGTCAACAACGACGATGTTGGACTTCCTCGCACTGGTGGGCCATCCTCTACATTACTTGTATAACTGTTGCAATGGATATCTGTTATTCAGTTATTATTGTTATGACTCGATATCATGTTAATGTAACAAAGAAGATACGTAGTAGTAAGACGCCGATACGTACACAAAGAAATTTGGAACTTAAAATACCAGTTGGAATTTGACATGCAATATTTTCTTTCTAAATAAAAAAAATGTTTATGAAATTATAAGAAATTGATTCAATATAATATGAGAATTAGTACATCAAGCAGCACAAAACTCAGTAACCATCAATTCAAAGTTGGTCAAAGAATGCCTAGAGAGGCTGAACAAATTAGGCAAAGAAAATAAAGTCCTCCTACTCTGGGTGCCCGCTCACCAAGGGATAGAAGGCAATGAAAAAGCAAATGATCTAGCTAGAAAAGCTGTTTATAAACTTCAAAAAATTGGAGTTAATATTAAACCGTATACTATTCTAGCTTTGTAATTTTATAATGTTTTTTGAATTTTTATTAAAAAACGATAACTCTATCACTCGGCCGAATAGCCTGGCAGCTGTGGCTATTGAACCAAAATACTACTACATCTATATCTCTGACTTCTACTTACTGCTGCTAACCAACAATTTTCTTTGTGTGGTCTGTGGTTTGCATTTGTTTAAATGTTTTGTTCATTATTCATGTTGGGGATTTATTTTTAAATTAATGTTAAGCGTTAGGCAAACTCATAGAATATGTATTTCTTTTGCATAATCAAAATTTTCACTCTAAATTTTACATATCCAAATTGTAACTCTACATCGCTGTCTTTTTTAGACAGATGTCACTTGTCTTGTCATGATGCAATTCATTATTCGAATTCTCAGAATGTTGTTATCAAAAGTTTTATATTAAAATAAAATTTTAATAAATCACAATTGTTTATCTCCATCAAATAACGGAATAATAATACAGAAATGAGAAAGATGTATATTTTTTATTTTTCGCCAGAAACTGTTCATTTTATTAGAATAAATATGTGTAAATGCAAAAAAAAACTTTTTTCTTGAAAGCAGTACCACAATTTTATAAAACGGGCCATTAAAATACTATGGATAACGCAAACGACGCCTCGCGAATTGAAACGATATTCTATTGGTCTGACGTCACTCGCCGTTCTCGTCGACGCGCTATGGCCAGCAGCAGCCAGACGTGTTCCGTTTATGTACGTATTTAGGTGGCGTACTAAGACATTTTTCTTGCTTTTAGTGTTGATTGAAGGAGCTTTTTATGCTTTTTTGTGCAGCTTTTATTGGTATGTGCTGTGTGTTCTGAGAATTTTTTAAGTAATGGCAGATTCCGGGTTTGTAAAAGCACAATCAGATAACTTGCCAAAAGTCGATGCTTTTATGTTGGCTGCTTTTATAAATACAAATTCCCAATTTATTGGTGTTGAATTACGACGAAAAAAACAGAGAGGTTTGTAACATTTATTCTTTGTAGTACTGAGGCATATTTAAGTATAAGTAGGTACCTACTGTTACGAACTTTTATATAGTTATAAATATTAATTATACAGGGTGTCCCAGAAATGAGTGCAGATATTTTAACTGGTAGTATAGTTCAACCCCAGAAACACGCCTATGAGGTTTTTTTTGCGAAAAAAAAATGTTGAAAATTTGATATTTTTCTTGACATTTTCCGGAAAATGTTGAAAAACTTTTGAGTGCCACTGTTCACTCCCCGGGAAATTCGTTTAGCGGGCATAGAGAGTGTCGGAGAGAATGCAACGTTGCCACCTCCTACCATACCCACATTCTGCATGTTTATCTATAAATTCAATTATTTTTAGTTGCTACAGAAAAAAATACAAAAATTAATTTTATTCATATTAGTGTAGATTGCTCTACTAATTCTAAAGAAACGCGCAATATTTTAAATACTTTTTACAGTGGAGTAAACTGAAAAAATAAATCTTAACAATTATAGCTTCTTTTTTGCCATATTAGGAAATATTTTCAATCGTTTCAATAAACAATTATAACCTTTAATGTTTAGTTAGAGTGTTTTTGATCCAGCACACATATACGCAAACACATACACACCAAATTTCTATTAAACTGAACATCACAAACCTATCACATGCCTATCACTTTTAAAATATTATTTAAAATTTTTCACATGATAATAATCAAACACTAAACTCATAAATACAATAAAAAATGTTAAAAAAACTTGCTTTAATAACTACTCATATCCGGAGGCTGATGGTAGACAGTCCGGGGTTTTCTTCGACATTTCTTCAAAACCGACGCAACCCCGACAACGATTTCGAAAACACTGAAGGAATTACAAATTACAAATTTTTATTTAGAAATTTTTTACCTTAGCGTCCTCTACTGGACTGATGTATTACTATTATGGGTCAACGTTTTGGTGGTTGTATAAAGATAGATAAATCAATTTTCTAAATGTTTAATGTATGGAGTAGGGATATCCCAAAAATAAAATAAAAGTACAAGAAAGGGTATACCCAAGAAAGAATTAAGGTAAAATCAAAGAGTATTCTACGTTATCTAAAATATAAAAATATGGGAAGCCCCGACAAAAATCTGACACCTGATATCAAAGTGATAAACAAACATCGGCGCATGCGGCAGCGAGCACTTACACTTAATTTTTCAATTCATTGCTAGATGGCCTTTTACTAGGGATGCACTGCAAACAAATATTCCAGCAAAACTAAAGTGTTTTTTCTTATTCTAATACCCTAAATTCTAACAAATAAATAAACCTGTAAAACTGTATAAATAAAATCGGTCTTCGATTTAAAAAAAAAGATCGATTATACCAAAAAATCGTTTGATAAAAATCACGTCGATTTGATAAAAATCGATTCGAAGCGTACATCCCTAGTATGGTGTGTAGTTTAAGGTTATGTTTAAGGTTATTCGTGGGTTATTAAACTCGCACAAAAACAAAACAGAAAACAACAAAAAACAATGCAAACAATGCCAAATAAACCTGTAAAAAAGTACTTTTATTATTCAAAATGAAATATCATATAATTCAGTTGGTATACGAATATTTTTTGATTTATTTATAATGTTTTGTGTCAAAAATATGTGAGAAATGAGGTAAACAGTTTAAATGTCTTAATAAATTCGTTTTTAATTTATTAACCTTTCAGGTATCTACTTAATGGTAGGAAGAAATTAATTATGTAATGGTAGGAAAAATAATTTCACTTTAATTACGTATTAGAAAATCAGTAATCTTAAATTAGGATGCATCAATGGAGAAGAAGGCAATTGTAATCACAATACAATAACAGATCTACAAATACCAAGCAATACATTAAATCAAATCTCAGTAACACTGTTGTAATAATGTACTCCCTGTGGTCTTATTAAGTATAAAGTTTTGTTTTACATGAAAATAATTATCCCATTTAATTATTCATTAAATTTTAGTGTCAGCTTATTGATAGCTCGATTACCAGTCAAATAGTTTCGATGTTTTCTATACTATGAAGAAAATTTGATCTGATTAGATTAATTCAGATGTAAATTTATGTTATACGGTAAGATATTTTTAAACAAACCAAGAAAGTTCTCTTCAGACAAGTTCTGGTCTGAAATTGCAAATATTAATGAAAAAGTTATACATGTAGTTTTCTATTCATAAATGATATTATTGATTTTATTCTAGGTGAATGTATCGAGTCATATTATATTCTGCAGAATATATTGAGAAAAATGGTAAACTAACTAAAAGTGCTAACAAAATTTCTTAGGAAGTTATCGATATACCTAATTATTAGAAGCTGTAACAAATGTTCAAAGAGTCAGAGTATACTTTATTAGAAGTGTGTTAGATAGAATTATACACTTTAAAGAAAATATCTTTTATTATTGCAGGTAATGCATATTGTGTAATGCATAAATATGTGAAATCTATTATTACATACAAAGATTGAAAATTATTTAAACAGCTACCTGTATGTTGTCTCACAATCTCATTTAGTGAATGGGTTATTAAAAATTGAACATATTTACACACAGAATATTGTGGATATGGATATCTGGAAAGCATGTTATAACCATTTTTATTTTTAGGATTTATGAAATGATTACATAAATATACTAACAACAAATTGCAATGCATCTGTATATTAGAGACAAAGATGAAAGAGAGTAACAAGAATATATGTATTCAAAAGAAAAATATCAAGACCATTTGTAGTAATTAAAATTAAAGAATAAAATACATAAAATGTACCATATGATCGAAAAAAAAACGGCGTCCAGTTGGCTGGGAAATGACGATCAATGACATTTCCTATATAAATTTACATATAAAATGACAGCGACCTTCATTTCATAGCCATCGTTGACGCCGTTTTTTCTCGATCATACGGTAGTTTATGTGTGAACAAATTCTCATTTCATATAAAAATTGGAGCTCTATCTAGAGTATATTTGAATATAAATGTTTTTATGTATTGGAAGGGGGACTGTAGTTTTCAAATATAATAAAGAAAATAGACTAAAAAAACATGTGTGTAAGTTCTTTTTTAAACTATTCTGTAGTTACGTAAATGTGTTTCAAATAGGTTGCTTTTCACAATAAAGTCAATACACAGTAATTATGCTTTACTTTTTCAAAACACACTCTTGTTTTTTATTATCAGAGAGTTATTAATATTAGAAAATTTAGTTACATGAATATAATAGGAGTAAATATTATGTTTCAAGTTTCAAATAATTAGAATATGATATGAGTCATAATAGCTTAAATATGATTGCTAATAAAATACCTAGTTATACACATTTAGATATATCTCTTTAAATATAAATTAGTATTGCCACCATGCGATTAATGGGAAACACAATATGGTAGTGAAAAAAAAAATGCGTCAGCGAGGGCTATGAAATAAAGATCGCTGTCAATTTACATATGTGTAAAATTTTATGGAGAATGTCACCGACCGTTATTTTCAAGCCATTCTGGACGCCGTTTTTTTCGACCATACGGTATTTCTAGGTATGGAATTATGTCTCTAATATGTAGTTAGGTAATTTTTTCCATTTGCCTATTGTTAATTATAACGTCGTCAAACTATAAAATTTGCTATATTTTTTACTTAAATTTTTTTAGTAATATCAGAACATGTTTTGAATAGTTTAATTAGTAATAAAGCTACTAAGATGTTCAGTTATTTTTTTTTTCTATAAAGCTTTTTTGATAAAAAAATAAGTATACCTGCTAAGACGTTAAATTGCCTTAGAAATTACGATCGATGCCATTTACCATCCACTTTTAAACAATAAAATGCCATCGATCTTAATTTCAAAAGCAGAAAACTTGCCGCCGTTTTTTCCAATGAAATGGGCGGTGGGGAGAAAATTACAGATTCCTGTATTATATTAACGACTAACGACATTATTAATCGCATGTACACAAAGCATGTACACCTATGATGTACACTATTAGAAATCGATCTAATTTCTAATATTATCGAGCTTTTAAAATTCGAGAAAGTGATCGGAGATTGTGTTTAAAGTGTTGTGAAATGTTCGTTAGTGCATATTTTTGTGTCGGTAATCGGTATCGGTATAGGCAAATCACGATGGAGTATAGAAATCCAGAGAAGATGGATATGCTAAGAGCATAGGTACTTTCTGGCAGGGGAAAGCGCTGTAGAAGCTCGGAGACTTTATTCCGAAGAGTATCCGAATAGATAAATCCCTAATGCTCGAACCTTTGTAAGTATGGTTCAGCATTTGAGGGATTCGGGAAAAGCAACGAAGAATTGCTGCAAAACGTTAAAAATTCCATGCTCAGAAGAAGGAGAGCATCTATTGGAAATGGAGGTCGTCATTTTGAACAATTATTATAATAGCATGCAGTCAAGAAGCGAAGGGTATACCGGGTGGTGCATCATCGTTGGAAATATAGGATATCCCATGCAAATTTTGAACTGTCGAGATATCGGATCCCCTTATGCAAATTTGTAATGTATCTTTAAAAACCATTTACGATTTAGCTCTAAAATTAATAGGGGAGCCAATATTTCCACAGTTGAAAATTTGCATAGTGTTGTTAAGTATTGTAGTGAAGTGATGTTATTAAGTGTAGTGTTATGTGCAATTTTAAGAGTGGTAAAATGGAAAAAAAAGAAAGCTCTGCAGTTGTATCTCTCTGCTATAGGGATATCTTTGTTTATTTGGTAAGTTTTTTTTTCTTTTAGTTTATTTTGTGGAATGTGGAAAGTAGGGCTACTGGCGATCACCCACTTAAAAAAAGTAACGCACCTCTGCAGAACCTCTTGGGTGGTGTGGGATTTTGCAAGTACTTTTTAAGTCTTTCTAGTCGATGTGGCAACAGCGGGCGGCGAACAAGCCGAGATCCGCGAGATCTCTCCCCGCGCCGGGGGATCCGCGAGATTCCCCGGCGGCTCTCAAAATGTCGCAATTTTTTTTTTAAACTTTCAAAGTTAAATAACTCGGTTATTTTCAATCTATTTTAAAAATGGTAAAGAGAAAATATGTTTCTTTTGGCCAGATCTACCACCCCTTAAAATATCTGCACTCATTTCTGGGACACCCTGTATATTACTTGAATAATAGAAGAAAAGAAGAAATTAAAAAAGATTTATATTAGTAAACGTCTTTTTATAATAATCTTATCCTACCTCCTGTCACTTCCAGAACATTTGAAAAAAAAAAAAAGTTCCGAATGAAAAAAAAATCTTACGTCCAAATTAATTAAAGGAAAAAACTTTTGAAATCAGCCCTGGACTTTTCTTTGTCCAAATGATGGCGAAAAGGGTATGGAAAGGGAATGGAAGAAAAGCCGTATTTACTACCACCAAGACCAACCGCGTGCTTAATTTGAGAAAAATCCGGAATGGGAGGGCGAAATAAATACGACCGAAACAGCTGACTTGTTATTAGGGGAATAAAAATGACATGTGAACGGTTTTCGGGAGCAAAACATCAGATCGAAGAATAACGAAGGAGTAATTATTGTTATAACTTATGTTTAATGCTTTCTTCCTCTTCTTCTAAGTCGTTCCTACTATTTCGTTTTTCCATTTCATTCTACATCTGTATAGCTTCTATAATAAACTTAGGAATTATTATGAAATTATTGGGACTTAGGAATATACAGGGTGGTCCGAACTGTATTCCGGAAAGTTCGGCAGCATATTCTGCATATAAAAACAAGAAAAAAAGTTGGTATAAATATATTTCCTAAAATGCTTCGTTTCGGAGATACAGGGTGTAGAAGTTTCATTTTTATTTCGATTTTTTTCAAATAATTTCTAAAGTAACATCAATATTTGGATGAAAGTTGGTGTCTGGGAGTTTTTTGAAATGAGAAATTTGATTTTGATGTTAGTATGACTCCTAATTGTATAGGGGGCGCCACCTAGATTTGTTTTAACTGTTTTGAACAGTATTAACTTTTCGTCCGTACCTGTAGAAGGTATTACTCAGTAGTTATACCTTTAAACTACTGAGTAAAAAAATATACATTTACGATATTTTTTACGTAAAAATGTCTCTTAGTAAAAATCACTACGAGTAATGGTTTTCGAGATATTCAGAATCGAAATTATTAATACCTGTCATCATTGGCACAACATAAACATATTGACGAAATAGTTATTAGACTGAAATCATAAATTGAAAATGTTATTGGGCCTAAAGTTTAACAGATACTGTTTTATCGTCATTTTTTTCGAAGAAAAATAGATGATTAATTTAAAAAATAAAAAGTTTCCTTTATCATTTAAGTCAAATAATCATCATATACTCATGTTTATTTTTTTGTCAATAATGACATGTATTGAATATTTCCATTCTACAGACATACATTTATAGGAACTTTTTTACTTATTTTTATCTGCAGAATATGCTGCCGAAATTTCCGGAATACAGTTCCTACCACCCTGTATTAGGAAATTTATATAAGTGCCAAACCTAAAGTATGTATAAGGATGTATTTCCGGAAAATATTTTAACTTCTACAGGGTGGCTCAAAAAAGTGTGAGTGGATCGGGATGACTTTTTTTAAATGGAGCACCTTGTGGTATTATTGTATTTTTAGCTTCCTTTCTGATTGCTTTCCATAATCTTAAGATATTATTAAACATTAATCGGCCTAGCCCTCAACAGGGCCCACTGTTCCTTACAGGCCCACAATCCTGGGCGACTCTAGTTTTAGGCTGCAAATTGGGGCTTTAGGCTCCCGTTTGCTCCTTGTTGTTTTTCTTTTTTTTCCATTTCCAAGGTGTCAAAAAGTGCCTTGTGCATCGTAGGCTTCCTGGTTCCTGTTTTTTGCGATCGTTTTCATCGTTTAATCGATCTTTCGATAGATGCGGTTCTTGCGGGATCTTTCGATCAAGTGTGTTGTGGTACAAGGTTAATTGACGCAGGCGTGTTTCAGCCCTTTGGAATAACCTCCCTAGTACCACATATGCGTATACAATAAATAATAGAATAAATTAATATTGAATTTAAAATTAAAAGAGATAAAATTAAATATATTTTGAGAGTTTCCTAAACATTTTTCCCCTCATTATTTTAATTATTAAATATGTTTTGATAGTTTCAGAAATACATATTAATAAATATAAACAAAATATTTTATCAGCCTTTTTTAAAAAATTGTTACAAAGAGAAGGAATGTCCTGAAAACAAAACTATTCTAGATATTTACTATCGTTGGTCTGTACTCACTTTGCTATAAATATCGTCATCTTTAACCATATAGGGTGTTTAAAATTCTATACCAAACTTTCTGTAATATAAAATAGATTTTCTTCGTTTTTAATGGAACTGTTAAAATTTTTAAAATGCTTTAAGTACAAAAAATGTTCATTTTTTAATTCTCCATCTAAAGAAGAAATAATATAGAGGGTGTTTTATTTAAGAAAAAATCATCCCTATCCACTCACACTTTTGGGTCAGCCTGTAGAACTTAAAATTTTTTCCTTTACATTTTGTGATTCATTTTCTAGATTAAAACTGTTTTAATCATCTGCTGATGATGCTAACATGGTTAGCGAAACGCGCGTTCAGTGTAAAAGTAAAAGTGTTTTGGTGTATTGTGGTGATTTTTGTTTTTTATGGTGCTATTTTAATACCAAAGCTTTCGACCCCCAACTGTAATATACATCCAAATACATACATAATACTTTAGGTTTGCACTTATACAAAACAAATGCAGTGTTCTAAGGTTTTTATTTTAGGAGCTACAGATGCTTGACGCACTGTTGCCGGACCAGTATAAAATAGCAGGAAAGACTTTGTGGTGTCAATCAAACCGTCATTTGCGGTAACTGTTTGATTGACACTCTGTTAAAGGAGTAAATAATTATTCATAAATATATGTAAAAAGTGGATTTTGATTAACTACGTCACTACGTGATTAGAGTAATAATCCTGCAGCCGGATCTTAGACTGTAGTGTTTTTAGTCAAATGGAACCCTAGTATTCGACTCTTCTGATCTGATTTTTATCAAATCAATCGGAAGATGGAATCAAAACTGATAAACAACGCAAAGGAAAAGGAAATGAAGAAAGATAAATACGGTTAAAAATAATAATCGAGCAATTTATATCTTTTTAAGGAAAATAATATCAGTACTATTCTTCTAACGGATTTAACGAGATACAGTTAACCGTTATACAATCGACTATATCTTAATATTACACTAAAAAAATAAACGGGTAAATAATAAGCTTATTTCTTATCGACTAATACCCGTTCGAAATCTGGTTCTTCGTGGCAGCATCTTACAGTGCGAGAACCCCTTATTAAAATCCGCACGCCTCCTATATCTATCGACTTTCTATCGTGAAAACGCCCAGTAATTTAATACGCACACAAACCGTAGCGGACCGAGCAAAAAAAACATGAAATCTCGCCTAATCTGCCGTCATCCTCTCTCGCTTGATTGACAGCTGTATAACTTTCCTTCTATACCGATGACCTCATCTTTTCGGCTCAGAAAGACGAGAAGAAAGGGTTTGATTACTTTTTTTGAAAACGAGTTTCGCATATATAAGTTGAATGTCGTTTCATTGATCCCTCACCTAAGTAAATTTTACCTGTTATTGTTACTCTCCAAATTAATTTTTAGATTTCAACATCTACCAAAATTTACCCTGTTTGGTCACCTTTACCTAAACTTACATTTTTCCATAAGTATGTTATGTTAAACTATGTTGGTTATCTTTTTAGAAAATGTTTTAATCTGCTGTTACTCTACAAGTTGTTTGTTAAAGTGTTTGCATTTTTGACACTATTTTTTTGACTTTATATGCCGTCAAGTTCACCAAATATGGCAATGTCTGGTCCCGGCAGTAGACATAAAAAAACAAAAAATCTAGATTAGATTAGATTCTTAGAGGTAGCTATAGGCCTAGGCATGTTCGGTCTTCCGGTATACTGGTTTTGACACTATTTTTTTGACTTTATATGCCGTCAAGTTCGCCAAATGTGGCAATGTCTGGTCCCGGCAGTAGACATAAAAAAACAAAATCTCTAGATTAGATTAGATTCTTAGAGGTAGCTATAGGCCTAGGCATGTTCGGTCTTCCGGTATACTGGTACCAGGACCGGTACTTTTGAAATATTCTGGTATCGGTATCGCCTTTTACAAGACCGGTGTACCGGTGTCGGTACCGGTACCGGTACCGGAAGACCGGTTTAAATCGGTCTCAAAAGACCTGTTTCAATCGGTATAGGCAAATAGATTCATGATAATATGAAAATCAAAATACCTGTATAAAACGATTTCGGTACCGGTTTCTGTGCACAGCTGATTGTGTTCTCCTACTCTCGGTACCATATGAAAAAAAAACTGCGTCAGCGATGGCTATGACATGAATGAATCGCTATTAGTTTACATGTAAAATTATATGGGGAATGTAATCGATGTTCATTTCCAATAAGTCAACTGGACGCAGTTTTTTTTAATCATTCGGTATAATACGATCAGGAACATGCAATGTAATTTATTTTGCTGTATGTTTAAGGTATTGCTAGTCTAGTTTGGTCTAGTAATTTAGTCTTGTTTTTTTAGTACATCTAAAATTCAAATAAAGCATCTTACTCATGGATCACTCATGTATATTATATAAATTAAAATGTTCGTAAAACTCAGGCCGATATTTAATAGCGTCTACTCTAATATTTAAAATATGTAAAATATCATCTTATTCACGTTTCATTTAATTTATATATCCAAGATCTAAGAACAACAGCTTCCAGTACTTTTTCCGTTTTTCATAAGTAAAGAGAACGTTGGACAAGAAGACAGGCTGTCGCACCGACATAAAATGTGTTATGTCTTTTCTTCTGCAGATTGACATAACCTGCACATGGCTTCGTCCGCCAATCCCATTAGGTTTAGATGCCTATTCAGCTTACAATGTTCTGTTAGAAGACTCACTTGACCAGACTGCTAGAAGACCCACCACAGCTTTGACTGTCTGTCTATCTTTGCTTATTAGGTCTGCCGTGAATTTGGGCGAATGTTCTACTATGAACTTTTTTAACCTGTCTGCTGTCGGCTAACGTATCATTGCTAGGCTCACCCAACGTATTTAGAGCACACACACAATCCCACACTAGTCTAGAATTGAGCTCTCTGGAACCGAGTGCTTTCAGCGCTGCTTGGCTGTCTATGAAGATGGTCACTGAACGATATATTTTTTGCTGTCTTATTATTTCCTCATACAAGTAGTGAAAACGATTAGTTCAAAGATTCTAACATAAATCACACATCAAATTTTAATTTGAAAAAACGTAATATTTGTAATAAAACTGAAAACCAATTTGCAATTTTTTAATTACATTTCCTAATATCCTAACATTTCAAATATTTTGGTCTACGTCTACTTATTTCCATTAACGGGAATTGTAAAGTCCCTCCCGAGGGATACAGCTCGTTTGTTCTAATTGAAACGTCAGTAAACTATTTCAATTGCTCGGCTACATTTCAATTTAATACAGGACCGTGTCACATGCTCCGAATTCCTCCTTAAGAAAACCGTCATCTCCGGATGCCATTGTCACCCCCGATCGATGACTAATAACCCCAATATTGTCCTCTTGGCTTTGTCTGCGATTTGGGTCCTAAGGCAGAATCAGCATATCAAGCTTTCAAGTTAGCAATCCCTTGCTACCATCCCTTTCCCCTTTAATTCCCTTGTTATTAGACCTAATCTCAATTTCGCTTTCTGTGTCACCCCGAACATCTTCTGCACTTGCTCCAAAATTTAATTTTGAGACTGTATTATCGACTTGTCAATTCGCCAGGGTCGTATACAAGATTGAAATTAGAACCCATATAAATTACAGAAGCTGGTGAGTATTTTATTAAATTTAATTCCTTACAGTGTGTCTAATATTAGCACTAAATACGTACTATGCCATATTAACCATTTTTTTAAGCGAGTATCACAAAAAATGAAGTTTTATGGATCTATTAACGTCCCTAAAGTGTTTTTTTTTGGCCGCTTTTTTACTTTACGGCCGCTTTTGCAAACAAAATAATTATGAGCGCAGCCTACTAGACACATTTAATTTACTTATTTGAGTTATTTCCACGTCCGATATTAAGATTGTCAAATTATAAAGGGGGCCTACTAGACACGCTTAATTTGCATGTTTGGATTATTTACCCATAAAACAAAAGAAAAGGTTTCGTTGCTAGGCTATTTATTTACAAGCTTTCCGTTTCTAGCAGTGAAAGTAAATTTAAAATAAATAACTAACAAATAATAAAAACCACATTATATGGGATATACTGTGATAAAAAAAACAGTTAAAAAATATGAGTGACAGTGATAGTGACAATCCAGCTGAAATTTGTGAAGCCGCCAATGCAGCCACTCTAAATTTATTACCTGAAAAATCCAGGCAAATTTACTTAAAACAGTATGAAATTTTTATGAAATAGTGCAGCATACATAATATTAAAAAATTAAATAAAGAAGTATATTCTCGCATTTTTTCTGGAAAAGACCAAGGTTTCAAAATCATCAACATTATGGTCCGTATACTCGATGTTAAAATCAACAATTATGGTCAAAAATCATTGATATCAGCAAGTTTTCAAAACTGAATGCTTTTTTGAAAAAGCAAAATGTAGGTTACAAAGCCAAAAAGTCGGCAAGAGGATATCAATAAATTCTTAACCGAAGCTCCAGATCAGAACTACTTAATGTGGAAGGTAATAAAACATAATATTTTTAAAGTTCATTCTTCTTATAACTATATTGTGATATTTTCAGGTTTGCTAGATAATTGGATTGACTGGTGCTTGTAGACGAAATGAACTAAGGCAGTTGTCTTAAATGATATTCAAGACAAAAGAAACGTGTTAATAATCACAATCACGGAGACAAAAACTGGTATAAAACGAGTATTTACAATAACTGATGAAATAATTAAAAATATAATTGTGATTAATAAAAAAACAACTTTTATTATATGGAATTTCTGAATTAGTAATCGATTGAGCCAAATCCGACCCTTTCCAATATTGGAAAAAGATGCGGAAGCCGAAGGGAAATTAAAGCTGAAAGTTTATAACCTCTCAAATAAACCAGTTTTTGGATGTTTATAGGCCGGGTATTTCGGATATTACACAATCAGGCCTTCTCTCAGATTTGGGGGATTTTTGATTTATTCAATTCAATTTGGTGACGTCTGCTACGGGAAAAAGTCATAGAAAAAGTTTCGAACCGGTGATTTTATCATTACGCTCGAAAATATCAAATCGCACAGCACGATTTTCAATTTTGTATTGGAGTAGATTGAACTGGAATTGGAAAACCGTTTAAAATTATATTTCAATTTTGTTTTATGATAATATTTTTTTCCTTTTCTCCCGAGAATTTTTTCAATATTCTTTCTAAAATTTAATCTATTTTTTTTTAATTGATACTACGTAATAAGAAGTTATTTCTTTTTCTGTGTTGCTACAATATATAAATACTAGCGTGTACCAGCGACTTCGTTCGCGTCGAATTAATCATTTGTAATGGTGATGATAAAGCAAAGCAAGAATTTCCATTAACATACAAACTGGATAAAATTTTCTCACATTTATGTCAGCATGAGAAAAAACAATACAAATTACCCAACGTTTTGGAACACAATGTATGATTTTTTAAAAAATTTCAAAATATGTAAAAAATCCAAATAAATGATGCTTGTCCAAGCGTTTTCCCGAAAGACTAACCGTTCTTTAAATAACAAATATTATAATATTTCCTCAAATATTATATTGCTATTGTATTATTATTGGCGTTTTCACCCTCTTGGAATTTGAGATTCGAGAAACCCCTCTTTATCGAACCTCTACACCCTATACAGTCAATCCGTTTGCCAAAAATCAGCTTTAAACGTCAAGCAGTTTAAGCAGAATCGTGATTACTCAATGGTCATATTTTATGAAACACCCTGTATAAATTTATAAAAAATCTTAAAATATGTAAAACAACAAAATAAAATATACGTGTTTAAGAGTTATTCCGAAAAACTCACCGGTTTTTAAATAAAAATATTTTAATATTTGAGGGATAGTTTCACCCCCTTAGAATTCGAGTTTCCAAAAATCCCTTCTTATCGAACCTCTACACCCTAAAGTCAATCTGTTTTCCAAAAATCAGTTTTTTACGTCAAGCGCTTTAAGCAGGATCGTGACTAATCAATGACCAGATTTTTTGAAACACCCTGTATACATTTTAAAAAAAACTTAAAATATGTAAAATACAAAATAAAATATGCGCTTTGTCGGAAACTTGACCGTTTTTTAAATAAAAAATATTGTAATATTTGAGGGGTGGTTTCACCCTCTTAGAACTGGAATTTCGAAAAATCCCTTCTTATCGAACCTCTACACCCTAAAATCAACCTGTATGCCAAAATTGAGCTTCTTAGGTTGAGTGGTTTGAGCAGGATCGTGATTAATCAGTATGTCAGTCACTTAAGGATTTTACATAGTAGTATAGATAACAATAAAAAATATACAGGGTGTCCCAGAAATAAGTGTAAGTATTTTAACTGATATTATAGATCAACCCCAGAAACACGCCTATGAGGTTTTTTCGCGAAAAAAAATGATTTTTTTTAGTTTTAAGTTAAAAAACATAATTTCTTGATAATATGGTAACATACGTATTAGATTAAATTTACAAGAAAGAAAATCCAGAAAAAAATAAGTAATCTTAATAATGTAAAAATATATCCTATATGAGTATTTTGCCACTGCAAGAAAATCTACAAAATAAAATTGTTATTTTTGTAAACACTGCTCCGTTAATCCAACGGAGACAAGGTAAAGCGCACATTGGGACGCATGCCCCGCATCATACGAAAGGCAAGTTTTTGTAACACAAGCAAGTTAATACCTGTCCGCAAATTGGGACGCAGCGCAGCACAGGTCAAGAATGTGTTGAGTTAAATAAGGCGCACATTGGGACGCATGCCACGCAACCCATGCAAGGCATTGCTCGAGGCGACCCAAGCAAGTTGACCGTGTGCTGTGTCAGAAGCGCATATCTGAAAAAATAAAAAAAATTATAGGGGTGAGCCACTTTCGAGACGCACTCTATATAGAGTTTGACGCCTTGGGAGTAGCAAGATACAGCTTGCCATACTAGAGCCGTTCGGTATAAAAGGAAGGTAATGTGGCTAGCACTACGCTTCAACCGCCTATTATTACCTCAGGATTGTGAATCCCAAGTACTCATTGAAGGCTGAGTCGACCTAGGTACAGTTCGTCTGCTGGATCTGTGTCTATGAAAGGAATGCGGACAAAAAACATTTAAATAATCAGCAATATATTTTATACGTCGACTTGACGAGTACGTCACCCCAAATCGCTCCGCCCACTCATTTTATTGGCTACTTGCAAATTTGTCGAATTTTTATTGATGGGACGCGTCGTCTAATTTTTTACGAAAAACATCTAGAGAATATCGTTTCCTCTCTCACAGATACCCCGCAGCTACAGACCGGACAGACGTACTGTACCCAAACTATTTTTATTTTAATAAAAATAGTCGGCTGATGAAATGCCGAGTGTGGGATTCGAACCCGCTACCTTGAGAATGGTAGACGAGAGCCTGTACCCCTACGCCACCGGGCACCTTTATTTTATGTAATTGCTCATCCAAAGAGATTTCGGCCTTTTTTCACATCGTATCAAATCAATCAAATCGCAAAACTTGTGTTTCCCACTCTTCCTCCGAATCTGACTCAGAAGTAAGATCTAGTAACATAACAGATACGTCTACAAAAACCAGATGCGTTGATACTTTTTTTTAATAGTTTTATTCTTCAGATATTCATCAATATGGATAACACACCATTCTGTTTATCAATAAATTAATTTGATATTTTACAAAATATCAAATGAAATGAAGATCGCTGTCATTTTATATGTAAAATTAAATGGGTAATATCATTGATCGTCATTTCCAAGGTAACTAGACGCCGTATTTTTTTCGATCATAAGGTAGATATATACCTATATAACATTATATATCTATTTTAACAATAAACCACGACAAAAATCATAATTTAATATTTTTGTATTCTAAAATCTGTATTGGACAAAAATTGTTATAGTTTTTACGGCTGTTTCTGTACATTTTCGAGTGATAACATAGAATTATAGATCAAAAAGAGGATTATTGTTATTACGATTATGTGTAGAGATAAAAATCTTGTAATTCCCTAAGTCATATTACAGGGAGTGTCCCTTTCCTACCTGCACACTGCACACCCAAATCACGTTTTCATAAATCTGTCAAGTCAAAAAAAACCTTTAACATCTCCACCCATATTAGACCCTCCCCCAGTACCTGCCCAATAAACCACAAGGGCTTTGCCTACCATATACATATATAAGCACTACTTTTTATCTTCGCTATCTGAAATGCCATGGGCGTACCAAGATATTTTTTCTTTGTCAAAAAATAAAAATAATTAAACAATATCTCAGCATTTTAGCAAAACGTGCGTCTATAGCTTAAAATAAGTGTTTTAGTGTGTAGATTCTATATTCTATATTTTTTTTATTAAAACACCGAAGTAATGGAAACATTTTTTATTTTGAGTTATGAGAGATACAAAAACACTAAATTAATTAAAACAATAATACAATCCTGATTAAAATAACAAACATGCTACCTTCAAATTCAATCTTTTAATGCCAAATTGACTTCATTTCATTTTGACTTGAAATCATTTTTTTTAATGTCATGTTAACTTTATAGGTGCTAAATATAATTTGTAATTATGAATAACACAACTAAAGAAAAAAAAATTGTTTAGTGGTATTATGGAGAAAAAAGTCTACAGGCTATAAAGGATTTATTTTCTGTACATTTTTTAAACATGCCAGACCAGTTATTGAAAACTACAAATATAAGAGAAGAATTCCAACACGAACAGTTATTAAACACTGTAAATATAAAAAGAATTGATTAATATTGATAATGATCATAGAGAAATGATAAATGAAAATTAATTATATATTTTATTACAAGTGGAATATGAAAACCAAGTAAGTACCAGAATACCTGGAGAAATAGTCGAAAAACATCGTACCACTGCTGGCGAATTTAAGGAAGCATAATTTTAAGTCATTTAATTATTCCGAACACCAAGAATTATTGGACAGGAGTGAAGAAAGCAGGGCAAATTTTATCCATTTTTTAATTATTAACAAGTACTTAATTTTGTGAATTGTTTAGTGTTTGATAAATAAATTTTCTTTTGAAGCAATGTATTTACTGATCTACGAAATATATTATTTGATTTTTAAAACGTGTACTTTTTGTAACTTTTCATAGAGAACATAACTGAGAATATTTTTGACAAATCTCTTCAAAAGAAAATCATAATAGATTTGTCATATTGTGACATAACTTGCGATTGTTATGTTTGTTCAGGACCGCATTATTTTAAATTTTCGCCTAATTTAGTATTTTTGTATCATTCATTACTCACGAACCAATTAACCATTCAAAATGAACAATCTGCTTTATTTGAAGGAGTTCTCTAAAAAGTTTCAAATGCAAATATTCGGCAGGTTTCAACAAAAAAGCCTTAATACAAATATGGCTTATTGTTGACGGATAGCATATTACATAAAGTTATACACTAAAAAAAATATTTTTACACGTAAAAAATAGTTTTCACTGCGTAAAAAATGTTTTTTTCGTGAAACAAATAGTTTTTTACGCGTAAAAAATAGTTTTTTATGTGTGAAGCTTCATTCAGACAAGCTTCACCTCGCAGTTAGTGGGATAAATTAGTGGCTTCAATTAGAAGTTTGTACCTTTAATTTTAATGTAATCATTCAGAACGTGAAAATTAGTGGTAGACATTATCAATTAGTAGAAAAAGTTATGAAACTTTTGACTTTTCCCCTAATCTGAGACTAATTATACTTCGAAATTTGCGAAAATATCATTTTAGCCTTTGGTTCTAAAGTAAATTATTAGTATACTATTCTCTTTGAATTCCTAAAGTAAAATAATAATAATTATTTTTACACACACCACTGGCAGTAGCAGTAGATTGCGTTTGTCGTCGAATATCCAGCCGGTTCAACAATCGATCCGAGCATATCTTTTCAACACTAACCGCGCCGATCTCGCCTATCTCTTTCTCAAAGGCTTGATCGTTGAACGGGCCGGGAAATCCAGGAGCTTCTTCGAGGAGCATCTTGATACAAACTGCAGACCTGCCGCTTCTTTTGAGTGTTTTTAACAAATGAGTGTGACACAAATCGAAATAAAAGGTTCAAACGGTAAAACCGCAAAAGTGCTCCACACGCACTGTGTGGGCTACGTCATTAATTAATTTTATTACCTTTCAGCTAATCAAACCTATAAAAATACGTTGAAGTAATATACCTACATAATTTAATTAACGATTTAAACTTATCTACTTTAATGTTCATATAAAACAACGGCCACCTTTAAATACTATCGTGCTTTAACTTCTTATTTATAGCCTCTAATTTTTAAAATAATCTTCTTTAAACTTTAAACACATATCCATTTGTTGGTATTTCAAAATGGTTTATTACATCAGAAAATAAACAGTCTAAAATTGTAAAGCCAACAAACTCACGTCCTGGTAACAACGAATTAAATTTATACGGGATAGAAATGCAGCTTGAAACTGAAGTTAATTAACATTTTGATTAATTTGGCAGATTGGTTCGCACAGATTATGTAATTACAATAAATATCAAATCATTTGAATGAAATATTCATTAAATATTATGTATATAAATGTTCAAACTGTATATAAATAAATCGCCTTTGATTCTTAATCTCAGTTTTTTATAAACTTTAGTATTAAGCTTTATTATACACATGGTTAATCGAATGATTGTTTTTTACCTTAAATTTAAAACAACCTGTTCAATAATTTCGTGAAAAATATTATTTTTCTTCCAGAACAATGTCTCCCGAGCTATATTCTACTATATCGTTTTCGGTACAGCAGATGGCTCAGAAATAGTTATCCTTCGTTCTTTGTCAATACTTCACCGTCCAACAGCCACTGGTTATGATTCGTTTTAATTAAAAAAATGCGTACTTTATTTTAATATGCTTTTGAATTTTCTTAGCATATAAAATAAAGAGGTAAAAATTAGAGATGAGCAACAAATCGTAAACTGCGACTAAATCGCAGCGATTTTAAAATCGCAATCGCAACCTGCTTGGCTCTCGCAGGACACTGCGACGGCGATTTTTTTTATTTGCGAGTTTCTATTTAGGCAACTAATATTTCTATAGTTCCGATTTTGCTGCGATTTGAGATTTTGTAAACTAGGACCGTGAGAACCATCTGCGAGTTTAAATTTTTAGGAGTTGCGATTTGCGATTTTGTTGCGAATGTAATTTTGTGGTCCATTGAAGCATTTTATAGTAAACTGCAATTTAATTTTCTCTCTGATTTTATTTATTTATAGAGAAGGTATTATTTTCTAAGACTAAGATCAATAATATACTGGGTGTTTTTCAAGAGTGGTTCGTCTCTATAACTTTTTTAGTTTTTCTGTTAAAAAAACAAGAGTATATAAATTAGGACAAGGTATATAAATTAGGATTGATTGACGTATTCAATTCGTTTCAAGATTTTTTTAGTCAGTAAGGGTTAATCATAAATGGAGAAGCGAATAAAAAAGTATAATTCTATTTGAAAAAAATGTAATATAATGATATAGCTACGCCGCTGGTGAGAACAAATTGGAAATCCGAGTCAGGTAGAATCTTTTTAGACTGCTTGTCTCCTCCAAAAAAGGTACCTGTTATATATTTATGGCAACGTCAAAAGATATTAGGAAAGTTTATATTGAATAGGCCGGGGCCTTATAGAGGGGAAACAAAACAAGTGTCTTATAGCGCAGGTAATAAGGATTCTTTGTTCGCTAATTTAAGACGTTAATTTCGAAATGTCTGGCGATAAATTATAAAATTTTGTTTAGAGTACGAGGGTATGGTCGTTTCGAAGTTATTTTAAGGATTGTTTGGAGCTTAGGAATTAAAAGTTGATTCTTGTCATTTGAGAAGGGTAGAAGACGCTTAAATTTGCTTTTATACTTATGTTTTTATTTTGAATACAGTAGAACCTCTCTAATTCGGACACGCGCCAAATCGGACACTCCAGTAGTTTGGGGTGTCTTATCAACCAGACAATTTTGATATTTTTACCTCTTTATTTCGGATGCCAACAAAATTCAAAGGTAAATGAATGAAAATCCGCATTTTTCTCTAATCTTTGTAGTGCAGGAGTCAGGAGCATTGGTATAACTACAGATACACTATATGTATATACAGGGTGGTCCGAACTGTATTCCGGAAACTTCGGCAGCATATTCGGCAGATAAAAATAAGTAAAAAAGTTCGTATAAATATATGTCCTAAAGTAATTAGTTTCGGAGATACAGGGTGTAGATGTTTCATTTTTATTTCGATTTTCTCTAAATAATTTCTGAAGTAACGTCAGTATTAGGATGAAAATTGGTGTCTGGCAGTTTTGTGATACGAGAAATTTGATTTTGATGTCAAAATGACTCCTATTTGTAGGAGGCGCCACCTACATGCGTTTTGACTCTTTTGAAGAGTAGTAACTTTTTGTCCGTACCTGTATAAAACTATTGACTAAAAAAATATACATTTCCATGACTTTTTACGTAAAAAATGTCTCTTGGTAAAAAAATGAATATTCTACACCCTGTATCTCCGAAACTAAGCATTTTAGGCCATACATTTATACGAACTTTTTTACTTATTTTTATCTGCAGAATGTGCTGCCGAGTTTCCGGAATACAGTTCGGACCACCCTGTAGATTGTTATTAATAGAATTTTAATTAACGACATTTCTGTTGCTGTTTTAAAATGTCAAAGAAACACAAAATTTATTTGGTTCGATACTACCGGAAGGGTTATAATTTGTTATCGGAAAATGTGATAGTTTAACATTAGCAAAAATATGGCGTTAATCAAAATTAATAATAACCATTTATCAAAGGGCGAAATCGAAATTATTATATTACCATTTTTTATAGAAACTATTTAAAGCTTTTTTCTTCAATTCATATTTCGTAAGTCTTAAGTATACAATAAACATACGATAGTTATTTATAAAAATAAAATGTTTAAAATTTCATTTAATTTTGTTATTTTATAATTTCTCCTTGACGACATATCAGGTAATAAATATTAAATATATTTATAAACCTCGTAAAACCCTAATAAATCATTCGCATAAAAATGCTAAAATAATTTGGTTTTTACATTAAAAAGTTATTTTTAAACAGCCCAATTAGTATTTTATGTGCACTAAAAAAAGCTTTTTTATAAATTAGTTCTAACAAGCTAATTAAAACATTAATAGGTTTTTCCTGAACATTGAAATAGCATTAATTATTTTGTATATAAATGTTGTTGTGCAGGTCATTAGGCAGCTATAGGTTTGTTTATTTGAAAATAAAATGTATATGTTAGGTATTAGATTTTAAATCATTATCATCGTCATTTTCAGCTTATTCAACCAGTTCCAATTATGGTGTAGCATCCGTCACATATTTAGATACTCTCTTGGTTGAGGACCCATTGTTGCCTATTATTGGCTTTGCGGGCTCAAGCTATCCCTGCTAATTTCCTAATATTATGGTCCCATCTCAGGTTCGGTCATCTTCTAGGCACAAATTACCTATAACAGATGCGAAAGAACACCGAATTACGCGTTCAGGTTTCTGTGACCTTCAGAAAGAGTTCATAGACAATCCGCATCAATGTATAGTTTGGGTTATTATTTGTTTGGGTAAAAATAATCTGCACCAATATGTTATCGAGGCATACAAAAAGGTCCACAGACTTCGAGACATACGAAAAATCAAGTCCATTTAGCGTGTGTCGCAATTTTCACACCATAAAAAATTAGTTTTTTATAGCTATAGCAACTGCAGCGACTATGAAAAAAGCTGTGTGATTTTCATAGAAAATAAGGGCACCTGTAATTCATTTGAGAATGTTATAAATCGCTAAAAGAGGTTTCAAATCTCTTGGATTTCTATTAATATTAAATAAATTTTATTAAAAATTGAACTAAAATTGTTAGTATCATTAAAAACAATTCAAATTCAAAAATTGTATCAGTCAAATTCCCTCATTTAAGGTGAATATTAAAGTAAATATAAATACAGCTCATTCTAAGCTCTACTTATCTTTAAGAAAAATTTAAAGCATTGTTGCAATTGGGCCTTAATGCCATTTCGAATAAACAATAGTATTAATAATGTACATTATAATAATAATAAATTTTATAACATAGTGTGTATTAAAACTACTAAAACACCTTTAAATTGGTATTATATTAACAACTTTTGTTTTTTAATCCAAAAAAAAGTTAAATTTTGCAAAATAGCAAATATATTTGTGGTCCTGAAAAGGACCTTCGTTTTCCCATGTTCGTCAAGGTAGGTAATGGGTAAACGGTAAAAAAACAGGATAATGAAATTTAAAAAATTACAAAAATTGTTCAAAAGTGCCTCCCTCATGCATTAAACAATAACCCAAACGATCATAAAATCCCCTCCTCACATTGGATAACATATCAGGGGTGACAGTGTCAAAGGCATTAAATATTTTCTGCCTTAACTGCTCCAAGTTTTGAATTTCTTCATGGCCGTAAATTTTAGATTTTATGTACCCCCATAAAAAGAAATAATTCACCGAGAAGTCAGGTGAAATTAAACGTCAGTCTAAACAAAACTGTCATTTTTGAAAACTTGTCAAAATTAGGACACACGCTAAATGGACTTGATTTTTCTATGCCTCGAAGTCTGTGGACTTTTCTGTATAATCTCACAGTAATTTAATAGATTGCTCGTCATATTATATCAGCTCGTCGGAGATTAGGAAAAAAAAGATATTTATAGTATAAAAAATTAATTTATTTAACAAAATTTAATTAAAGATGTGACAAAATAGTTACATTTCTATTAGTTCTATCGGACTTTTTTCGACTATATAAATCTTTATTTTTTGTAAACTTTAATGCATAAAATATTTTCAATCTAATAAATAATTTAATGATATAAATAAGAGGAAATTTCTCACATAGGTGGTCAAATTCTATAGTTTTCATTATATCAAACAGCCTCTGAATGTTTTCTTCAGTGCAAAACTCATCAAAATTTAATATAAATAATTTTTCCAGCCTGTAAATAAAATTAACAAATTTTTCCATTTTCATGATCAAAGGCTTTTAAATGGGTAAATAATTTCGAGTTATCCAGAGATTCGGATTCTTTCGCAAATTTTAGACAAATATCACATTGATGTATTTGAAGACCCTTTTTAATGATGTAGTCAAACATAATTAAAGGCATTTTGAGTTGAAAACATTTCTCAGAGGCTGTTTGATATAATGAAAACTCGAGTGAAAACTATAAAATTTGACCACACATGTGAGAAATTTCCTCTTATTTACATCATTAAATGATTTATTAGATTGAAAATATTTGATGTATTAAAGTTTACAAATAAAGATTTATATATCGAAAAAAGTCCGATAGAACCAATAGAAAGGTAACTATTTTGTCACATTTTTAATTAAATTTTGTTAAATAAATTAATTTTTTATACTATAAATATCTTTTTTTTTCCTTATAAATAAACACATTTGCATCCCATTTTAAATAAGATAAACAAATTACCAAAACTTAGAAATAACAGTTCAAAAGTTCAACAAAAATCCTACACGCGTTTTTAAAAAGAAACATATAACCACGCACTATGTTATTCCAGCAAGCGAATACGACACAGCATAGGTTTCCGAACTAAACGACTGGTGTATTTACACCACTCAATAGGCGTGTCGGGCTTGCCGAGCGGTTTCCGATGCAGTCGCTTTCTTTCGCATCTGTTATAGGTAATTTGTGTTCTAGGTCTCTCAGTTCTTCGTGGTGTAATTTTTGTGGCCCATCTGTGGTCTGTCGTGCTTGCCATGTGTCCTTCCCATTGCCATTTGAGGGATTTGACTCTGTGGATGACACACTGTAAAAAAAATGAGTGAAATTTTACTCAGATTTCACTCAATACTTTCTCAAATTCTGTCCACACCCGATTGAGTGAAATTTCCACTCTACAGAACTGAGTGAATCTTCAATTCTCAGAGTGAAAAGCACTGAGTGTTTTCACTCAATCGAGATTAGACGAAAGACTCCTTTTTTACTCATTATGGTTCACCTGGAGTCGGATTTTGATCGATTTTGATAATTTATTCACTTTAAATGAGTGAACTCACTAACTGTTGAGTTCAAGAACTTTTTATTGAGTGACTTTTACTCAAATTTGTGTTACACTTAACTCATTAGTACTCACACCTGAGTATTAATTTCACTCAGTATTGAGAAATATATTCTAAATGATTTTTTTAAAAACTATATGTAAGCTAAATAATTGTTATTTTATAACAGGTGGGCAGGTGCCTTTTAAAGGTAAGTTTCAGTTTAGGACTTTGGGAGGCATCTGTTCACTTGTAATAAAATACCAAGTTAACTTACATATAGCTTTTAAAAAAATCATTTAGAATATTTCATTTTTTTAACAAACCAAATGAAAAACTGTAGAACCTTCAAAAATATTTTTATTTGTCATTTTTATTTGAAAAAACAAATAAAACAAAACACACTATAACGCTATTATTATAATATCAAAAACATTTTAAAAAGTTTTCAACTCTTTTTGGAAAAAATACAGGAACTTTTTAAGCTAGACGTCTAGAAAAGTTGCATCGCATCGCAAAAATCCGCTTTATTAAGAGCATTCGTCAGCTCGGCTACCAACATTCTCGAATATTTCTAATTTCTAAGCTAACTTTTAATAACGAAAATCCCTCGGAAAATCCAGACACTTTTCCTCCTAAAAATTAAAAAAAATGCTATTCTGCCAAATGTTCCAGTTCCCAGTTCCAGATTGAGGAAAACTACCTAGAATAACATCCGAGGAAACATCCGAGCATTGTGAAAAAATATATTCTCAACATAAAATATATTTAGACGTATAGTAGCGTATTCGCTTCACCCCGCCACACGGCCACAGTCACACTTTACATCACACTTTACACACACACTATGGGCTTGTGATCTTGGCACCTTCGAAGGGACAAAACAACCTACGACTCGAACAGATAATTAAAAACTGAGGAAAAGGGGAATAGCTTATTCGGTATCGAAAAAGCGCGTATGACGTATGATTATTAATGAGCGAAAATACTCTAAACTGGGAGATTTCACTCAAATTTTTATTGTGTTAAACTATAACATGAGTTTTTAAGTGAATTTTTCTATTCCATTACTCAAAGATAGGGGTTATAACTCGAACATATACTTATTCAATCGCTATTGATTAAATAGAAATCATGTTTGAGTAAAATGATGAATTTACTCCATTTTAGATGAAAATGTACTCAATTATTTCACTCAAAAAATTCACTCCCTGAGAAATATGTGTTCACTCAGGCTGATTTTTTACAGTGCATCTGTACTATCCGTACCTGGGTCTTTCATCGTATCCACTCTGTTTTTTTACGGTCTCTCTTGGTTATTCCCAGCATATTTCATTCCATTGAACGTTGTGCGACCTGCAGTTTCCTTATGATGTCCGTTTTAAGTGTCAAGATTTCGTATGCATATAGGTAATCACTGGTAGTACACATTTTGGTTTCGTATACACATTTTGAATATGTTTATTATATGAACTGAAAACTAGAAAATATTTTTATTTTTTAATTGTCATTTCTTACTCAGGTAGCCATTTTTTCCCAAACTCTGCGATATACCAATAGGGATCCTTCATTTCCCAGCAGAGTTAAGAAAAGCAAACTTAAGCTGGTGAAATAGACTTAGTGTGACATAGCAATGGGGAAATTTGTATAAAAAAAACCGTGCTGTGGCCTGTTAGCGTGTCATTCCAAAGATTCAGAGTAAACACCCTCAGATGCAAAAAAACGCAACGGAGAAATTTTTGATCAAATTTAAAGTATAATATTTTTGTTATTTTTAGCACTATTTTCATGAATTTTGTAGCAAGCTGTATAATTATATCAGTTTTAATTCGTAAACTCAGTTTTTTATAATCTTTAGTATTTGGAATAATATACAGTGTTAATCGAAGATATATTTTTTTTACCCTAACTTTAAAACACCCTGTACAATAATTTCGTGTGTAAATTTTCCTAAAATATAATTTTACAGTCAGAACCATGTCTCCTGAGCATTTTATTTCTTGAATCATGTCAGTACATGCCTTGGTTAATTTTTTGAGACTGAAATGGACCGATCACGATCAATTTGGATTTTTTTATTATTTAATTAACATCAAAATGTAATTATCATTACATTTTCATGTAATTTTTTAATATGACGAGATAGTTTTGGTGACTATTGTCGTAACGTCATAATAAGCTGCATTGGAGACTCTATACTAAATTAAAAAAACGTTAAAGACTAACGATACAGCCCGGGTTTTAATTAAATCATTAATAACAATAAAATAATAATAAATTAAAAAATAATAAAATAATAGGGAAGAGAAGCATAGGAAGAAGACGGCTGTCGTGGCTTCCAAATCTCAGAGAATGGTTCAACTGTACATCAAACGACCTGTTCAGGGCAGCAGTCAACAAAATAAAATTAGTCATGATGGTCGCCAACCTTCGCAAGAAGTCGGCACCTTAAGAAGAAGAAGAAGAATAACAATAACAGAACTAACGATATTAAAAAATATATCATTATCATACAAACAGAAAAATTTTGATGATTATTTTTTTAAATGAAAGGTATATGTCTAGATTTGTTATGAAGTATTTTGTATTGTTTAAGGGCTATTTATTTGTGTAAAACGACTAAATACTAAAACGTACCTGAAAAACACTTATACACAATACCTCCAGAAACAAATTATTTGTCATTGTCAGTGGTGTGTCAGTTAGATTACATATCAAGTTTTTAGATATTTTTGGGGTCAGTTAATACCGCCAGCTTTAGATACATAAATATTAGCACAAAGGTTCGGTTAAATGACATTAGTGATTAGTGAATTAGCTACGCAAAGCGATTTTAGGAAATTCATCCTCTTAGAGTGTAAAATTAAGTCGAACAATTTGTTGTATGAAAATTCCTTAGTATCTGGTCTAGAAGAATAATATTCTAGAAAGAATTTGAAGAAATATTTGAAATTCATCAACCAAATGGGTAAAGTTAGTGAAAATTTATATAAACCTTCGTGACCTCTGGATTATACACATAAACATTTACATAAAAAATCATTTAAAAGACATGAGTTAATTATTTAGACATAGCGAATTTATGAAATTCATACCCTTAGGGAGTAGAATAGGAAATGAAAGTTTGCTGTACGAAAATGCATTACTATAACATCTAGAAGTATAAACTTTTATACAAGGGTTTATTTAGTGATACCAATAATATGATCAAAATATTTATTCTTCAAAGCATCCTTCTAGGAATAAAAAATAACGTATAAAGAGAGTATTAATATTCTTGAAAAATAAAAATGAATCAGAGGAGTCTATCAAGAAAAGCGACAATTGGAAACTTCAAATATCCACTAGAAAACTTTATATGTCAATGCTATTTATTTTAGTAATACAGTTTATATGGGACTATACATAGGTAGGGTTCTATCTATAGAGGGTAAATAGTCATTTCACTATTTATTATTTTCGAGAGATTTTCTTTTTTCAGATTTTGCAAAATTTCGACTTTGGTTCGATTTCTAAAACACCCTATACATAATTATGAAATAAAAAAACACATCCACCACATTGAAAAAAGTGTTAAAAGCAAGATTTCAAAATCATTTTGGGGCCAAAATTGAACTTCTTTGAAATACTTTGTTTTCGATAACTTCTAGAATTATTAAGATTATTTAACTTTTTAGATTTTTTTAGTTAAAAACCATAATTTCTTGATAATATGGCAACGTAGGTTAGGTTATTTTGGAGTTATTTGAGAACCGGTAAAGAGAAAATATGTTTCTTTTGTCGAGATCTACCAGCCCTGAAATATTTGCACTTATTCAAGACTCGCCCTGTAAAATAACCAGAAAATCGACAATTGCTAACTTTCATATGAAATACGAGTAGCTCTAAAACCCTTAAAACATAGTTTAAATATTGCATTTGTTAGGCTCACTAGCTCTATCTATAAAGAAGAAAATAATCATATAAATCAATGCATGAACGATTCTAGGTGTAACGCGAACGTAGTCGCGGGAAAAAGCTAGTACCCTAATATTATGTATTGCTTCCCTTGGCTGCTATAACTGAAACTGCCTGTATTAGTATAGGTCCGTTCATACCGGCATTGAGGCTGCATAGATCATATTGTTTTATGTTTTCCCATTCTTCTTTAAGGACCAAGCGAAGTTCATTTAATGAAGCTGGTACCTCTTCGTGACCTCTAACCGTCCTGCCAAGCATTTCCCAAACGTCGAACATCATGGGCAGTTCATAGTCGTATATAGTTCACAATAATCACCAAAACCGACATAATGAAAAATAACTTCAAAAAGAAATGATTTTGAGAAATAATTCCAAATTGTTGATGGCAAGTACATTTCACTCTTAAAAATTAACCAAGGCATGTATTGATCCAAAAAACAAAATACTCAGGAGATATGGTTCTGATCGTAAAATTATATTTTAGGAAAATTTACACACGAAATTATTGCACAGGGTGTTTCAAAATTAGGTTAAAAAAACCCTCGATTAATCCTGTATAATATGCCAAATACTAAAGTTTATAAAAAACTGAGTTTACGAATTAAAGTTGATATAATTATAATACAGCTTGCTTAAAAAATTATGAAAATAAGGCTAAAAATAACAAAAATATAACAGTTTAAATTTGACCAAAAATTTCTCCGTTGCGATTTTTTTGCATCTGAGTGTATATGTTACGCACAATCAGGGGTGGATAGGGAAGTGGAAACCGGCACGGGAATAACAGGCAACCGGCCCGAATCCACAAAAACAAAATGACCATAACGAAGAAACATATTTTATTTATTAATATACAGGGTGTCCCAGAAATAAGTGCAAGTATTTTAACTGGTATAGTAAACGCAACGAATGTTTGGGAGTGATTCATCGGTCGCTACCATGTGAACTAATCTGTTCAAGGTCACATAAAACTTAATTCCAGTGCCGTGGTGTTTCAAGTCATATAATAATCAATATATAATCTGTTGTAATTTGTTTTTTTAACTGTCAAAGTCTTGTCAAAACATATAGATATTTGGTTATAAATATAAAATGGAATGCCCCATTAGTCGCACTGCAAGCACACCAATGGACTGACGCACAAAAACGAATCAATCAAAGAAACGCGATATAGAATCGTCTTTGTCAATCACGCTAACATTTTAGAATAAATAGGAGCGCAGGCAGATGATTAGACCGGGCCTTTAAAAACCTACGTCTGCGGTACAAATTTACGTTTTTAATGTAAAAATGATAGCGAGCGTGTCGATTCTAATTTCATCAAGCGATGAATCACTCCCAAACATTCTTGGCGTTTACTTTAGTATATTTCGTCATCAGAATACAGGGTTTTTTTTGGCGAAAATTTGGAGTTTCTGAAGAAATTTTAGGAGATTTTTTTAGTTTTAAGTTAAGAAAACATAATTTCTTGATAATTTGGCAACATAGGTAGTAGATCAAATTTACATGAAAGAAAATACAGAAAAGATCCAGTGGTTCTCAAAATTTAAGCAAAAAGGCATTTTTTGTTTAAATTTTCAAAGTAAAATAACTCGGTTGTTTTGGATTTACTTGAAAAACGGTAAAGAGAAAAAAATGTTTTTTTTTACCAAATCTACCCCCCTTAAAATACTTGCACTTATTTCTGGGACACCCTGGGTAAGGGTCAAATCACCCCAAGTAAGAGTCATTTTAGCTCGGGCGAAAAAATCTCTTTTGCCTCCGATTTTTTAAAAATATTGAAATTATTTATTGTCTTGATCAAAATTTTTATAAAGATCAATATCGGGTCGGACATCTGAATTTTTACTAGAAAATAGCTCAGTTACACAGGGTTCTACTGTTTTATTTCCGTTATCGATAACGGTAATTTGATATATGCTACGATTTTGAATCACGGAATCACGGTTTTGAGAAACTTTAAGACTTCCTGATTCATTCAGTTCAGCTGGCCCAATCCTCTGTAAAATACATTATTTTTAGTTTTTCAGGTATATACTTTCTTACAGATTGTAGAAAGAAATTCTCTCTTTTCTGGTACAGCAGCAGCCTCGTCATGTATACATGTTTTAATTTTGGTTATAATTCTCATCACGTAACTTTTCCTAGTTTCTACATTTGGCATCTTGTATGATAATGCCATGACTCAAACGAAAAAAACCTAGGCGATACCTAAGCAGTGGATATAATAAAAGAATACTGGTAAAACTATACAGAATGAATCTTAAATAAGTGCAAATATTTTCAGGGGTGGTATATTTCGACCCCAGGAACACGTCCATGATTTTTTTTTTGTAAAAAAAGATGTTGAAAATCGTGTTTTTTCTTTTAAATTTTCATGCATATTTTAGAAAAAATTTTAGAACTTCCTGTTCACCGTAAATTTTCCCACGGTATAGTTTCTTAATCTTTGATATTACGGCACAAAAAGAGATGCAAATAGAGAAAGATTTAGGTGGCAAAAATTTTTAAAATCAAACTTTAATAACTCGGTTATTTTGGACTTATTTGAAACACGGTAAAGATAATATATTATGTTTCTTTTATTCATATCTACCAGCCCCGAAAATATTTGCACAAAGCAGCTCAAATAAGGTGCACTTATAGAATCACCTTGTATAATAAAACATTTCAAATGGAACAACAAACAACAGATGTTTATTAAAATTATAAGTGTCTCAGAGGAAGACATCTAACAATAGTTATTTTACAAATTGGTGTTTATGTTTAAAAGCAACTAACGATTATATTGATGCAAATTGATTAGTTAGTTAGGCAGTCACTAAGAATCTTACATAACTTTAGTTAGAAGATTAACCATTTAATTTTTGAGCTCTGATCGGGACCGGCCCATCTTCCCACCGGCCCACCGGGAATTTTCCCGTTTTCCCATATGGCCCATCCACCCCTGCGCACAATACTCGAATTCGGGTAATGTCCGAAAAAAATGCATAGAACTAGTTTTGAGTAAAAAATATTTTCCAAACCCGAAATTGTACGTTTAAACGGGCACTGCGCATAACAAAATAGTCAAAACTAGTATTGTGCATTTTGAATTGCGCAAAACTAGTTTGGTGCATTTCAAAATGTCCAATACTAGTTTTGCTTGTCCTATTTGATCAATAACGCCCTAACACAAAGGATGGATTGTTTATGAATGTGTTAGATTCAAATATGATTAAACTGACAATAAAATACTTAAAAAAATAAAACTTTATTCATAATTATTTTATAAATGGATAAATACATAATAATATAGGTAGGTACCTGTAATATTCATATAGGTACCTACCTATATTATTATGTATTTATCCATTTATAAAATATTAATGAATAAAGTTTTATACAGTAGCATTATATTATTTATTTGAACAGGAATTTATTTAAACAGGAACTTGAATAGTGGCACTTAGAGTTGCAAGTAAAATTATTTTTTCTACAAGAACACGCTCTATTAATACATTTTTTATATACATGCATAAAATAAAACCGTGAGTAAATCCGGATTTCTAAGTGATATTTCCATTTTATCACCAACATCGTTGTTGCCAATAAAAAAAATATTATCAGCTAATTGAAACTCATTTCTACAATAAAGTTTTTGTAGAACTCTGGTAATAGATAAAATATAAACAAAAAAAAAACAAACTTTTGTGTCGTTTATGGCATGTAGCTATATGTGCCTGGTGAATTATAGAAAACATATCCTCAGTCGCCATAAAATACAATTTGGCATTGGAAACTGCTTGGCGGTTCTTGATCAATTTTTCCACACCACCCACTGTTATTATATCAAAACGCTTTATCCTTCTATATTGTTTCGCACACAAATAAAGTTTTAATAAATCAGTTTTAAGAAAATTTGCCTTCTTACCTTCAGTCAATATCGTTAGGTATTGGTTTTTCGACATAAGCTTATGTTTCTGTGTTTTAGCCATCATCAATCGACTTTCTTGAATTTCGAACTCTGCTTCCATTTTTTCTTGCATTTTTATATTTCATTTTACCAAGTATTGCGTATTTCCACTCACAACAAAATCAAAATAAGAATCCTTTAAAACCTAAACAAACTGCTAACCCTACTTTTTGCCGTCTTATTTAAAGAAAACAAGCAAAACTAGTATTGGTCATGTTGAAATGCACCAAACTAGTTTTGCACAATTTAAAATGCACAATACTAGTTTTTGCTATTTTGTAATGCGCAATACCCTTAGACAAGGAAAGAGAGGGGACGGCTAACACGCATATTCTCCCGTGATCGGTTAGTGAGGCCAAAATTCGATGGGCGGCCATACTTTGGTGACAAGATTTCGAGGTGACACCGAGCGAATTTTTATGTTTTTTGTGACAACTGTTTTGTTTTAAATTTATAAACTGTATTGTTTAGTATGGCGAGATGTTCAGCGTATGGCTGCAAAGGCCGAAGCGAGAAAAAAGTGGCTGGAATTACATTTCACAGGTAAAAATCGATACACAACTTTTGTTATGTGGTCATAAAATGTACATTTTTTCATTATAGCAGCAAAAATATGTAAACTGCTTTTAATATGTTTTGTACCACATCCAAACCAAACTATTTTTAATAATTCCAAGTAGTATTTTCAATATCCTTTATTATAATTAATGTTTGAAACTATAAATAATGCTACTCAGCATGGATTTCTCCAGTGGCGTAGGGAATTATAATCAGAGAAATACAATTTCTGCAATAAACATTTTTTATATATTTTACATGTAAAAAAATGTATAAAGTATTGTTATCAAATATGTAAAATAATTGTAAACTATAAAAAAAAAATTAAAAATTCTAGTGATAAAAAATCTATATGTATAGTTGTTATATAAAATTTAAATTTACCTGCCAAGATTTGCTGGGGTGGACAAACTTGTGGTGGGCTACTTGTTACTACATATATTTTTTAAATATTCTTTCAAAAATTGCTAATTTAGGTGTATAATAATAGTCTCAGTGAGTAATTAATAAAAATTTAAAAATAAATAAAATAACACAAAGCTTCTAGAATTGTTTATTTTTTTGTGGAAAATTAGGATATTCTTATGATTGAAGGTAACAAATATTAAAAATTACATTATTCATTGAATCCGTACGCAAGTGTGAAGGGGAATGGCTAGATTCATTATTATACCGTATGGTTGAAATAAAACGACGTCCAGTTGGCTTGTAAATGACGATCGACGACATTCCCTATATAATTTTACATATAAAATGACAGCGATCTTCATTTCATAGCTATCGCTGACGCCGTCTTTTTTCGATGTCGTTTTATATAGTTTTTATGTCATTTTATATGTAGAATTATATGGGGAATATCATCGATCGTAATTGACAAGCCAACTGGACGTCGTTTTTTTTTCGATTATACGGTATAATAATGAATCTAGTCAATTCCCTTCACACTTGCTTACGGATTCAATGAATAATGTAATTTTTAATATTCATTTGTGAAATTGTCATTTCCAAACAAACAAGACGCCGTTTTTTTCGATCATACAGTATATATTACATATGTAGTACATATGTTATTACATTATTTTTTTTTTAATTATACATTATAAACACGTTAATAAATAAATAATTGTCTTGATAATCAGTCCACTGTGACCTTTGAATAACAAGACTGTGACTGTTAAATAAATTTTGCATTATCGACTTAGATATTCTAATATTCTAAAGGTGAGACTATAAAATACAAAATTGTATATGCATTACTCAAAAATGAACGATATATTAGTTTGCGTTTTAATAAATATTTTGTACCGTCTAGGTACAAGCTAATTTCTGATGCTACGCCATTGGAGAATTTCGCGTGGTGACAACTTGCCTCACTTTCAGCTGCCGTGTTACCTGTCCCCTCTCTTTCCTTGTCTAAGGCAATACCCGTTTAAATGTACAATTTCGGGTTTGGGAAATATTTTTTGCTCAAACCTAGTTCTGTGCATTTTTTTCGGGCATTACCCGAATTCGAGTATTGTGCGTAACATATATAAATAATTATTATTGTTATTTATAATCATTGTTAATAAATATTGTTGATTCTCAGGTAACAAGATAATATGTAAACAATTTTCAGCTATTAAGTACACATCTTTAACAGCAATATAATTTGTAGTATATACTAAATTACCTTTAATTTATCACTGATATTTATATTTGGATAAGTTCATAAATGTAATATATTAAATTTACAACCTCGGTGTTTATCTTGATTTAAAATACACGCTTATAAGAAAAAAGAGGACATGTAAATACACCTTCTTTAATTATGTCCATGTTCTTTTCTCTCTAATGTTATTAATATTTTAAATTTTGACATGTACTGCGAACGAAATCTTTCAATTTCCACTCGCTATATTCAGACAATGGCGCTCGTTGAGTATTAAAAATAGAGAAATTTGATTGAACGCGAAATTGATGTCGTTTTCTTTACTTTCACTGGCAAGAATAAGTACTACGTAAACAATTTTCCTTTACTCGCTTAAATTGTGTCAGTAGATTTGAATTGCATTTTTTCTCTTTGTTTCTGATCTAAAATTTATTACGCAGGGTGTGTTTTGAAGAATTTTGATGGTCGAAAGACTACAATAAATAAAATTAGAAGGCATATACGTAATTATTGCATAGAAAGTTTGGTTGAGTATGATTTGCGCAGACAGTAAGTAAAAAACGGAATATATATATATATATATATATATATATATATATATATATATATATATATATATATATATATATATATATATATATATATATATATATATATATATATATATATATATATATATATATATATATATATATATATATATTTGTTTTTTTTAGATATTTGTTTTCGTTTGTACAATAAGTGTTCAACTTATCCTTAAAATATTAAAATTCCTACTATACCCGCAGGTTGGGTTGGGTTATTGACGTTTGGGAAACCGATATCGTAAAAGAATAAAGTGATTATGACAAAGTAATAGATGTCATCCACAGAGTCAAAATCACTCAAATGGCAAAGGGCAGGACACCTGGTAAGAAAAACGGACAACAGATAGACCACAAAAATTACAGCATGGTACCCACGAGGAATTAAGAGACCTAGAGGAAGACCGACTTTGAGATGGGATTATGATATTAGAAAATTAGCAGGGATAACTTGGGCCCGCATGGGCCTAACTACAAAGAGAGTATGTGAGGGAAGCTATACCATAATTGGAAATGGTTGAATAAGCCGAAAATGATGATGATGACTATACAGGGTGCTACAAATTCAAGATACGAGCATTGGTATTTCGGTAACCGTAATAGATACGAACATGGATAAATTGGAGCAAAGTTGCGCCTTGAGATGTTCACCAAGATACCATCAAAAAAGTTTTAAAAATTTCAAGGATTGCTTTTTTGAGGAGTTTTTTGGAAAAATGGATTTTTTTGAAAATCAATTCTATGTTCTCCTGGTTACTTTTTAGGAAATCGAAAAACTAATTGCATATTCTCATTGCCACTTTATTAGGGCTATCTGATAGTATTTTTAAATTTTCAAATTAGCTGATAGTTTGTGAGATACAGGGCCAACTGTAACGTTTTTAGTTCGTTACATGTATTTTTTATATATGATTTATATGATGTCTGGCGTATCATCACCGGATTCCGTATCGTTCAGGCCTGATAATTTATTTGGTACGCTTGGCGTAATTTTCACGTTCCCTAGTCGCCAACCCTGCTATCGTTTCACTGTTCTGTGGAGGCGCGCGCTGTCAAGATCCTTGTTATATGTCAAGGCGCCTCTCTGCGTTTGAACCTCACTATGTTTTTGGCCGGTTGCGGCACGGTTGCAAATCGTGCTTTTAGAAATGGCAATTTAAATCTTGCTGCAAAATCTGAATCAGCTGCCATTTCGAGGCTACAGGTAAAGATGAGTTATTATCTTTTATAGATTCGATATTATTATTGAATATTTTTAGGGTAGAGTTTTGGATTGACCCACCTTAACTCGTATTTGTATTTTGCTGACACGTTGGTGTACTTTTGCAATTGTCCTCCAGAATGTTAAATGGAAGAAAGGACAGTTCTTTTGTTTATTATTGAGCCCTCGGAAGTGTTTCGAGGTAGGTTTATTTTATTTATTAGACTTGTTTCGTTTTAAACAAGAGTTTCGTATTTTTAGGGTCTTATGGACGTACATTATCTTATGGACGTACATTATCTTATGGACGTACATTATCTTATGGACGTACATTATCTTATGGACGTACATTATCTTATGGACGTACATTATCTTATGGATGTACATTATCTTATGGACGGACTGTGTCCAAGGTACGGGTAGTGTTTCCCTGTACCGTTATCTTATGGACGGACTGTGTCCAAGGTATGGGCAGGTGTCCCATATCTATGTATTGATTCCAAGGTTCGGGCATTATCCAAGGTCCTAGTAGTGTTCCAAGGTACGGGTAGTGTCCCCATATTGCCACAGTACGGATACAGCGTAAGCCCCATGCTGCTTCGCTCCCATATCTAAGCCTAGTCAGTAGCTACGGCTGTATTGATTCATGGTGTCCTCATTCTGGCCCCTTCTGTTGTTTTGGCCAACAGGATCGCCAACAGACAGTACAGAGATGCGAGCCCACCTCACGCTATTACTGTTTGAAGCAAGATTACATAAAGAACAGCTAAGTGTAGATTTAAGTTCTAGTTTTACATTTAACATTTAAAACATTTTCAGTCTTAAACAATAACGTACATCTTAAGTAATATCGTACAGACTATGTTTAGTGGTTAGATTGTTAAGAACATTCATGTCGATTTAATATTTAAAATGTGATTTAGATCTTAGGTTTCATTACATTACGTCTTGTAGTGATATTACTTTCATAGATATTTAGTACAACTCTTAACACCATTTTTTTTGACATATGACCACTATATATTTATTAGAATTCTACAATGTCATGTACCAGCAAAGGACATCATGAAATATAGTCATTAGTTTTAAGTAATATACAACTGTGTTGTGTTTTCTTTCTCTGTACATGCCTGGCGCCCAATATCTATTTTTTTTTGTTTATTGTTATTAATTAGTTTTCTTTCCAGGGCAATACCTTATCCACGACTGCTCTCCGATGAAAAGCTGCCGTTCGCAGTGGTAATGTTTATAAAAAAACGCCTTAATGACAACTTAATTTAAAAATAATATCTTTAAATTTCTGACTAAGATATTTATTTGAATCTTTCAATTGGCTCGATTTTCCTTATTCAATGTTAATTAGCTCTAATCAATATTGTTACCATGAATATAATCAGATTAAGTGATTTAAAAAACCAGAGTCGTACTTGAAATTATTTAAAATAATAATTAAATAGTTTTGGTGTTGTTAAGGTACCCAAAACAAAAAAAAAAGTATAAAGTGTAGCATATCATTGTACTCAGGAGACCGAGATCTTTCAAAATCTGAAATAAAAAATACAGGTCCGTATTTAAAAAAGTTAAGTTGACCTCTGTATCTCACAAATTATCAGCTAATTTAAAAATCTTAAACTGCTATCAGATAAGCCTTAATAAAGTGGCTATGAGAATGTGTAATTAGTTTTTTGATTTTCTAAAAAGTAACGACAAAAAAAAACAAAATTGATTTTCCAAAAAATCCGTTTTTTTCCAAAAAGCAATCCTTAAAATTTTTAAAACTTTTTTGATGGCATCTTGGTGAACATCTCAAGGCGCAACTTTACCCCAATTTAACCATCTTCGTATCTATTAAGGTTTCCGAGATACCAATGCTCGTACCTCGAATTTATAGCACCCTGTATATTTTTATTAATAAATAAAAAATAGAATTATTAATAAATAAAAAATAGAATTATTAATAAATAAAAAGTGGTAGAAAAAAACTCAGTCATATTCAAATCTAGAATGCCACTTTATCTAAAGAAGAAAACATTCGACCAATGTGTACTACCAGTGTCTAGACTACTACCCAAATCTGGACAATTTAAAACGGACACTATAAGGAGATTGTAGGTCGCACAATGCTCGATAGAACGAAATTATGCTGGGAATAACCAAGAAAGACCGTAAAAGAATAGAGTGGATACGACAAAAATCCAGATAAAAGATGACATTTACAGAATCAAGTCCCTCAAGTGGCAAGTGGATACCTGGCAAGAAGGACGGACAACAGATGGATCAAAAGAATTACAGCATGGTAACCACGAGGAATTCAAAGACCGAGAAGAAGACCAAACCTGAGATCCGACAATGATTTTAGCAAATTAGCAGGGATAATTTAGGCCTGCATAGCAAACAATAGACAACAATGGGCCCAATTACAAAGGGGTTATCTAGATATGTGTGGGAGACTATACTATAATTGGATGTTGGATGAGTCCGTTTCCTATAATCTAGGAGTACATGATTTTACTTTTAAATTCCATTGGAAACTATTTTTAAGGAAAATATAACTGAATCAGTACAATTATTTCCATTAATTTTGATTATACAGGGTTAGTCTTAAATAAATGCGAATATTTTCAGGACAGGTAGACCTCGATAAAAATCATATTTTCTTCTTACCGTTTTTCAAATAGGTAAGTCCAAAATATCCCAGTTATTTGATTTTATAATAATAATAATAATGGTGGACTGCTCAACATCAAATCTCTTTGCAAATCACAAGAAGGTAAAATGAGAGAATACTTTTTACAACACACTCACCCAAATATCCAAACAGTAGTCGAACATGACCAAGCATATACACCTCTCAATCTAGCTTCCCCACAACTTGAATTTCAAATAGAATTACATTCAAGTCGAATAAATAATTGGAAAGAGAAGATATTACATGGAAAATATCCCTTACAACTAGCTGCTGCTCACATTGATAAGTTAACATCAATCTCTTTCTTAATGTATGGTAATCTACACCCTGAGACAGAAGGTTTCATACTGGCAATCCAAGACAAGATCATGAGAACTAGAAATTAAAATGGACACCATTGATGTATGTCGAAAATGTGCTAAACCGGGTGAAACCATCGAACATATTACTGGTACGTGCTCCGCCCTTGCAGACACCGATTACCTCTGTCGACATAACCAAGTGGCCAAGATTATACATTCGCGTTTAGCATTAAGGTGCAAACTAATAAAATCGTCGCTGCCATATTATAAATATACAGCTGATGCAGTTTTGGAATCCGACCAACATCTATTATACTGGGACCGACTAATCATAACTGATAAAACTGTGGATTACAACCGTCCGGACATCTTGCTTATCAATAAATCTGAAAAAGTAGCCTGGATTATTGACATCGGAATTCCACTCACGCGCTATATATTCAAAAGAGAACAAGAGAAATGTAGAAAGTATACTCACCTAGCTATAGAGGTAAAACGCATTTGGAGCCTAAACAAAGTCAGTATTGTGCCCCTCATCTCCACCGAAGGAGTTTGTACCACCAATCTTTCACCTAACTTGGCTAAATTGGAACTACAAAAAGGCCTACGTTATCCCATGCAAAAGGCCGTAATTTTACAAACCTGCCATCTAGTTCGTAAGTTCCTATCAATATAGACAGGATGAAGTGAATTCTCTTCCTCTGCTTATATATCGCCCGACATGAAATGTTGAGATTAAAAAGATAAGAAAAGAAAATAATAATAATAACTCCCGTAAATAGCGTTTAACGCCTTGGGAGTAGCAAGGTACAGCTTGCCATGCTAGAGCCGTCCGCTATACAAGGAAGGTAATGTCAATATGGCTAGCACTACGCTTCAACTGCCTATTATTACCTCAGGATTGTGAATCCCAAGTACTCATTTAAGGCTGAGTCGACCTAGGTACCCAAACAATTTTTATTTTAATAAATATAATTTAAATATTATTTTAATAAAAATAGTCGATGAAATGCAGGGTGTAGGTTACGAACCCCCTACCTTGAGATTGGTAGACGAGAGCCTGTACCTCTACGCCACCGGGCACCTTTATATATTTGACTTTAAAAATAAAATAAAAATTGCTTAAATTTTGAAAACCACTGGATCTTTTCTTGGTTCTCTTTCTTGTAAGTTTAATCTACCTACTACCTAATGTTGCCACATTTTCAAGATGAAATTCAAAACAATTTTCAAGAAAATCCCAATTTTCCAAAAAAATGTTCATCGAAAAAACCTCCCAGACGTTTTTTTTCTGGGGTCAAAATATACTACCCCTATAAAAATATTTGCACTTATTAAAGACTCACCCTGTTTAGTAACAACTAATTTTTGGAACTCGAGATATAGGTACTTACGAATGTTTCAATATTCACTCCGTAGTTTTTGCTATCATGTTTTTGTATAACTAATTACGTCATATATTTTTGACAGTTAGAAATGCTAAGATAAGGGAGTGATATGTGTACACCTTGTACACCCTTACCAACAGCTATTTTCTTATAGTTTGTATGGTGGACTTGCCGCTTTTGCTTAAGTATAAATCGTTGGGTCTTATGTAAAGGGTCGAAAATAGTTATTTACAGTACAAGTGTGTTTATGAACATGATTATAACAACGAGTGTGAATGATTAGAACGACGAGGTCGTAGACCGAGTCGTTCTAATCACACGAGTGTTGTAATCAAGTTTAAACGCACGTGTCATGTACAACGTTTTATCTACAACCGAAAAATAAGAAAATGCTGTTTTAATTTTCGTTTATTAGTCGCCCACCTTTAACACTTTTAACTATGACATTTGCCACATTTTTTTCTGAAAAGTCAGTTTGCCCTGTCAAGTAAACGCGAGCACTTTTTGCCCAGAAAAATCATTTTAAAAATTACGATGAGCGATTCCGAAAGTCTCCCGTCAGATGTAGAAGTTGCTGCAGTATACGTGCCACGGAAACATTATTGCCGGAAAAGTTATTATATTTAGATGTTCGTAGTTGTTTCTCATTATTATAAAAACTAGTTGTGTTACAGATTCATAACACCACTAGTTTTGTTATGAATCTCATAACGTAACTGAAATACTAAAAAGATAGTGATGTAAAAACGTTATAACTAAACAGTTATAAAGGATATTTACACGTTCCGAATTCATTCCAAACCAAAAAGCACTTTCTCGGGTGTTTTTTTTCGCCGTTTTTAATTAAATCGGGTGCCAATTACTAAATAATGCTTTTATTTACTAAATTTTATTCTCTAGATACTATTTCAACACCAATGAAGAGAGATAAGTGAATGTCACCACCAAGTGAATGCCCCGAGAATTAAAAAATAACTCCAGTAGAGATTTTAGTTAGATTTAAATTAATTGGTTATGATTGAAGTTTTTCCTGACTAATTGACTTTTTGAATGTGTAGTGTTCATAAAGTGGTATACCACTTTATGAACACTACACATTCAAAAAACGCTGTCAATGATTTTATATTATTATTTTGTTCATTGATTTATTAAAAAAATCTAATATTAGCCATGCCAATTATTTTTTTTCTTTTACTGACATTTGGAGAGTTCGGTAATGATATCATGAACTTAACGACATTATGGTATACTTCATAAATAATGGTATAGTTACAAATATATCTTTGCAGGTACATATACATAATATATTTGAGGTAAACATTTGTACACGGATCTGCTTAAAGTGCATATGTCTAAAATTATAATTGATTATTAGATTTGGTACTTCTAAAGCCCTTGAAAAACATTTTTAATGCACTTAATCTTTTCGTGCGAAGGTTATTGCATTTTTATCGTTAAGAGTCTAGACACGTTTTCATTTTTTTAATATGCTCGATATCTCTCTTATTAAGAATATACTTCAATTTTATAAGAACCTAGCAACATATTTCTAATCCTAATTCCATCTCGAAAAAGAGGGTCTACAAGAGTCTACAATTGAGATCAAACCCTTACTAAAATTAAATTTTAAAGAATGTAGGCCCCTCCTGCTTTTTTTCTCCCCTGCTTAAAAGATTATTGTGCTACAAAATCAAATCAAATTAGAAAAAAATACAATGAAAATACTTAGGGTACAGGGTGGGTACAGGAAAATAAATAATTTTTGTGAAGGTCTTTAGATTGCGAAATTGTGATTTTACATATTTTCATTTAAATAGAATAAATATCTACTAATAGATAAGTATCCGTAATTTTTAGTCACAAATAAGTAACATTTAATTTACTAAAATATATTTTCTTTATATAATTTACTGAAAATTTGTGACGTAAAAAAGCACTCACGACGTTTCATTTTTTCTGGAACCTATAAAAATATATAACCTAATAAAATTTTTCTTAGACTAGACCCACTTAGTCTAAAAATATTATAAATTACAAAACTACAAAAAATTACAGATATAGTATTAATAAATTAACATTATAAGAAAAGTGTTACTCTAATATAAAAAAATTGTTATAAAAATGCACTTGCGTTACTAAATAGAAGGAGATATAGTCAAAATTAAAAATGTATCAATAATATCCTATTCTCTGAATTTAAAAAGTTCAAGAAAATAACGTTCAAAGTTTAAAAGACTAGAAATTTAAATAGTATATAAGTAATAGTACCACAGACTTAAAATAAAATATAGACTACACTATTTACATCTACACGCGGTCAAACAATCATTTTTGTAAACATGTTTACTTCTGAGTACACTCGACCGCAGCCGACCAAACTTTCCTCATCCAGCCTATGTTGTCACGTCTTTAATATTATCAATATTTTTTTTACTTATTATACACATATATTGAGATATTAATACTGCATTTTAATAAAGTAGGTTTTAATATTCCATAGATGTATTAAATAGTCCTTATACTACTTTATTATAAATCGAATACTATGTAAAAAGGATAAATCATTTACAATATGGCAACACCGATTAGAGGCGAGGTCGCCTAGTCATTCTTCTATTATCTTAGGGTACGAACATAGTGGAGGCAGGTTTCTGCTTTCCGGCAACCAGCGCCGTCTCTGGGGACCTATTCTTGACCACATATCGCTCACATCTCGCATCTCCGAAAAAGCCATATAACAATACACGTGATGCGTAATTTTGCGTATATGCCGTGTATTGTTATATGGCTTTTTCAGAGATGCGAGGAGGGTTCGGAAGTAGTTAATTAAGAGGAAATTTACCTGATTAACTGACCTAACCTAACTATATTCAAACGCCGCTCCCGCCGCGCCAGCGCCGCACATAGGGGTATTTGGTCTATAAACCTGGCCAAAAGTGAAATATTTTTATTTTCATTTTTTATCTTAACTGAATACAAATCTATAAATACTAAATGTAAGCGCGTTTATTAGCTTTTTTTAAGTCGTAAGTTGACTATCAAATAACGTTTTCTTTATTCTATTTCTTTATAATGTTTTATATTTAAAAAATCAGAGGCATTTTTATAAGGTGTAAGACTATTCGGCAATATTCCGCATGGAAATTAGTATCCGTTCAATGCTTAAAGTCTCCAGCTTTGGAATATGTACAAAAATCTTGCCAATATTTGCCACTGCCAAAAAAACATTGATTTAAATAGATTCTTAAAGGAAATAGTCTTTACCCTATAACACCCATCCTCGCTCAAATATCGTCTATAATATACAAATTACTTTCTTGTTCTAGCATCCTCATCCAATTGCTTGATTTTGCACAGAATGGCCCTATTTGATCGGTGGAAAGGGTTTCAGAGTAGAGGAAAAAATATTGTGTAGGAAAAACAAAATGGGGTTCCATATTAGCAACCTCTCCTCTAATTAATAATTAATATTACAAGCAAAAAAGCAAAAAAATCATAAAACATAATTTTGGCCAACTTTTAGTTCTTAATACCCTCTGTGTGCCGTCGGCGCGTGCAAAAGCAGAAATAAATAAATTTTCGTTCCGGTAAAAGCGAGAACGCCGATGAACGCTGGTTGACGGTGCCTGCCTGCCATCTGCCTGCTTTCACTGTGAACTAGCCGATTTGATAACACGCTTTAATTTTTCAAGGTTATAACCGCAAGGCGGCGCGGCGCGGCTCTACGATGTACCCATATACAGGGTGTCCCAGAAATAAGTGCAAGTATTTTATACTTAACTGGTAGTATAGTTCAACCCCAGAAACACGCCAATGAGGTTTTTTTCTAAATATTTTTTTTTGAAAATTCGGAATTTTTTGAAAATTTTTTTGGAATTTTTTTTAGTTTTTATTTAAAGAAAATAATTTCTTGATAGTATGGCAACATAGGTAGTAGATTAAAGTTACAAGAAGGAAAATCCAGAAAAGATCCAGTGGTTCTCAAAATTTTAGCAAAAAATATTTTTTTTTGGAAATTTTCAAAGTAAAATAACTCTGTTATTTTGGACTTATTTGAAAAACGATAAAGAGAAAATATGTTTCTTTTATCGAGATCTACCAGCCTTTAAAATACTTGCACTTATTTCTGGGATACCCTGTTTATAACAATACACGTGATGCGTATACGCAAAATTGCGAACGATGTCAAGAATAGGTACCCAGATTGACGCCGACTACCGGTAAGCGGCAAACCTGCTTGCACTGTGTTCGCACACTTATAGTACGCGTCGCACGTGTGTAGTAAAGCATTGTTGCCGCTACTTCTCTCTAGCTGAATTATTGCATTTTCTTAGTTTGTAGTTCTTAAATGTTTATTTTATTTACTTTTTGTATTCAAGTGCTATAAAATATGGTTCGCCAGTGCCAAATTTGCAAGAAATTTGACTTAAATGATCCATTTGAGTCTCGAAACGACTTTCGACCGGTAGGCAACTCTCAATTTACCAATTGGGAGTCAGTGGCGTTGTTGTAGAAAGGCGCTTATTTAGATAATATTTTAGTAAAATGTAAAATCTTAATTTTTTCTATTACATAATCATTTATATAAAAGTTTTTGTATCAAAATCATAATTATAACCCTGTTATTATACAAGATAAATTAAATTAGGCATCGGTTAAAAAATTAATCATGTTTTTATTAAAAATATATTCCAGTTTATCCTAAAACTATCTTCTGAACTTGTTATTTCCCACTGATTATAGCTTTGTTATACTTTCCCACTAGCTTATAGCTTAAAAGCTGATAAGGTTGTTATATTAGATAAAAAAGACTATTACGATAAGGTTAACAATTTAATCGATAATGGCCCCTACATAAATTTGAAAAAGAATCCTTTGTCTAAGATGGTAGCAGACGTTAAGATGTAAATTAATTAGAAAACGTAACATAAGTTAATGATTTCTTTAAATTCGACTTTTCAAGTGGAGAAAGATACGTCTAAATATTTTTCGATACCGTTTGATAGAGAGATAAACCGTGGTCTAAAAAGAAATTTTTAAGAATGTCAATTATAAACTTGTGTATAGTGCTAATAATAAATTACAACAATTATTAGGTAATCCAAAGGATAAAACACCTCCACTGGAAAGGTCGGTATTTATGTTCTTTCGCAGTTAAAAATAATATTGAATTCATTAACAAAATTAAAGATATAACATTGCATGAAGGTGAAATTTTGGTCTCCTTTGATGTATCTTTGTTGTTCCCAAGTGTTCCAATTCCACATACTTTAGGCTACTTGAAGGAATTACTGAGCGCAAATGGTCTCGACAACAAAACTGTGACTGAATATATTGAGCTTACATCGTTATGTATGAAACAAAATTGTTTTCAATTTAATAACAACTTTTTTGAGCAGTGGGAAGGTACAGCAATGGGTAATCCATTGTCTCCATTTTTGGCTAATTTATTCATGAGCAAGTTTGAAGTGGAGGCTAGGAATCAGTTTGAGTATTTTCCAAGAGTATGGTTTAGGTATGTGGATGATATTTTTGCTGTTTTTGACACACATTCAGACACCATAGATAATTTTATTTCTAAGTTAAATAATCGTTTTCCTTCCATTAAATTTACGCATGAAATTGAGAACAACGACAGATTACCATTTCTAGATGTATTAGTTATTAGAGATGCTAATAATTGCCTGGAATTTGATATCTATAGGAAAAATACGACCACACGCAGATATATTCCTAATGAATCACATCATAGTGTTGAACATAAAATGGCTAGTTTAAATTTCTTAGTTCATAGATTACTTAGTTTCCCACTTTCCAATGAAAGATATGAAATAGAAAGAGATTACATTAGGAATGTAGCTGAGTGTAATGGATATTCTCCTTCACTAGTTGATAAATTAATTAGAAAACGTAGGTATAAGTTAATGATTTCTGAAAATTCGACTTTTCAAGTGGAGAAAGATACGTCTAAATATTTTTCGATACCGTTTGATAGAGAGATAAACCGTGGTCTAAAAGAAATTTTTAAGAATGTCAATTATAAACTTGTGTATAGTGCTAATAATAAATTACAACAATTATTAGGTAATCCAAAGGATAAAACACCTCCACTGGAAAGGTCGGGTATTTATGAAATTTCTTGTAAAGATTGTAATCAAAAATATGTTGGGCAAACTAGAAGATCAATATTAACTAGATTTAAAGAACATTTAGCTCAGATAAGATATGATAGACCGGATAAATCTTGCGTTGCCGAACATATTGTTGATAAAGACCATTGTATAGATCTTAATAATTTAATTAAGCAAGTATACTTAACTAATTACTAATTAATTAAACAAGTCTCAAATTACAAGCAATTAGATGCATATGAAAGCATCAGAATTAATAAATGTAAAGATAGTATGAACAGAGACAACGGTCCAATTTCTTCAAGTTCTTTGTTCCTACTACTCTAGTGGCGGAAATCTAACTGTTACGCTCAGTTGGCTCTGACTCGGTTGGCTAGATTTTGCCACGCCCACTCGGTGCCCACTGGGCGAGTATATAAACGCTCAACTTGTAGATTGTACACATCGTTTATAATCATCTGCTGATGATGATAACATGGTTAGCGAAACGCGCGTCCAGTGTAAAAGTAAAAGTGTTTTGGTGTATTGTGGTGATTTAGTGTTTTTATTTTGCTGTTTAACACCAAAGGTTCCAACCCTTAACTGTAATAAGTGTCACTTAGAGTAAAAGTTTGTTCCTCTAATATGGAAATCACAACGTCAAAATTAGTGGTAGTAATATTCATTTAGCGAAAAAAGTTAACAAACTTTTAGCTTTTCCACTAATTATACTTCAAAATTTGTGAGGAATGTCATTTTAGCCTGTGATTATCATCCGTCAAGAGAAATTGTGGTGAGAAAGTTTATTGTTGTATAAGCTAAATATTAGACTTTCTCTATGGATACATCTAACTACCCCCATCTGTTGCTAGGATATTCTATTAATTCTAATTGTGTTTGTTAAACATTGTGAATGATCGTAAATTAAAAAGTATTAAGCTTCATTCAGAATCTCGAAATCAGTGGAATAAATTAGTAGTTTTAATTTGCCGTATAAGTTTGTTCAGCTAATTTTAATGTAAGCATTCAGAACGGCATAATTAGTGGTAGTGATTTTCAATTATTGGAAAAAGTTAACAAACTTTTGACATTCCCACTGATTATACTTCAAAATTTGCGAGGAATGTCATTTTGGCCTTTGATTATCAGCCCCCAAGAAAAAGTTTGGTTAGAAATCAAAAGTTTATTGTTTTATAAGCTATAATATTATGCTTTCTCTATGGATACAACAGACTACCGCAAACTGTTGCTAGGATAGTTTATTAATTTTAATTGTGTTTTTTAGACATTGTGAATGATCGTAAACTAAAAAGTATAAAGTGTAATTGAGACCACTAATTTATTCCACTAATTGGGAGGTTCTGAATGAAGCTTTAAAGTGTAATAGAAACCACTAATTGCAAGGTTCTGAATGAAGCTTTAATCTCCTTATTCAAATACATAACCTATCTCTATCAATCTAAATGTAACCGGTTCTGAAATATTATATTATCTGTATTTATTTTATTTAAAGAATTTTTTAATCAAATATTTATTAAAACGTTTTTATCATCAAACTTATCCGGCATACGAATGAAGAGTGACTGAAACCACTATTACTTAATATATAGGATTACCTAAATCGTCAAATGTTTACCCGTTTCAGATAAGATTGCAGGAAAACGGCGTACATTTCGCAGAATGCAGCGGCCTTCGACCGAGCCAGTTACATTGTAGGCTAGACACGTTTTGAATTTATTGGTATGGTTAGTTAAGTAAATATGCAACGCTTCCTACACGTGTAGAAAAATATTGCGTTCTATAGATAGAGACATACAGCGCACTAATTGGTTTAATAGTACAAGTTAACATGTAATAGAATTGAATTTGTTTTTAACATTAGCTCTGAAACATTTCCTTCTATTGTTTAATTATTGTTTATTAGTTAATTTCTACCTATCTTTTTATTATACCTGTACAGGGAGTCCCATTTTGGTTGAAATCATACGGTATCTCCGTTATTAGTGAAGATAGAAGGGTGCGGTTTGCACAAACCTGTCTCACTTTTTTGTCAAACGGAAGATGCCGTAAACAAAATTTTCATAGCCCTCTTCGTTTCCGAGCTACAGGGTCTTTTTGAAAATTTTGCAATTTGGGACACCCCCTATATCTCTGTTATTGTTAAAGCTATCGAGAAGGTGAAAACTGTTTATTGTAGAACTTTTTACGTAGAATATAGTGGCGTAATCTGTTTTTCTACCAAAAAAATATTTTTGAAAATATGAGCTAAAGTTATGTTTTTTTAAATAGAACACCCTGTATATTTATAAATCATATGATCTGTCTTGCCATAAGCTTCTCAAAAATATATATCGCTCTATATTTATTTTCACTATTTACTGCAATATTTAAAAGTTTTTATTAAAAGATCATATTTATTAGTAGGCCATGATTGATAATAAAAGAAACTAAAGAATTATTAAAAGTATACTGCTATCTGTCTCTTGTTTTATTTTGGGAGCCGCTAATAAATTCTTTATATATTAGGGAAACTTAACTCTCTACCGCTATTTGTAAATCTTGGAATACGTGTATACGTAAGAATAATCTATCGTATCGGAAATTTTAGATATTCCTTTAGCTAATTTACGTGAAATATACTTTCAGCAAGATGGGGAACATTCCCCCTCATAACTATGGAAATATTAGAATACTGTTAAATTATTATTTTTCAAATCAATGAATTGGAACCAATGAACGCATATTGATAGCCTCCTCGATTCCCGGATTTCGCCGTTCTCGATTTCTGATTTTGGGGATTTTTGAAATACGAAATATATCGTGGGCACTACAACAATGTCGAACACCTGAAAAATGCTTTAATAATTCAAGATTTAGAATTTGCAAACCCATCCCGTTAAAAAAAAGAAAAATATATTCACAGTTTCAGTGGTAACAGTTATTTCAAAAGTAAAATATATTAATCCCAAATAAATTTTAATATGTGTATGACTATTTTAGTAAATACCATTTTGATTTTTTGTTATTTATCACGGCCTACTAATAAGAAAATGATATATTTTAAATATTGCAGTAAATAGTGAAAATAAATCTAGAGTGATATATATTTTTGAGAAGCTCGTAGCAAGACAGATCATATGATTTATAAATATACAGGGTTTGGGGTACACGTTCCATTTGAAAAAACATAACTTTAGTTCATATTTTCAAAAATATTTTTTTGGTAGAAAAACAGACTATGCCACTGTATTCTATGTAAAAAGTTCTACAATAAGCAGTTTTCGCCTTCTCGCCTTTCGCCTACCTTTAACAATAACAGAGATACAGGGGGTGTCCTAAATTGCAAAATTTTTGAAAAGACCCTGTAGCTCAGAAATGAAGAGGGCTATGAAAATTTTGTTTGCAGCATCTTCCGTTTGACGAAAAAGTGGGACAGGTTTGTGCAAACCGCACCCTTCTATCTTCACTAATAACGGAGATACCCTCTGATCTCAACCAAAATGCGCACTGTACAGGGTGAGTCAAATTGGGAAGTTTTTAAAGGGAATCACACTTTTCTATAGAAGATAGACGAAAACTAATATCGGTGTTGGAGCTCAATTTTAATCAAAAACATGATGGTGAAAACTGCACATCGGTATCTGTTACGGTTTCGGAGTTACGGGGTGTTTATAAAAAATCTGCATTTTTAACAAATCGTTAAAACTTTTTTGCTATGGAAAATTTTGTATTTTTGTGAAAACATTCCCAAAGCACCTTTTACGTAGAATTTAATGGTTTAAGTATAATTTTTTCTAAATTAAAAATTTAAGGGTTATTAACAGAAAATTGTTTTTTTTTTATTTGGGACACCCTGTATATTTTTAATTAACTGAAAAGAACATAGAATTACGTTTCCAAAAATATAGCACACTTGATATTTTGTTATAGTCCCCTTCGAAATACAGAATGTTTAAAAGTTCGCCACTTTTAACTAGCACGCTTTGAACCCCTTGATGATCTGCCCCTAATGGAACTCGAAAACATATTTTTCCCGCAAGACGAGGCATCGCCTCAGAACGCTGATTTCAATTCATCGGCAAATTTTTGCAGCCAATTTCGAGAATAATTGAATAGCTGACCACGATCCCAGCCGTTGGCCGTCGAGGTCACCGAACTTAGTGCCTATGGATTTTTATCTTTGCGGAAGAATAAAGGTTCTTATTTTTAAATTGCCTGTATAATCTAGACAAGAATTAGAAGTACTTAGCGGTTATGCGAGGGTATCTTTCACCCCTTCTAAGTTAATGCATTCCGCGGAAAATGTTCAAAAACGGTCCGTCCCGTCTGTCCATAATACAAGACGGTTGATATGTCGAACACCTGTAGTAAAATCCCATGTCTTGGTTTGCTATTTATTTCTATTGTTATTAGATATGGGTTAAATGTGTTGATGTTGTTAAATATAGTTTAAATTGTTATAATTCTCCAACTCTCATTGCAAATATTATTTTCGTTTTATTTGCTGCTCACAGCTAGATTTTTTTGCATTACAGTCGGCGCCGCGCCGGTCAAAACCTCTTTTATTAAAGTGCGCGAATTTTTATAAAATCTATATCTTGAAGAGGTAAAGAGCAAAATATCAAGTGTGCTATATTTTTGAAAAGGTTATTTTAAATTATTTTCAATGAATTAAAAATATAAGAAATCAAATTTTCTGTTGATAATTCTTAAATTATTAATTTAAAAAATATATATGTACTTAAACCATTATCCCCAGTTATCTTTTCATATGCAAGTAAAGTATTCAGTTGTTCTTTTATTTATATTAAACCTCACGCATACTTTCTGGTTAGATTTCCTAAGAATATTGATATTCGTTTCCGAACGAATATTTTTTTATATTATTTTGGCTAAATGCATTTTTTAAATAATTTAATTTCTTGTGACAGTAAACATTCAATTTATTGTTCAAATATATGCATTTTACAAATTAAATTTTTAAAATTAATATTCATATTTGGCGCGTGGACGATAGGTCCTCGACAAGGATAGAAGCACCACATGTACAGGGTGAGTCAACGATAGAGTAAAGTCCATTATCTCATTTGTTTCGAGGTTTACAAAAAAAAATATATAAAAGTTGTAGGGAAGGTTAAGATACACATTTCAAAATTATTATAGAGTATACAAGGTGCTCCAAAAAAGTGTGGCGGATATAACATATGTTTTTTTAAAGGCAACACTCTATTTTTTATTTTATTTTTAGATTCTGCGTAAAATTCCATAACTTTTTTATATATAATGTTATATACCTAAAATTATAGTTTTTGTAATATTTCAATTTGTTTAAACAAATGTTAAATTTCAGTGTGGTAAAAAATTGTCAGTGGTGCCATTGTTGCTGAAGTTGGAGTACCAAAATTTGGTAGGAGAGTTTTATAGAGATGAAATAAAAGATATATATAAATATATTTTAGTTAAACGATACAGGGTGTTCAATATATATTTATGAATTTCAACTACTTAAAATTAAAAAATCTCAAATTTTTTAAATGGGACATCCCATATATTATCATTTTTTCTGATAGATTTTACAAAACTCTTCAACTTTTATTAAGTATGTCATATACCTATTTTTAATAGTTTGCGATTTATTCCAATTTTTTCTATTCTATTTTATTTTCTATTTTTACCCATATTTTTATTACAATTAGGTACCCTATAAAATCATATTTGCCATGACAAAACAAACTATTTATTACTTATCTTTAACAAGTAGCTTAATAATTAGTTACAATTGCTAGTATTAGTTGAAATTAATTAACTTTACTCAAATAAACTAAAATCGCAGTCGTGAATTTCTTGGTGTATTTCCATATTATGAAAGAAGACACTTGAATTTTCCGTCGCGCGTGGTGGCGAATAGCCACGGATTATCCCTGTTAATACTAGATTATCTAGTTGTTGAAGACTACTAATATAGGATTTTTTTTCGACATACAGTAAAGTTTTTTCTCGTAGTAATTCTGGTTTATAATTCATTTGGTAAAGCCAATATTACTACTGCCGTGAAACCGTCGCATTACACACTGAAGATATTTTCTAGATAATTTACATCTATTCTTATACTACTTAGCAAAGCACTATATAATTTAATATAGTACTGAACCAAAAAATATGTTCTTCTTGGCTTGTTCTTGTATATCAGTCACATTGACTAATTCATTTCAGAAAAATCTGTAACTATTATCTCTACAATTTATACTTATTACAACATATTAAACTAAAATTCAAATTTTGTTCTTAACTTGCTTAACAGATAAGAAATTTTGATAATTATTCCTTTTTGTCATGGCAACTATGATATTATATAGTTATAGCGTAATTGTATTAAAAATATGGATAAAAATAGAAAAAAAAATGGAATAAATCGCAAACTATTAAAAATAGGTATATGACATACTTAACAAAAGTTGAAGAATTTTGTAAAATCTATCAGAAAAAATGATAATATATAAGGTCTACCATTTAAAAAATTTGAAATTTCTTAATTTTAAATAGTTGAAATTCATAAATATATTTTGAACACCCTGTACCATCTAACTAAAATATCTTTACATAAGTCTTTTTCTATATCTCTATTAAATTCTCTTACCAAACTTTGGTTCTCCAACTTCAGAAACAATGCCATTACTGACAATTTTTTATCACACTGCAATCTGACATTTGTTTAAACAAATTTAAATATTACAGAAACTATTAATTTTAGGTACGTAACATTATATACAAAAAAGTCATGGAATTTTACGCAGAATCTAAAAATAAAATAAAAAATAGGGTATTCCATTTAAAAAAACATATGTTATATTCGTCACACTTTTTTGAAGTACCCTGTATACTCTATAATAATTTTAAAACGTGTATCCTAACCGTCCCTATAACTTTTATATTCTGTTGTATATAAAGGTGACAGGGTGTTGTTGATTTTCTTCCAGCCCCACTGGTCGGGTTTTATAGGTTGTTCTTCCCATATTTGTACTTGAAGATATGTTCCCCGGGAATGTTGCCTAGCTGCAGCAGATGTGGGAGGCAATTTTGATAAACCTACCGTGCTGTTTGCTTGACCAACTAACTTATTGAAACAAGCGTATCTTTGCTCTAAAAAAAAAAACTAAAGCTCCCTTCAGATGACTGAAGTTTGTATAGTTTCAGTATAAATGTCTCTCCAGCTTTTTCAATTTCTTCAGGTGTTGACTTTGCGTTGTTAAAAATATCGACGATCAAGGTCTTTTTCTTTCTTAAATATCTGTACGTGTTGTTGTTTTCCTTTTCCAAAACATCCTGATGTTGTGTCACACCCGCTAATAGTGTGAATAAATAAAATTGATTTTTTTTTAAATTACGTATAATACTGGATGATTGCAAATCTCTCTATACATTCGTTATTTCACATTACCTATGGCTTCTTTCAGAAAAGGATGTCTTTTTCATCGGGGGAAAGTGTTGCTAATAAAACAACAAGATCGACATCTTGTCCAACGACTAGAACTTGTTCATTTTTCTCAGATATTTTGATGGCAGTACGAATAATTTGAACATCAGCATCATCTATTGCAAATGATATGCTAATATTCTCGCTGTTTAGGTGTATTGCAAGCTGCGAAATTAGTCGTTCTTTATTTTTAATATTGCCTAGGAATTTGCTTTTCTGTTCGACCAATAAGGTATTGCTTTCAAAAACAGTGTCACGACTCGAATGCTTCAGCAATCGCTTAAATTACTTCATCGCTTAAATTACTCAAAAAATATACCAATTTTGTTACCATTGCAACAATTGAACATTATTTTAACATCTTAAAGTGTTTATTCATTGACATTAAATAATTTGATCAGGTCAGGTCAAAAATCATCTACGCTGAAAACTACCCCTCTAACTTCGATCGCTTGCTGCTCGATATTTATTCGAAAAAACAAAATAAGTATAAGAACGTTTCTTGTAGCAAATTTTATAAGTAATTTTGACAAGAATAAAATTTTCTGTGCGACTAATGGTTTTCGAGAAAAACGAGAAAAACCACCGCAGTGCGTATTGGATGGGGTTTTTGGGGGTGAAGCTCACACTTTACGGTTAGGAACTCTTTTGATTTTAAAAAGTCTCCTTTTAGTGCCGGGTGTCCCACTAAGAATAGCTCTCGGCTGTATCTCGGAAAGCATTAGCCGTAGGGCTTACCAAAAAAAATATTTATAACTAAAGGGGCTATGAGAAAGTGCTGGGAATTATTTTCAAGTCTGTAAAACGGTCGCTAGGTGGCGCAACTGCTATGGAAAATAAGATAATATATTTTTTACAGAATTTTGCCTAGATCATGTGTACTATAAATAATAGCTTCATAATCTTCAGTAAATTTTGGATTTTTTTTCCCATATCTGCTAAAATAAAGTGGTGGGAGAAGGTTAGATCTATCTTTATTTAAATGTTAATAACTCCGGACTGGATGATCAGAATCCAATAAACGAGGGCTAACTCTATAGTATACCATAATAATAGTAATAATAAGGTCTTGAAGATACACGCTAGGGGGCGCTTTATTTCAATTTAACAAACATAGCGCGTTTTTTTCAAAAAAAAATAAATACGATAGTATGTGCTACTTTAACTGGTAGTAAAGAGTAGTAAAAGCTTAAAAAGTCAGCGAAAACCGCATCTTGATATCTTCTTTCAAACCGAAGATATTAGGAAAATTATAATAAATACCAAAAAATAAGCCCTTAATTACCTTACTTTTACAACACGGTATTAGTAGCCCTCTTGATTATGCCCATTCTAACCTAAAAATAAGATAGAAACAGTTAGTTTATTTTAAAATCGACGATATACCAGAATACCATAATATCAGATGTATTAATATCTAATAATTAAGATATTAATAATAGTGAACAAGAAACGATGATTCAGTGAAGCCATGGTAGCATAGACTTAAAATAAAATATAGACTACACTATTTACATCTCAACGCGGACAAACAACCTTTTTTGTACACATTTTTACTTCTGGGTACAGTCGACCGAGCCTTCCTCGTCCAGCCTATGTTGTCACGTCTTTAATATTATCAATATTTTTTTTCTTGTTATACACATATATTGAGATATTAATACTACAGTTTAATAAAGTAGGTTTTAATATTCCATAGATGTATTAAATAGTCCTTATACTACTAAATTATAAGTCGGATACTGTTTAATAAGGATAAGTTCTTACAATATGACAACACCGATTAGAGGCGAGGGAGCCTATTCATTCATTTATTACCTTGTAGTACGTGTCGCACGTGTGCGGTAAAGCTTTGTTGCCGCTATCTCCCCGGCTGTATTAACGCATTTTCTTAGCTTGTAGTCCTTAAGTGTTTATTTTATTAACTTTTTCTGTTCAAAAACTATAAAATATGGTTCGCCAGTGCCAAATTTGCAAGAAATTTGACTTAAATAGCCCATTTAAGTCTTGAAACGACTTTTAACCGGTAGGCAACTCTCAATTTACCCATTGGGAGTCAGTGGCGTTGTTGTAGAAAGGCGCTTATTTAGATAATAGGTTTGTTCCATCAAGAAATACAAGACTAGTTAGAGACAGGTAATGGACAAATTGTAATCTGTCAAAAGTGCGCATGCGTTAACATTGACTAGTTTTGGATCAATAAATTTTTTGTGATGGAACAAATGACAAATGACTATGCGCGAAATTTGACAAGTAAATATAACCTACTTTTTAAAGTGCCTGCTGTTGTAGTGCTGGCCTAAAATCAACGTTTGTTTTTGTTAGTAAACCGAAGAATATTGTTGTGTTAAAAGATTTGCTATGGAATCTAATAATTATAGTAAGTGATTTTACCAAATTCGCTTTAATTAGGTTCTCATTATATCAGTGTTTTAATAGGTTTGAACGAATTTATTTTAATAAATGTACCACCTACCGAGCCGCCTACATTGCCTGAAGAACAGGCAACAACTGCCCAAGAACAAATAGTACTAAGGGAAGAAAATAATAATTGTAACTGGACCACAAATAAGACTAAAATTTTCATTGAATTATACCAAAAGTATAGAAAGAAAGTGGGAACAATGGAAATCAGAACACAAGATAAATTATTTTCAGTTATTGCTACTGAATTAAATAAAATATTGAGCACTAGTTTTAGTGCCAATCATTGCAAGAATAAGTGGCGTGTTTTGGTTGTGATAAAAAAAGCGTATAAAAAATATAATGAAGACAAAAACAAAACAGGTCGCGGTAGAAAATTCTTTGAATTTAGTGACGAAATGGACAAAATATTTGAAAAGAAAAGAAATGTCAATCCACTTATTCTGCTAGATTCAAACAGTAGGACACCTCTTGAAGAAGTAAAAAAACATTTTATCTGCAGATAAAGGTGATAATACACCATACCGATTAGATGATACAGCTACTTCATCAGTAACCTGTGACGAAAGAAAAAAACAGAAATCAACGATAATTAATCGTAATAAAATACTGGACAAAATAAGGGAACAGAAAGAACACTATTACAAAGAACGAATACAAATTGAAAGGGGAAAAATGGAAATTCAAAAACAAAAATTGGCAGCAATTTTAGAAAGAAATCAGTTGTTAAAGCAACAAATGGTGTTCCACAGTGGTAAAAAATAATTATAATTTGTTATTTAATGTTATATATGTTATTTAATGTTTTATGTCGTTTATTTTTAAAGATACTAAAATAATAGAATTATATTAATTCAGTATGGAGTTAGTTTGATTGTAAAATAACACTCTGGTGATTACTAAACATTTATTAAATTGACTTAATACCTTATTAAATATGTATTACCTTAACATTTACTATTAAAAAATTATACATAATTCGAGAATAATGACAAGAATACTAGTTAAACTCGTAATCTACAAAATAGAAATTTTATCGAGTAGTCTCATATTATAGATTTACCTTATATTTAAAATATTTACAATATCATTTCTTTTTTGGACACCATTTCTATCATCAGGTATGTCATCAGGATCCTCATAATTATTATCCCAAAGGTCACCCAAAACAACTTCATTCTGGTGTCCAATATCATTTTGATTCAAAGGCACATCATCTTTCAGTGCTAAGTTATGCAAAACACAACAAGCTCGAATAAAATGAACTATATCACGTACATTTCTAAGTTTAAAATGATACAACTGCCTATACTTCTGCTTAAGCAGCCCAAAGCAGTGTTCAATTATATATCTGTTAGTAGCCAAAGCAACATTGTAGTTAGTCTGAGCTCTTGACAATTGTCCACGATCCCTAAATGGTGTTAGTAAATTGGTTAAAAGAGGATATCCACTATCTCCCAATAGATGAAAGTTGACACATTTTTGTTGTAGTGTGGCACATAATGGTGAATTTCGGAACACGCGGCTATCATGTACAGACCCTGGAAATCCAACATAGATATCCCGAATTAGTAAGTTGTGGTCACAGACTGCCTGAATCTTAAAAATACTAACTTAGCCTGCTAAAAACAAAATATTAGAGGTTTTCTTACCTGAATGGAATAAAAACTTTTTCTATTCATGTATGAATCTGGGTCATCTGAAGGTTTATCAATCTTTATATGCGATCCATCTATAGCTCCAATTACTCCAGGAAACCCCTTCCTATTAAAATGAGCTGCAATGTCCTCTTTTTCTAGTTGGGTTGGCCACGTTATCACTTCCGGAGAAAAATTGCTCAAAAAATATGTAACTCGTCTAATAATACGAAATATTGTGCTTATTGTCACATCAAAACGATCCCCTACATCTCGATAACTTGCAGTTTGATGTCCAGCAAACCAAAGAAATATGTAAATGACATCCTGAGCGCTCAATTTTCCGTAACGGCCTGAACGATTTACTGAGTAATAAATACTATTTGCAAATTTATCAGCTATAGACATTGCGACATGTCGGCTTACTCGAAAGTGCTCTAGAAATAGCTCATTGCTGTATTGTGGGATAGTTTGATCTAAATAATGTGCGTTTTTAGGGCGAAGATCAATGTCTAACAATAATTCTAAATTTTCATCATCATCACTAGAATGACTAGCTTCACTCTCTGTAGATATGTCAAAAATTTCATCATCAAAAATAACATTGTCATCCATTTCTATAAAAAAAAAGCTTAAGACTTAAATCGACGCTACAAAGAAATAATTCAATTCTTACTACTGATTTCTGGGTAATTTCACAAAAATATACAGAAATTATGTAAAAAAATGGTTCACAAATTAGTTCTGTTATCTGTGGTTCACAACGAAAATATATTTTGATTCTAACGTTAACAGCTGTTAAAACGCAGAGTGCGCAGCCGCATGACAATTAGTTTCTGCAGTAGTCCAGTAACACTTTTGACAGTTCCGAAACTGGTTCGGCATCGTGATGGAACAGAGAACAACAATCATTAATCTGTCAGTTTTTTTGTCCGCAAAGTTGATGGAACAGAAAAATTTTAGTGCGCATGCTCGAGACATCCGCTAACTGTCGGCGACCGCTGATGGAACAAACCTAATATTTTAGTAAAATGTAAAATCTGAATTTTTTCTTTTACATTACATTATTTACTTACTTACATTGTAACAAAATCATAATTATAACCCTGTTAATAATTAATAATGTTTTTATTAAAAATATATTCCGGTTTATTCTAAAATTATCTTCAGAATCTAAAATAACATACAAGAATTTTAAAATGATATTACATTATGAAACAATATTTTTTAATATACCGGGTCGTCTCAAAAGTGGCTCACCCTATAACTTTTTTTTTTTTCAGATAAAAAACAGATTTTATGTTAGTAGGTATATGACATAAATTAGGGATTTATTGGACGTATTCAATTGTTTTGGTCTCTTCCTGTTTCACCGAAATGATTACATCTTTTGATTTTTAAAGGCACCCTCGGTATATTGCTACTTTATTCGATAAAAAATGACACTCTGAATAGAATGACATATCATATGACTAACTTTTGACATTGTCGCTTAAAAACATATCCTATTTTAAATTTCAATCCAGTTTTTTTCAATCCACTTTTTTAATCAAGGAGCCTTGGAAAAATAGTTTTGATCGTCTAATAGGTTTCGTGTCTTGTCTAGGCCGGTTAAAAGATGTACAAATCGTATTTTTAATCATACATATGTCAATTTTTTCAAATGGAACAAGGGTGACTCATTAGCATATTTGGAAAAAGCATTTTTTTATGAATATATTGATACCACACACATATTGCTATTATTATTTCGAGTCAAATTGTCGTTATGAACCGCGTGTTACGCACGTGCGATGGCCGCATGGCCATCCTATATATCAATTTTTATGAAAATCGGTTGACTTTGAAATTTTGACATGTCATTAAACTGTCATTTTTTCAAGATGGCCGCCCATATATTTTTTTTCATATGTATATACCCACAATATACCTATACAGGTTGTTAAATTGTTCATTACTCGCGGCAAGAGTTTTATGGTTGAAATAACCTCGGCCCGCTCGTCGATAGACGACGCGACGGGACGAGTCGGCAGAAAAATCAATAATGCATACGTTCTCAATAGGCAGTGTTGCCATTCTGTTTCCCTATAAGTAACTGTCGAGTTAACAACCTGTATATATATAATAATATATAATAATAATAATATATATATATATATATATATATATATATATATATATATATATATATATATATATATATATATATATATATATTATATATATATATATATATATATATATATATATATATATATATATATATATATATATATATATATATATATATATATATATATATATATATATATATATATATATATATATATATATATATATATATATATATATATATATATATATATATATATATATATATATATATATATATAAATTTCAGCCCGATCCATTCATAAATAGAATTTTAAAAAATCAAAAACCTCAAAAATGCCGCCATTTTGACAGCTGTCAAAAATTCGGGTCATGCCTTGCAAAAAAATGTATTATCATCGGGACTGAACCTACATGCCAAATTTCAATCTCCTACAATAAAAGAAAGTGGTTTTAATTTAGCTTACAAGATTTGCCCCGAACAAACATACATACATACATAGATAGTTACATACAAAGCAAGTTAAATAAAAGCTTATAAAACTAGCCTCCAATGAGGAAACTAAATAAAAAAATGGTCACTTGGCATTAGCAAGCCTCCAAATAAGTAGTCTTCATCGTTTTGAAAAGCACTAAAGTGTGAATATACTTTTGAATTGAACATTAATTTTGAATTGAATTGAAAATTAAACAGACTATATTTTGAATTATTTCCATAATTATTTGTGCAACCAGCAGCCGCACATCCCGGAAAACCTTTTCCCATTCCATCAATAAAAATAAAATTGAAATAAAAGCACAAATACCTATGGTTAAATATAAGAAACAAAATCGAATTAAAATCTTCCGTAATACGGCCCTACGCGCCACCGGTGGAGACTGCATCGACTGAATGAGGCTGACTGTCGGTCGCTTAATTCAGTTAGCGCATCGTCGGAGTGGGGCGTTTTAAATTCGAGCGTGGGAAAAATTGACGAGTGTCAAAGCCACAAAACACATACACAAGAAGAAGTGCGAGCGCCTTGCTAAATATTGGAAAGTGAAATTGACGTTTAAATTTGACACTGTTGACAAGTCTACTGCTACTAGCGCCCCCAATTTCGCTTGTAGGAACTACGGACTAAATTGGCACGCATGGCGGGAAGTTTAAAAAAATAAACAATTTTTTTCTTCATTTATTTTTAATTATGACATACACAAAAACACAAAAAATACACCATTTTTTAAAAATATGTTTAATATCAATATCAAATATACAACAGAAATTAATTTCACCACAATAAATTAATAAAATTAAAAGAATAATGTTACAAGTAGATCAAGAGACAAAATTAATTATAACAAAACTGAAAAAAATGGCGTCATAGATGGCTTAGAAATAAAAGATATATCATAATTTTGAAAGTAAAATTATATGGGAAATGTCTTCGATCATCATTTTTAAGCCAACTGGACGATTATTTCAAACATACAAGCTGAGTTCGTTCATAGTGCTCTGAGAAATCTAGATAAACAAAGAATAATAAATTAAAAGTATTCCAGGGGAAAAGAGAGGAAAAACCTGTATCGTCTCTGATATCTGTCAGGGTATTGTTGAAAGTGTCATCTTTTTGCTCGAAGTTTTCAGGTCGATCAAAAAGATGACATTTACAACAATACTTTGCTGTAACTTTCACAAATATCAGAGAGAGTACATACAGGTATTGCCTCTCTTTTCCTCTGGGATGCTTTATATCTGTTGTTCTTTGTTTATCTATATTTCTCAGAGCATAATGCCGAACACGACTACAGTATATAATAATTTCAATATCCGAAGTGGAAAGAAAAAAGATCACCTTTCTGTTTTGTACTATGGTCCCTTTCTTCCGATGGCTCATCTCGTTGATATTTAGGAAGGATAAATAGGAAGGAAAATATAAAATTCAATTTGATTTGATGATCCTTTTCTGTCACCTAAAATCAGGAGAACGACAATGAGCATGTTAAGATGAAAAAAAAATTATCAACACTTACCTACACGTTAGTCCGAGGAGTTTTATTAAAAACCTATATATTTGCCTAAATAATTTATGTATTAAATTTGCAAAGCAAAATGCAGCGTGTAAACAAAAGAAATAAAATGGCGACAGGTCAACGTCAACGACCCGACAAGGAGAAAAGTGGTGTTCGAATAACAAATTATGGGTCACAAAAAATTGTTTTTGTCTCCTTTCAACGCACACTTTCGAAAGAAAAAGAGATGAACTGGAATACTGAAAGAACGTCAAGGCTTTATCTGTCACTCTTGTCAATAATTTATCGGTAAGGAAGATTCCTAGAAAATCGCTTGTAGTCAAGTTTTCAACCATTTCCAGTTCTCCCATAAGAAGTGTCATCCACCTGGTCAAAGCTATGCTATTCTGTAAGCTGTGGTTCAGGTGTACTTGAGAAACGAAAGACAGCGTTGTGTTTCTCGGCAGAGTCGTCAGGGAACGACCGTTACGACAGAGACAACCTATCTATCGCTCGTGTCGCACTCGTTATAACCTAAAACAATAACACAACAATAACAAGACAGTGTCTGACCGCATGTTCCAGCTATTTATGAATGAGATGCTCAGTCTATATTTTATTTTAAGTCTATGCATGGTAGGCTTTGGAAAAAAGTTGCTTTTCGCGTAATAATATAAACGTCAAATTGTTACTAGATCAACATTTTGATAGTCTTGGCAGCGTTTTTTTTATCTTTTAAATGCTTTTTCAAAATGCCTTTATTATTGGAAGTAGTTGAAGTTGTTGGCATTTTGAAAAAGCAATCAAAAGATAAAAAACGCTGCTAAGACAGACTATCAAAACGTTGATCTAATAACAATTTGACGTTTATACTATTATGTCAAAAGCAACTTTTTTTACAAAGCCTACCATGACTTCACTGAATCATCGTTTCTTGTTCACTATTATTAATATCTTAATTATACTCTTGACTTTAACTACTCTAACCTTCCCTTGTTGTAAAAGGAATTATTATGTTTTGGTATTTATTATGCTAATATCTTCGGTTTGAAAGAAGATATCAAGATGCGGTTTTCGCTGACTTTTTAATCTTTTACTACTCTTTACTATCAGTTAAAATTACATATGTACATATACTATTGCGTTTAATTTTTTTGAAAAAACGCGCAATGTTTGTTAAATTGTAAGACAACGCCCCCTAGCGTCTACGTTCAAAAGCTTATTATTATTGTTTATATGGCACAATATAGAGTAAGAAACGCTCTTTTAAACGAGCCATCGCTTGTTGGGTTCCGGTCATCCAGTCCAGAGTTATTAATATTCAAATAAAAACAGATCTAGCCTTCCCCCACCACTTTATTTTGGTAGATAGGGGAAAATGGCTCTAACAAAAAATGTTCAAAATTTACTGAATATTATGAAGCTGTTACTTATAGTACACCTTATCTAGGCAAAATTGTGTAAAAACTCTATTTTCTTATTTTTTGTTGCAGTTGCGCCCCCTAGCGGTCGTTCTACAAACTTGAAAATAATTTCCAGCAATTTCCCATAGCCTCTTGATAGTTATAAATATTTTTTTCCGCAGCCGCTGCGGCTAATACTTTCCGAGATACAGCCGAGAGCTATTCTTATTGAGACACCCTGTACGTATAAACTCAACATATCAAAACTTTATAATTTTTTTTTCTAAATATGCTAATATCAACGTACTATATCCACGTAAGTATATATGATCTAGGGTGGTAATAAGTCAGTTCGTGTCAGTTCTGAACTCCATCGAAACTGTGTTAAAAATGGAGGATTCGAAAGAAACAAAATATGCCATTATTTATTATTTAGGCATGTATATAATAACATATTACAGTTGAGGGTTGGAACCTTTGGTGTTACACAGCAAAATAAAAACACTAAATCACCACAATACACCAAAACACTTTTACTTTTACACTGGACGCGCGTTTCGCTAACCATGTTAGCATCATCAGCAGATGATTATAAACTGAAGTTTATAATCATCTGCTGATGATGCTAACATGGTTAGCGAAACGCGCGTCCAGTGTAAAAGTAAAAGTGTTTTGGTGTATTGTGGTGATTTAGTGTTTTTATTTTGCTATAATAACATAGCTTAGATAAAGCTGTGATAGCATTTGATTTGTGACACTTAGCTTATAGTTAATTAAAATACATAAATAAAAAAAATAATACTATTAGTCTTCAGCATTGATTTATTTTAATATTATAATAAATATTAGTTTTACTACTTATACCATTAACCTTTGCAACAAAATATATTTATATACCTACAGTTTCGACGATTGTATAAAAATGTAGCTGTAACTGAAAAGAGTTATGTAGGCACTTACATTAGTTGCGTAAATATGCATACATTTTATATTTAAATGGTCAATTTCAGATTATTTTGCTATATCATTTAACTTTATCTGCTTTTCTTATTTCTAGGGCATCAGAGATATTATTTTCTACACTAATAAATAAGTATCACTATAAATAAACATTACATTGTTGTAAATATATTTAATTTATTCTTATGCGCCATTCGCGTTCTATATGTATCTCTATTACAGCTTATTTAATTACATTTTAATAAATTTGCATTTTTACGAGATAAGAATAGCATTAAGTTCATTTAGAAAAGCATTAATTACAATATTTATGTTTATTTGATAATGGGTATCTAGTGTATTGAATAAAACAATATAAATCATTCTTTTTATAAAATAAATATTTAAGTGTTAAAAATGAAATTGAATTCTGAACTTTATTCTTTGTTTTTTTAAGCCTAAGTCTATTAAATATTACACTAAAATACATATAAATGCCTCATATTAACTCTTTTATTTAACATTATTATAAGAACAGTTATACAGCAACATCCAAGTGTACTTTGTCCAAGGACCATAAAGAAACTTGAAGCCTTTGAGATGCGGCTATACAAACAAATTGCCTAGTTGACACGGTTAAAGTAAACTTGGATCAAATACTTCTTAAGTTTAATCTTTGACGCTGTTTGGATCATACCAAAGATATTAGAGTTTAAGACAAAGAGTTTAAATACCTTTGGATCATACCGATTTTATCATACGAACCAATGTGCGGCAAGACGCGGACGCCAGACGTCGCGCGTCATGTCGCCAAAAAATCGCACTTTTGGTGAGACGCGCGCAGCGTCTAGGTTTATTTAATCCAAGTACACGTGTTGATCGTGTCAACTAAAACTTAAAGCTTAGTCGATACGGTCAAAGTATACTTGCATTAAATATACTTGGATGCTGCGCGCGTCTCAATTGGACGTCATTTGGATCGTATCAACCGATTTTAAATCAGTACGATTCAAACGAATTTGATCCAAGTGATTTGAAGAAGTGTATTTGATCCAAGTACACTTTGAACATGTGCTGACCTATGCTGGTATCTGGAAACCAATTTCTTTTTACTGGTCATATTTTGGTGAGGAGAATCATATAACCCAGATGGTGGTGTCTTTTCGCACAAAATGATATTCTAAAAATAAAAGACCTACATAATATATTTGCTAATTTTTAAAATAACAAAACACAATATAAACATAAACATTCATTCACTAAAGTTACGAAATTAATTTATGTGAAAACAAGCTATAAAGGAAAACTATTTGAATAAAATGATCATATTTCGTTAAACGAGCTCTACTCGCCAAACCCATTAAGAGGAAACCTTTGCACGAACGAATGAACCGGGTAGAGAAATAAATTACAGAAAAATGGCGGTCGGAGTATAGTAAAAAAACGTAAACAAACAAGTAGGAAAGGTCAGAGGGTTTTCGTGTCAGAAAACTTTATTTGGAGCTCTTGCGTCAGAAAGTATTTTTTCCTGGAGGGCTTTAGGAAAACTGATTGTACGTTTTGTTACACGCAGCCATGACATATACATGGTTTGACGTCATTTTTTTAAATAATTAATAATGGAATTAGAATCGTTATATGCACGTACTTTTGGTGCAACAGAATCTGGGCTATTCAGAACGTGCAGTTATATAGGTTTTGAGGATGAAATCAATTTTTTTAACGTTATAATCTTAATAATATTCTTAGTAGGTTTTAGCGATCGATGAAATTGTTAAAAAGACGATGTAGAAAAAATATTAAACCACAAAATAGTATATAATATATACTATTTTGTATTATTGTATATTTGTATTATTGTATATGTATATGTTACTTATATATTATATAAATAATAATTGTTATAAGTCAGAGAAATAAGGTAAATCCAAAGAAAAGATATGTGAATAGTATTCTGGAACTGCAGCATGTCTCGTTTGAAAGTTATGAGAAAAATACGAACTAGAACTAATTTTACCTCATCCTATAGATATACAGACATCAGCCTACTAAAGTTCATGGCACGAACGGTCGTCGTCTCGGCGCACTCAGTGATAATGTGTTCTGGTGTTTTTCCATTTTTCCCACAGAATCTGCATTCGCCGTTGTCTCTCAGCTTCAGTCTACTGAAGTGTTCGTTGAGGAGACAGTGTCCTGTTAGAAACCCCGTGACAATTCGAAGATTGTTTTTACTTAAATCAAGGAAATCTTTGACTTTTCTCGGTCGTAAGTTCTAAGGACTTTTTTCGAGTGTCTTAGACCGTTGGAGGACTCCCATTCCAAGTTATCCAGGTTACGGATGGAGTCTTCCAGGTTCATCAGTTCTGTCTTTAGTATGTTTCCGCTTGAAAAACAGAACGGTTCTGGTCCAGTTAGCGGAGTGTTCGCTCCTTTTCTAGCTAGATCATTTGCTGTTTCATTGCCTTCTATCCCTTGGTGAGCGGGCACCCAGAGTAGGAGGACTTTATTTTCTTTGCCTAATCTGTTCAGCTTCTCTACGCATTCTTTGACCAACCTTGAATTGAAGGTTACTGATTTGATCGCGTTTAGTGCTGCTTGACTATCGGATAAGATGGGTATTTCGAGTTTTTGATAGTTCCTACCTAAGATTCCTATCTAATTCTGAAACTTTAATGAACACATATTCATTATATTAATGTACTAAATTATGGATTAATGAGTTGTACATTGTCACAATGAACAATGTTATTAATACAAGGAACACACTACATTATATTAATGTACGTGGTTATTAATATCAGGAATAAAATATTAGGACTTAAATGGTGGCCATCTTGATCGGTTACTTTGGCACTTTAATAACGTCTGTGTGGTTGTGTTATTCAGTGAGGCTTTAGTTTCATTAGAGCGGTAAGTGTTCTCTTCAATAATTTAAATATTTTAAATAAAAGTTCTGTCGTTTTGTAGTTAATTTGTTGTGTCGTCAAATTCCGCTGTGTGAGATCTCTGGCGCGGGCGTATTCATTAAAACAGCGGTTTCCAAATATGTTTCAGTAGATAAAAAACAAAAAGAAGAAAAACATAGTAACAAGTCGAGGCATAAAACTGATTAAGGTAAATTCCAATGTTCTTTTAATATTTGGCATTTTAATTATTTTGATATACGTCGCTTTTAGAACCGGAACAAGATGCTGAGACCTGTCTTCAAGCCCTCAAATTCGACAATTTAACATCGGACCCACTTGATGCGACTTGGAAGGCCTGTTGCAAATTCGTCTACACGTTATCAAGTCTAACGATCCAGCTAATATATTGAAGAATTGGTCTTTTTATAGAAATCCCTCAGGATATCGACTGGTAAATTAATTTTCTTATTATAATTTGCCCTAAAATTAATAATAACATTACTATTCTGTTCGTCGATTCTATTTTTTTTTAATTTTTAACTTGTATATGCTATATCAAGTTTGAATAAATTATTATTAGTTTATTGCACTTGTTTTTTATTGCCCTAATGGAAAAATTTACTGTGCTCGTAAGTAAGTCACTATTGGTAATTTTTTTACCTTTGCAGCTAAGGGCTTGTTCAAATAGAAATCTATTTATAGTAAAATTATTTAGGTAGTTGGCTGAGAAATAACTATCAATGACAGCGATCTTCATCATCGATTATACGGTATAACAAGAGTAACTAATAGTGTCGACTTTTAAATATATAACTAAACAGGTTATGAAATTATTTCATTGTATTAATGATACGGTTCATTAATATAAGTATTTAGGTACATTATATTAATGAAATCTGTTCATTGTACCAATGAATGTGTTCTTCAAATTAATGAACACTGTTCATTGATTTAATGAACATAAAGTTCATAGAGTTAATGAATTACTTTTCATTGTGCCAATGAAATCGTTCATCGGCTCAAAATTAATGATTTAATTCATTATATTAATGAACGTTTTCATTATATTTATGTCGACTTTTGGTTCAGTGTACTACAGTGAGGCGTTTCTCAAAGTTATAATATATTAAAATATATTTTCGGTATGTCATCCACTGGGAGTTGGAGAAAAATGACCATTCTAATTTCTAATCATTGTCGCATTGACATAACTACCGACGACAATGTACAGTGGTGTTAGGTCTAGGATGACTTCCATTGCTGCTGTTGGGTATGTTCTCATGGCACCTGTGATGCAGATGCATGCCAGTCACATTACTACATAGTGCTTTCAGTTAGAAATCATCATAAATAAATAAATAAACAACGCCTTATTGTAAAAAAAGCCAAAATAGCTTCATCGACAAAGCATTTAGAAAACAAACAAAAGCACAAAAAATATACAAATAATAAAAAATATCATACAATACAAGTCAATTAAAAAAAATTACGTCATTAAAATTACAAATAAAACCTACATGCAGAACACAAAAAAAGGCGTATCAATAAAATTTTACAATAGGAAAATTGTTAATCGATATAATCATGTAAGAGTAATAAAATATTAAACATTATCATTAATTTACAGTAAATATTACAGTAAATATACAATAAATATTAAATATTATCATTAATTTACAGTTTTACAATTTTGAATTAGATTTAAACATGCGGAGAATTTAGTTTGATTATGACCATGTTCGAAAAAATTATCTTTAACATCATAATCTTATAGCAATTTACTGAATTTCCTACATAATTTATCTATCCAATACCAGGTATTTCTCAAAAGTCGCTCACCCCTATACCTTTTTTTATTTTTTTTTTCAGATAAAAGACGAGATTTGGTACATTAGTATATAGACATAAATCAAAATTGATGGACGTATCCAATTGTTTTTTGACAGTTCCTGTTTTACCGGAAATGACTACAACTTTTGATATTTAAATGACACCCTCGGTATTTTTGTACTTTATTCGATAGAAAATGATACTCTGAATAGAATGACATATCATATGTCTACTTTTGACATTTTCGCTTGGAAAAAAAATTTAAAATTTCAATCTACTTATAGTATGTCCCCCGATTGTCTTTACAAGAGAAAAAAAAAACTTTTTGATTATTGATACATATATTGAGAAAATGAGAAAAATGCTTTCAGTACAAAATTTTTTGCTTGTTCTAAAATGGATAATTCCGTTTATACTTTTCCAAATTTCCATAGCGTTCTAGAGAAAATTTCAAAAACATGAAAATGTAGATAGTTAAATTTCTACTAAGTCCTAAAAATCAAAACACGTTTCTATGATAATATAAATTTAGTTTTCATTCTTTGATAGATTGTTATTGATATCATTTTAATTAACGTCATATTTTAGTTCGGTGCTACGGAAAGGATGATAATAGTTATCGGAAAATGTAATACTTTAGCAACAGAAAAAAATATGACGAAATTTAAAATTAGTAATAACGATCTATACAAAGAATCAAATCGAAATTATATTACCATAGAAACGCCTTTTGATTTTTAGGATTCGGAAAAAATTTAACCATATTTTTATCTTTTTTTTTTAATTTTCTCTAAAACGGTATGGAAATGTTGAAAAGTATAAGCGGGATTAACCATTTCAGAACAAGCAAATTTTTTTATGGATAATGCATTTTTTTCAAAAGGTCAATAATAAAAAAGTTTTTCCTCTTGTAAAAACTTTTCGGAAACACACTGTAGAGTGCCATCGCTGTGTTAAAAACACTAATCTATACTAATATACAGGGTGTCCCAGGAATTAATGCAAATATTTTAAGGGGTGGTAGATCTCGATAAAAGAAACATATTTTCTCTCTATCGTTTTTCAAATAAGTCCAAAATAACGGAGTTATTTTACTTTGAAAATTTCCAAAAAAAAAAGATTTTTTGCTAAAATTTTGACAACCACTGGATCTTTTTTGGATTTTCTTTCTTGTAAATTTAATCTACTACCTATGTTGCCATATTATCAAGAAATTATGTTTTTTAACTAAAAACTAAAAAGATTTCCAAAATATTTTCCAAAAAATTTCGAATTTTCAAAATTTTTTTTTCGCGAAAAAAACTTTATAGGCGTGTTTCTGGGGGTGTCAGTTAAAATATTTGCGCTTATTTCTGGGACACCCTGTATAAAATCCTTAAATGACTGACATACTGATTAATCACGATCCTGCTCAAACCACTCAACGTAAGAAGCTCAATTTTGGCATACAGGTTGACTCTAGGATGTAGAGGTTCGATAAGAAGGGATTTTTCGAAATTCCAGTTCCAGGAGGCTGAAACCACCCCTCACAGATTACAATATTTTTTATTTAAAAGATGGTCAAGTTTCAGAAAAAACGCTTAAACACGTATATTTTATTTTGTTTTTTACATATTTTAAGATTTTTTAAAAATGTATACAGGGTGTTTCGAAAAATCTGGTCATTGATTAATCACGATCCTTCTTAAAGCGCTTGACGTAAAAAGCTGATTTTTGGAAAACTTGACTTTAGAGTGTAGAGGTTCGATAATAAGGGATTTTTCGAAACTCGAATTCTAAGGGGGTGAAACTATCCCCCATATATTAAAATATTTTTTATTTAAAAACCGGTGAGTTTTTCGGAAAAACTCTTAAACAAGTATATTTTATTTTGTTGTTTTACATATTTTAAAATTTTTTAAAAATTTATACAGGGTGTTTCATAAAATATGACCATTGAGTAATCACGATTCTGCTTAAACTGCTTGACGTTTAAAGCTGATTTTTGGCAAACGGATTGACTGTGGGGTGTAGAGGTTCGATAAGGAGGGGTTTCTCGAATCTCAAATTCCAAGAGGGTGAAAACGCCCCTCAAATATTACAATATTTGTTATTTAAAAAACGGTTAGTCTTTCGGGAAAACGCTTGGACAAGCGTTTATTTGGTTTTTTTACAAATTTTGATTTTTTTTTAAAAAATCATACAGGGTGTTCTAAAAAGTTGGGTAATTACTTAAACACGATTCTGCTTAAACTGTTTGACGTATAAAAAACATATTTTTGGCAAACGGATTTTTCAAAAGTCAAATTCCAACGAGATGAAACTACCCAAACCAAACCAAACCAAATCAAATATTACCAAGTTATATAATAATATCGCCATATTGTTTTCTCTCATGCTGGCATAAATGTGAGAAAATTTTATCCAGTTTGTATGTTAATAGAAATTCTTGCTTTGCTTTATCATCACCATTACAAACGATTAATTCAAAAACTTGAAAAAACAGATTTGATCATCTAATTTTTTAAACTTTTTCGTGTCTTGTCCTGGCAGGATAAAAGATACTCAAATCGTATTTTTAATGATATCTCAATTTTTTTCAAATAGAACAAGGGTGGAACATCAAATAAGGCAACAGCATACCATTAGCATATAAATCTTTTTAAACTAAGGTCTTGTGTAATATTCACAAATTTATTCAAATATTCCAGCTGCTAACGAGCTAGGTCAAAAATTTAGAGAAACGGGTAATTTTCAAAATTGCTGCGCTATACTTCCACACAAGGTATAATTAACTATAACCGTTTATCATAACCTAAAAAAGAGACAAAGAAGGTACCGGAATAAACACCGGGAAACCAACAATTCGTGTCTCTAAATCCTAATAAAAAGGCCCGTATAAAATGTTCTAGTTTTGTACGGCGGCGGCGTTGGAATTTAAGTTCGTACATTATTGTTACGAAGAAAATTAGAACAAAAGAAAACATAACCGTTTAGTTTTATTCCATAATAAATTTTAAAGATTATTACTTAGAAGAACATGTATAAACTGTTAGGAAATAAAGCGTTTGCGTTTTCAACTTTACCATTTTTGTTTGTAAAAGAACATACATTTGACATACAGGGTGGCGCCTCTCATACGCCTCGGACGCTCCAAGGAAAACGGTATATCGAAGTGAAATTTTGGTAGCATACGTAGGTTAACTGAAAGCATTTTATAAAAATATATAGAATTATACAGGGTGTCCCCAAAAAAAGTTACATATCAAAGTTGTGTTTTTTCTAATGGAACACCCTATATTTAATTGATTTTCGCATTCTAGGAAAAAAATAAAGGTGAGTTTTATTAAAGAAGCATATAACAAAAATCTAAGGATTTTGACATATTTCACATTTTGTGAAAATAAAGAGTAAATTTTAAATTTCGATAACAGCTACCTAAATTTTAGTTGACCTTGTATAGCCTGATATTTAATTACAGTAACCATTGTATGTTAAACCAAATTGAAATTTGACCCGAAAAGTTATACAGGGTGAGACAAAATTAATATGAAACATTAGCCACATTTCAAAGCTAGTTACTCCTTTATTTTAAATGGAACACCTAGTATATTATTCCGGTGTTCAATGAGGAATTCAAATATCTTTAAAATATTATTAAGGTTGCCTACCTCTCAGACAAAGATTTTCCTAGATATTTTAATTATTACGATTTTGTGTCAGTAGATTTTCATTATTTGAAAAAATCTTAGTGGCTGTGATATACCTTTTGTTAATTTAACAAAAAATAAAGAATGTAGAGTAAAATACTCAACGGTAATAGAAAGATACACGTTTAAAACATATTTAGAATTAAAACTAGATATGAACCTGTAATTTATGTGACAAAAATTAGCTAGTTGAAATCAAATGCTCAAAATGCTTCCTTTCCTGTTAACTGCATAAAATTCATTTTAGAAGGCATATGTTCTATCTCGAAAAGCAGCTATAATAATTTCTCTCATGTTGTCGACAATAATAGTTGGTCGAGTTTTGTAAACACTGTCTTTAACATATCCCCATAAAAAAACCCAGACTAGATAAAATCAGGAGCTTTTAAGTATTCTATTAATTGGTGAATGTATTGATGCACTAATGTACGAAATGTTTGCATTTTCGGCAAATTTCTGAGAATTTTTTTTTTGTTTTAACTGACACAAAATGATAACTAGTTGTTAAAGTTGGACTAATTAGACAGCTCTGTTGAAATAACGTCAGACGTATCACAGCCACCTAGATTTTATCAAATAATAAAGAGCTGCTCAGATCAAATCATGTAAATGAAAATATCTAGGAAAATCTTCGTTTGAGGGGTAGGAAACCTTAGTACTTTGAAGAGACGTGAATTCTCCATTGAATATCGGAATAATATACTGGGTGTTCTATTTAAAATAAAAGAGTAACATGCTTTTAAAGGTGACCAATGTTCAATATTAATTTTGTCTCACCCTGTATAACTTTTTGGATCAAGTTTTAATTTGATTTAAAGTACAATAGTTAATTTAACTACATATTAGGCTATACGGGGTAAATTAGATTTATATATAAATAGCTTTTATTGTAATTTAAAAAATTGTTCTTTATTTTTAGAAAATGTTAAATATATCAAAAACCTTACATTTTAGTCATATAATTCTCTGATAAAACTCACCTTTATTTTTCTGCGAGAATCCGAAAATTAATTAATATATAGGGTGTTCCATTACAAAAAACACAACTTTGATATGTAAATTTTTGGGGGGAAACTCTGTAGAGCTCTCTATATTTTTAAAAAATTCGCTGAATTAACCTACATATGCTCACAAAATTTCATTTCAATACAAACTGTCATTCTCCTTGGAGCCCCGCGGCGTATGAGAGGCGCCACCCTGTACACATACATGAAAATTTTATTTATTAACAACGGTTTTATTTTAATATTTATCTCAAAATATTTGATGACAATTTTTATTTTTACTTACTGCCCATTTTCGCTTTAAACATCCCAAGTAGCATTTTTGGACAGATTTTTTGGTAATGTTTCTAATAATTGTGTCTGTTTCTTTACACAAAATGGAAACGGTAGGTATGCCACAAATAAGAAACATTTTCGAAACCTATATATTTTATATGGTTTATTACGTGTGTTACCAATGTTGTGGCACTAGCCGTTTCCTGAAATGTTTCGATGCAGAATTTAGAGGAAATATTTCGAAACATTTTCTGTAATTTGTGTCCAAGATGTTTCCTTTTTCAGCTGCCACTCTTTCTAAATGTGATAAAACAAAATACCAAATTAAGATCGTCTATGTCTGTGTGTGGATTTCAAAATGAAAACAACCATCAACAATGTCGACCTCCTCCATAATTTTTTTTAAATCTTTATTTTTAGGTTTTCTAGCACAAAAAATGTCTGGCAAAAGGCAAATTCATCGTTGAATTTAACAATATACTTTGATATTTTAATGCCCCTTCTATATATCATTATTTGTTGCTACAAAATACCTATATATACGATATATATTTTTTTTTTGGAAATATAGATTTTTATTTCTATATCATGGTTCTGAGAATAAAAATATATAAATCAATGTAAATAGAACGCGTTCTTATGAGTTTAAAAGCTCAACATCCGATAAAAACATATATTTTTGGTTAAAAACGTTATAACTAGCCAACATGGCGGTATTTTAATTCATTATTTTATAAAATTGAGATATACTAGCGTGTACCCGCGACTTCGTTCGCTTCGAATTAATAATTTGTAATGGTGATGATAAAGCAAAGCAAGAATTTCCATTAACATACAAACTGGATAAAATTTTCTCACATTTATGTCTGCATGAGAAAAAACAATATGGCTATATTATTATATAACTTGGTAATATTTGAGGGGTAGTTTCATTTCGTTGGAATTTGACTTTCGAAAAATCCGTTTACCAAAATAAGCTTTTTAGGTACGTCAAGTAGTTTAAGCAGAATCGTGGTTAATCAATTACCCAACTTTTTGGAACACCCTGTATGATTTTTTTAAAAAATTCAAAATATGTAAAAAAACAAAATAAATTATACGTGTCCAAGCGTTTTCCCGAAAGACTAACCGCTTTTTAAATAACAAATATTGTAATATTTAAGGGGCGTTTTCACCCTCTTGGAATTTGAGATTCGAGAAACCCGTCCTTATCGAACCTCTACACCCCACAGTCAATCCGTTTGCCAAAAATCAGCTTTAAACGTCAAGCAGTTTAAGCAGAATCGTGATTACTCAATGATCATATTTTATAAAACACCCTGTATAAATTTTTAAAAAAATCTGAAAATATGTAAAACAACAAAATAAAATATACGTGTTTAAGAGTTTTTCCGAAAAACTCACCGGTTTTTAAATAAAATATATTCTAATATTTGAAGGTTGAAGGTTTCACCCCCTTAGAATTCGAATTTCGAAAAATCCCTTCTTATCGAACCTCTACACCCTAAAGTCAATCCGTTTTCCAAAAATCAGCTTTTTACGTGAAGTGCTTTAAGCAGGATCCTGATTAATCAATGACCAGATTTTTCGATACACCCTGTATACATTTTTAAAAAATCTTAAAATGTGTAAAAAACAAAATAAAATATACGTGTTTAAGCGTTTTTTCGGAAACTTGACCGTTTTTAAACAAAAAATATTGTAATATTTGAGGGGTGGTTTCACTCTCTTGGAACTGGAATTTCGAAAAATCCCTACTTATCGAACCTCTACACTGTATGCCAAAATTGAGCTTCTTACGTTGAGTGGTTTGAGCAGGATCGTGATTAATCAGTGAGTCAGTCACTTAAGGATTTTATAATACATTAGTATAAATTTATGTCTAAAAAGAGAGAAAGTCAATAAACCTGTCACAAGGTATAGATGTTACGGTTAAGGTTCGATGTTCGGTTAATGTCGACATTACCCAGTTAATCTCGAGAATAACACACAACAAAACCAAAAACATAACTTAACCCAAACATTAACGTGTTAATGTCGACATTAACCGAACATCGGACTTTAACCGTAACATATACATTGTGTACAGGGTGGGTCAAATTCGACGCTTTTAAATGGAAACACCCTTTTCTATAGGAGATAGACGAAAACTAATATCGGTGTCTGGAGCTCAATTTTCATCAAAAATATGATGGTGAAAACCGCATATCAATATCTGTTACCGTTTCGGAGTTACGGGGTGTTTTTCAAAAATGTGCATTTTTAACAAATCGCTGTAACTTTTTTGTTATGGAAAATTTTGTATTTCTATGAAAACATTTCCAAAGCACCTTTTTACGTAGAATTTAATGGTTTAAGTATAATTTTTTTAACATTAATAATTTAAGAGTTATCAACAGAAAAATTGATTTTTTATTTGGGACACCCTCTATATTTTTAATTAACTGAAAAGAATTTAAAATTACCTTTCAAAAATATAGCACACTTGATATTTTGTTATAATCCCCTTCGAAATACAGAATTTTTAAGTTCGCCACTTTTAATTAGTAGGCTTTGAACCCCTTATTGATGATATGCCCGTAATGGAACTCGAAAACATATTTTTCCAGCAGACGACGCACCGCCTCTGAACGCTGAAGTTATTAGCAAATGTTTGCAACCAATTTCAAGAATAATTGGATAGCTAACCAAAATCCCAGCCGTTGGCTGTCGAGGCCGCCTGACTTAGAGCCCATGGATCTAATCCTATGGATATATTTGCGAATAAAGGTTCCTTATTCTTCCGTATAATCTAGACAAGAATTAAAAATACTTTAGCAGTTATGAAAGGGTATCTTTCACCCCTACTGAGTTAATGAATTTCGCGAGAAATGTTCAAAAACTGTCCCGTCTGTCCATAACAGATATAAGGTCGATATGTCGAACACCTGTAGCAAAATCTCATGTCTTGGTTTGCTATTTATTTTTATTGTTATTAGATATAGTTTAAATGCGTTGATGTTGGTTAAATATATTTTAAATTGTTATGAAATTCTGCATCTCTCATAGCAAATATTATTTTCGTTTTAATTGATGCTCACAGCTAGAATTTTTTTGCATTACAGCCGGTGCCGTTCAAAGCCTACTTATTTAAAGCGGGCGAATTTTTATATACTCTATATCTCGAAGAGCAAAATATCAAGTGTGTTATATTTTTGGAAAGGTAATTTTAAATCCTTTTCAATAAATTAAAAATATACAGGGTGTCCCATATAAAAAATCAAATTTTCTGTTGATAATTCTTAAATTATTAATTTAAAAAAAATTATACTTAAACCATTAAATTCTACGTAAAAAGGTGCTTTGGAAATGTTTTATAAAAATACAAAATTTTCCATAGCAAAAAAATTACAGTGATTTGTTAAAAATGCATATTTTTGAAAAACACCCCGTAACTCCGAAACGGTAACAGATATCGATATGCGGTTTTCACCATCATGTTTTTGACAAAAATTGAGCTACAGACACCGATATTAGTTTTTGTCTATCTCCTATAGATAAGGGTGTTTCCATTTAAAAGCGTCGAATTTGACCCACCCTGTACATTTTAGTTGCTTAATTATCAAAGGCTAATGACTAGTTCTGCCTACACTGTTCTTGGCCATACACATAGATAGAATTCATATCAATCATAATTCAGAATTTAATTCGTTATTCATATATTGAATAGACAATTAATGAGTTATTAATTATTTTATTTAATAATATTTAGTTAACAGGTTATTTCTTTCCAAATTAGCCATTCTATGATTTAATCTACCTAATTTGTAACCCACCAAGTATGTTCAAGATAAAATATTGTACGAAAAAAAATATTTATGTATAGACATTGTACTAAATATAAAATATAATTATTTCCTAAAGCACATTTGAACTGTGAATATTACAGCTAAGGCAGATGATATAAAAACTAATGTACCAGGCCGCTAATGTTTTTTTTAAACAAAGGCGTTGTCGTAATGTGCAATGTTAACTATGAAGTTTTTTATTTTCTTTTGTTTGAAGCACATATCTCCTGTTACATCTCTGAATTAATTATTTTCTTTGTTTTTATTATATCCAACAAATGGTCCCGCATCTGTTTGAAATAATGTGGTTCTCTCAAATAATAAAAATTGATACCCCATTGGCGTAACAAGAATTAAATTTCCATTTAGTTTTTAAGTCGGTGCCAGAGAGCCAAATGTATTTTGTATCTCAGATTAATCTATACTTACACTTACAATTACTAAAAACTTTTGATTGATGTTTAAAGTTATGACAGAATTATCTAAAAAGAGAATTTTACTAATAAAAAGTTACATGAGAACCTTTTTCTTTTGTACATATCGACACTGAGATGCAAAAAAAACGCAACGGGAAATTTTAAAATGTAATATCTTTTTTATTTTTAGACCTATATCCAGGGGTGGATGGGGAAGTGGAAATCGACCCGGGAAGAACAGGCATCCGGCCCAACCCACAAAAACAAAATGACCATAATGAAGAAACATATTTTATTTATTAATATATAAGTAAGGGTGTTTTTCTTTCGTGGGAAAAAGTTTTTTGCCTTTCGCGAAAAAGCTCTTTCGGTTTAAAAAAAAAATAAATTACCTTGATCAAAATTTTCATAAAGATCATTATTGGGTCGGACATCTGACATTTTTACTACAAAATGGCTCAGTTTTACAGGGTTCTACTGTTTTATTTCCATTATCGATAACGGTAATTTGATTTTGAATAGGCTACGATTTTGAGTCACGATTTTGAGAAACTTTATAACTTTCTGATTCATTCAGTTCAGCTGACCCAATCCTCTGTAAAATACATTATTTTTAGCTGTTCAGGTATATACTTTCTTACAAATTGTAGAAAGAAATTCCCTCTTTTCTGGTACAGCAGCAGCCTCGTCATGTATACATGTTTTAATTTTGGTTATAATTTTCATCACGTAACTTTTCCTAGTTTCTACATTTGGCATCTTGTATGATAATGCCATGACTCAAACGAAAAAAACCTAGGCAATACCTAAGCAGTGGATATAATAAAAGAATAGTGGTAAAACTATACAGAATGAATCTTAAATAAGTGCAATTCGTAGCTGTTTCGTTCATTCAGTTAAAAACACGTATAGTTTTTAACTGAATGAACCGCGGTCGCCATTAAAACTGCAGCATATTTTAAGTTATTATATAGTTCTTATCACGAAATTTTTCCTCTTACTTTTCTACATTACTCAAACGAAACTAGGCAAAACCCTAGCTGGTATGTTACAGTCCATAATAAGAATATTTGGATTTTCGAGACATATTAATATTTTATTATCTAATCTAGTTTAAACCTTATTTATCATCTGCTGTCTCAGCAATTTTTAGTAAATTCATTTTAGCAAGATTTTAAACAACAATTTAGACTTGGCTTTTAGTTCGTTCCCAATTCAAACCAAGCATAGAGCCAAGCAATTCAAACCAAGCCTGTATATTGCCAGACTTTCCTGTATATTTTAGAAAACTTTTTAGAAGTTCCTGTTCACCGCAAATTTTCCCACGGTATAGTTTCTTAATCTCTGATATTACGGCACTAAAAGAGATGCAAATACCGAAAAATTGAGATGGCTCAAATTTTTTTAAAAATAAATCTATTTTTTTAATTTCCAAACTTTAATAACTCGATTGGGGACTTATTTGAAACTCGGTAAAGAGAATATATTATGTTTCTTTTATTGAGATCTACCAGCCCTGAAAATATTTGCACTTATAGACTCACCTTGAATAGTAAAAATTTTCAAACCGAACAGACAACAGATGTTTATTAAAATTATAAGTGTCCCAGGGAAAGACATCTTACAATAGTTATTTTTTACAAATTGGTGTTTATGTTTAAAGACAACTGACGATTATACTGATGCAAATTGATTAGTGAGTTATGGAGTCACTAAGAATCTTACGTCACTTTAGTTACAAGATTAACCATTTAATTTTCGCTAATCCAATCTTTTTTTGAGCTCTGCTCGGGACCAGCCTACCGGCCCATCTTCCCACCGGCCCACCGGGAATTTTCCCGTTTTCCCATATGGCCCATCCACCCCTGCCTATATCCTTGATTTTTTTAGCAAACTGTATATAAATATCTCAACATTAATTCGTAAACTCAGTTTATTATAAACTTTAGTATTTGATTTATTATACAGGGTTAATCGCAGACTGGTTTTTGTCCTATCTTTAAAACACCTTGTGCAATAATTTCGTGAGGAAAGTTTTCTAAAACATTTTTTTCGGTCAGAACCATGTCTCCTGAATATTTAGTTTTTTGACTCATGTCAACACATGCCTTGGTTAATTTTTAAGAGCAAAATAAACTTGCCACAAACATTTTCCAATTTTTTCAATTATCGTTACTTTTTGATCTTATTCTTCATAATGACGGGGTGGCTTTGCTGATTATTGTTTTGTACCGAGTGTCCCACTAAGAATAGCTCTTGGCTATGTCTCGGAAAGTATTGGCCGTAGAACCTGAAGAAAAAAATTTTTATATGAATATGCCATGAGAAATTGCTGGAAAATATTTTCAAGTTTGTAGAGTGGCCGCTAGAGGGCGCAACTGCTACGGCAAATAAGAAAATGCAATTTTTACAAAATTCTGCCTAGATAAGGGCTACTATGAATAATAGCTTCATAATCTTAAGAAAATTTCTGACTTTTTTTGTCAGAACCATTTTTCCCTATCTGCTAAAATAAAGTGGTGGGGGAAGGTTAGATCTGTTTTTATTTGAATATTAATAACTCTGGACTGGATGATCGGAACCCAACAAGCGATGGCTCGTTTAAAAGAGCGTTTTTACTCTATATTGTGCCATATAAACAATAATAATAAGCTTTTGAACGTAGACGCTAGTGGGCGTTGTCTTACAATTTAACAAACATTGCACGTTTTTTCAAAAAAATTAAACGCAATAGTATATGTAATTTTAACTGATAGTAAAGAGTAGTAAAAGATTAAAATTTTTTTTTTTAAGTTGTTTTTTTTTGTTTTATTAACAATTTATTTTACTTTCTGACGGTTCAGATGACACTTCGCAAGTTATACATTTAAAGTCTTTTTATACCCGGTACAACATATTAAAAAACGACTTAACAATGGCCTAGGAAATAGCAGTTAATGAAAAATTCTGTTAGGTCGACATCCTGAGAGTAAATTTTATTGATGGGGAGAAATTAATTACTTTAACCATATAGACCAATTGTGTCCCCTTTCTTTAGTTCTAAATCATTATACAATTTAGTGTTTTGATAAAAGCCAGTATCTGAGAGGATTTTACAGTGGTTCTCCATCTCCGATATCAGTCGTATCAATATTTATGGAACGAATGGTTGTCGTGTCGGCGTACTCAGTGATGAGGTGTTCTGGTGTGTCCCCATTTTCCTAACAGAATCCGCATGCGGCGTTGTTTCTTAGCTTCAATCTACTGAGGTTTTTATTGAGGAGACAGTGTCCTGTTACAAATCCCGTGACAATCCGAAGAATGTTCTTATTTAATTCAAGAAAAGTCCTAGTCAATTTGTTCCTAGAGCTTTAGACCTTTTGAGGTCTTAGACCATGTCAGGACCTTCCAGGTTCTTGGATCCTGCTTTAAGTTGGTTTCTACTTATTACAAAATCACATTGAAGCTTAAGAAGCAAAACGGTTCTGGCTCTGTCATAACCTTCTATCCCTTGGTGATTAGGTTAGGTTAGGCTTCTTTAGGCAATCTTCGTCGACACCTATATTTCGTCGCTTAGAAATTTACAAGGAAACTATTACTTTAGATTGATACACACTTAACTGATTTTAATATAACTGTACTTCTATTACTGAAAATAATGGTTTTCCTTTATTTTCTAATTATTTATAACAACGCAACCGACGAAGACATAAATATAGTATTCTTTCACCATCAAATTTGAGTTGAAGTTAAAAACCACTTAAACTTCTCTACGTAAAATTTTAACGCTCTTACTTTTACATAAAAATAAAACATAAATTTTATGTTAACGAAGCGCAATAAACCTGACAAAATGATATAGAAGCGCTTACTGAAAGACTATTTACAAAAACAGTAAAATATGTTTTAGAAATGTGAAGAATGGATATAAATTATGTAACCAAATAAATAAACGCTCATGCATACTCGAATTTATAAGTTTAACCACATGTTTTAGATAGTGACAAAATTAGCGCATACCAAAAAAGCAGATATCTCGGTACTATATATAAGTACTTTTAAGTAATGGGGCTTTTCACGACAAAAAGAAAGTACCTATGTAATTCTTAGAATAACTGAGATTATAATATCATAGATTTTCTGGATTATACAACTCTATGTATATTTTTCCTATATAGAAAGATGTGATTAATAAGTGATAATCATTTAAGTGATTATAGCTTGGTGGCCATATTGTAATTGTCATTTTTTGAAATATCAATTCAGAAGTCATTTCTGTCAGTTCCACAAAATATCCCGTCAATTCTTATAACAAAATGACAAAATAAGAGAATATATGTACTCTATGTCGTTGTATAATCTTTTGAATACAACTCGATGTTTCGGGATTGCCTAAAACTTTTGCCTGACACTCAATGCGATACCGGCAACATTACTCCTCCTTCGAAGAAGATGAACAGTGCTTTCCATAAAATCAATAAAATGAAAAATATACGAAATAATATACATGTACCGGCAAAAAAAGAAACAAGCCCTATAACATAGGATACAACATTTTAATGAACAGTGCTTTCCAGAAAATCAATAAAATGAAAAACACACAAAATAATATACATGTACTGATTTCTTTCGAAAATCGACAACTATGAAACTATGATCCCTTCCCGGGCACAAACGGTACATTGTGAGACAGGAAATTGTAGAAAGAAACATGGCCCTATAACATAGGATACAACATTTTAATGAACAGTGCTTTCCATAAAATCAATAAAATGAAAAATATAAGAAATATATATACATACGTGTACTGATTTCTTTCGAAAATCGACAACTATGAAACTATGATCCCTTCCCCGACACACGGTACATTGTGATACAGGAAATTGTAGAGAGAAACAAGGTCTATAACATAGGATACAACATTTTAATGAACAGTGCTTTCCATAAAATCAATAAAATGAAAACATACGAAATAATATATATGTACTGATTTCTTTCGAAAATCGACAAACCAAACCAAATCCAACCAACAGCAATTTTAAATAAAAAAATAATGGTATTTAAGATAATTACTAAACACCTAATTTTAAAAAGTTTTAACATCCTGTAACTCTAAAGCTACCCATTTCCATGTACATGTTTATAGGAACTTTTTTTCATATTTTTTAAATCAGGAATGAATGAGTACTTATTTAAGACTTTCGCAAGTTAATGATTTAAATTTTTTTTAAAGGTTGCTATTAGACATGGATTAAGTCAAATTAATAAAAGTGCGTTGATCTCATCAAGGAGGCCGAAATCCACAGAATATCTAAAGACAAGTTTTAATCGGCATTAAACTACTTACACTAACAAGAGGAAAAAGTCAGTGGCGTACATGCTTTTTTTAGAAAAAATATTCCAGTGATAACCCATATGCACGTCCCTGGTGAATATGCCGACACTTTTTTAGCTTTAAAATATGTCGCATTTATGGTAACTTTTACTCTCAAAATTCATTCGACCTCTGAAAGTACTTGGAAGAAAATTATAATAAATCGAAAAAATATTAAGAAAACATTAATTAAATTTAACATCCTGTAGCTACGAAACAAAGCAGAATCGGACCTATGTTGATACGAAAAATAAATCTTACTTTTTCGTGAGGAATCTCCCCACGAGAGATGGCACATGTTTTTTGAGACACCCTGTATATTTTTTCTGTCTTGACTCATTTCACATAGAGAAATATTTTACTTTAACCTTACGATATTTATAGACTGAAAATATATAATGTAATATATTCATTAATAAGCCTGCTTTATAATAATTAGTGATGGGATAAATCGAGCGAAAATTCGCTCGAGTACTCGATTATTGAAATAACCGGACATCGCTCGATTATGAACGAGCGATGCAAGTGAGTACCAAGAGACGAAGGCAAGCGATCCTAGAATGAAATAAATTGGAATCCGATTTTAATGTGACATACTCGATAAAAAGCCGAGCGAATTTTCTACATATATTATTGGTAGCAAATTTATACGCCGCGTATATGTATATATTTATCCGTTGTATCTGAGGGGACAAAAATTTACGACCTACATCGACAATGCTTTGAAATAAACTAAATCAAGCGATCAAGCGAATCGCTCGCCGCTTGCTACTTACCATTCATCACCGAAAGAATGTGTGCCCTGCGTACGCAACTTACTGCTTGGCGCTTGGCGTTAACGAGTACTTACCTTACAACAAGCGACGGACGGATGAAAAACCGTATTTTTAAATACGAGTGATATATATATATTTCGCTCGAGCGATCATTCGGTTATTGCAAACCCTTGAAACTGGAGTACTCGATTATTGAAGTTAATCGGTTTTTACCATTACTGCTTATATTATAAAATTAACAAATTATAGTAAAACATTTAATTAACCGGAAACATGGTGATACCGTAATATACCGTCCGTAGATTTTCTATTCCTAAATCGACTAAATGAATATATTACTGTGCCCAAATTGGGAAGTTAAATTAAACACAAGGTATTTCAATAGGTAAAGTTAAACTTAATTAACAAGATACTCTTATATGGGGAGAGGATATGAAAAGCCGAAATTTCAATTATTAGAACATGCTGGCGGGATTGTTTCAGCAGCAAAGTTCAGTGCATAGTCAGCAATTTATTTGAATTAATTAAATTTAATTTCTTTATTAATGAAATGTGTTTAATACTTTACAGGGATGCCACGTCAAATGGTATAGCAACATAAAAAATATAGGTATATTCCTGAGTACAACGATGGACCACACTTAATATTTCTTTTTTGTCATGGGTACTTTAACAACACTATTTATCAATAGCGGCTTAACCATGAGGTCAAATGGTCAATGTCCCCCCCCCCAAAAAAAATTAGGAGAAAATTTGAAAAACTTATTTAAATTATTATTAAAATTATAGTTTTATTTAAATTATAGTTTTTGTCACTTTTTTTCGTCCTAAAATATTCAAAACTATTCCCAATTTATCCAATTTTCGCTTGAAAACATTTTATTTTACCCATTTTCTCTACTGCCGGTCAAAATTTCATTTTGTCCTTCGTTTCCGCTATGTTTTACACGCATTAAACTCCAAGTGCCGCGGCTCGTGACGCTCACAAGGTAAGGTATACTACGTATAGAAAATACAATGGGTTAAGGTGCGATAGATATAGTTTATATTGGTCATTGACCGCGTCAAGCGTCATTCAGAAAAGGATTTGTAAGGTAGGCAACTTTATACTCTGCTGGCGTTATGACAATCTAGTAAGTCGGAGTGAGCAAAAATACGAAGTATTTGTTACGTAACTACTATAATTTGACGCTAGATTCCATGCGCTTGAGAAAATACTCGCCTTCTGTCTTTATTCAGTACATCTTATTTTACTAAGCGTGTTGACCGTACTCTTCGTAGACATGAAAACCGGCACCCAAGACCAGAGATGCCGACCCTTAGTATTATACACTTGTATTTGGTGGTTTACTGACAGACAATATAAAAAGTGGCGGTTTTTGTCTTTGTCTAGAAACCAGCGTGTTATTATTGTAATTTGTAATATTGTTTATTAGTTGAGAATCAATATAGTTGACTAAAGAATATCAAGTGCATTATTTCTATATAAATATATTACTGGGTGTTTATAAAAACTTAAATTATAAAACAACCTAGGTTTTTGTATCGTTTATCGCGTATCGCGTATAATGTTTGGTTTAGTCAATACAGGATGTCATTGAAATGGTGTAAAAAAAATCAGGGAGTGATAGTACTCCTAAAAATAGTAAAAAACGTTCCTATAAGTATAGGGCGGAAAATGCATATTAAGGGAGTTAGGGGCACTGAAAGGGTGGATTTAAAAAACGGTTGTTTTAAAATATAATATGATAAATTTCTAAAAAAAATGCTCTGCCATAAATTTTGACCCTAAATTAAATGGTGATACTGAAAAATTATTTGGAAAAGCGGAAAGGGTAGTTTTTGCAAGCATAGGGGGTTGTTTTTTGAATAACTTTTTTGAGGTTATCTTTTCTGCAACGTGGGTTCATTTTTTGAAAACTACATACTTTTTCCTACAAAAAAAATACTCTTGTTGTACAGCGCCCAGAGCGATGGTTTTCGAGAAAATTGAAGGCAAAAAGTCTGCTCTGATGGGTTGCTAACTGGTTAATCAACATAAACTTATGAAAGTTATGGCGGTTCAAAAGTAACCAAGTATTATCAAATAATTAATTGAAAAATCAAAATTTCCTGATTTTTAAAACATCTTATTGCTTTAAATAACGAAATAATCCACTAGATTTCTACTTCTGGGCTACTTGAAAGCTTTGGTTTACTGAGTGCCGATTAATACTGAAGAGCAACTACAGCAACGAATTATTGACTGTTCCAGTCAAATTTGGATAACACCAAGGATATTCCACAAGGTACGCAGATCTTGGAGCAGATGTCTGCATTGAAATGAATGGTGGTCACTTTAAACATTTACTATGAATGAATTGAGGAAGGCATTATCTTAATAAGGAATTTTCGTAATTGGTTTTTAAAGCAATAAGATGTTTTAAAAATCATGAAATTTTGATTTTCCAATTAATTATTTAATAACTACTTGGTTACTTTTGAACCGCCATAACATTTATAAGTTTATGTTGATTAACCAGTTAGCAAAACCCATCAGAGCAAACTCTTTGCCTTCAATTTTCTCGAAAACCATCGCTCTGGGCGATGTACATATGTACAACAAGAGTATGGGAGAGTGGGCGAAGATGACGCACTTAAGGGCAAAGACTTGTATTATTATCATATTAAAGATAGAAAAGCGAATTAGTGAGCAATAGAAAGTTCGGAGCGATGTTTATCATTGTACTTATTAAAATCAATTTAATACTTTATTAAAAAGGGGCAATTTCTAATTCCATAAAAAGTAACACTGCGTCATCTTATCCAGTAGGTAAGGGTAAGATGACGTATTTAATAACAAGAAACAAAATCAAATAATATATCATAATTTAATTAATGAAATATATTTATTATTAATAACAGCCTCAAATATTGCTTAATGGTATATGTATTTTATTTAAATTTCAAAACAAATATAATATAATGTAATTAAAATAACATCAGTTGAGTTAAAAAAGTAAGATGACATTAGAAACAAAATTAACGTCAAAACCAACATAAAAAACTTATTATCATAAATGGCATCTATAATGCAAATGATATAATCGAAATAAACAACACAAAATAACATAAAATCCGAGAAATTATTAAATAACTCAGGATCTGCAGCTATCGCAAACAAAGCCTTCGGCTGAATCGCAGTCAGTGCACGCCATGTGTGCCCAGTAACCGCAAATCGTGCATCTAAACCACATTTCTCTGTTCTTTCCGATATCTCCACAAATGACACATTTTTCGTGCTCCGAAACATCGCTCATATTATCTAGATCGTCATCGTCGCCAATTTCTTTTTCATCAAAACTGCTCGTCTCACTATCACTGTCCGGTAGCTTTGTTCTTTTTCTTTTGAGCTTCTTGTTTGTTTTCCTACTTTTTTTGGCAATATTTTTCTTTGCAGCATTTCTTGCTTTTTCATTCTTTTTTTGTTCTTTCTTTTCCAAATCATCTTTAAAGGGGGTGCTCGTTATTATCTGTGAATGTTGTTTTTCTCGCATATTCTTCCTAATAGTAGTTCCCTTTGCCTTTGGAATAGGCAAAACTTGTGCAACGGTGATAGGCTCTGGGTCGAAATATAATAATTGTTCTTCTGGGGGCGGTTATTGCCTACTAGTAGAGGGTTGGGGTGATTTTCTTTGCACTAGGGCTGCAGTAAAAGGTGTCCCATTACGTTGTAGTGAACCATACAGATTTTCTTCCTGAGAGCCAGAATTGAAGCTCTCAGCTAGAGTGAAGTCGTCTTCGGTGAATTTTTCTGGATTTAGTGGAAATATTCCAGCGGCAGAAAAACTGGAAACTCCCTTTTCCACGTTTGCAACCTGTTCATATGCTAGCCTGAAAATTTCGGCAACATCGTAAGGCGTCAATTTATTTTCTTTTTGCTCATCGCTAATTTTACTTTTCAAAAATAAGTTGCATTGCCTACTGTAAGCGTTCTTCAGAGGCGCAAAAAAAGTCAGATCGAGCGGCTGCCACTTGTGCGAAGTATGAGGTGGAATGCTGACCATAACTATCCCGTGACTTTTGCAAAATTCGCAAATAGATAAGGATATATGGCTCGTATGTTTGTCTAATACCAATAGAACTGGATTATCAACAGAAGATGATACTTTCGCCTGAAAGTGTTTAAACCACATCATGAAAACTTGTTCATTGCTCCATCCATTTTTTGTGCAGGTATAAATTGCTCCACATGGTCCATTCCTTTCCAACTGAGGGCTCATTCTTAACCTCGGGAAAATAAATAATGGCGGCACAAAACTACCTGTAGCATTCACGGCACAAATAACCGTAATATTTTTTCCGCGTTCCCAAGAACAAATAGAACCAAATTGTTTAATACCTTTAGGTGCTAGTCTTTTGCTTACTTACTTTGGGGTTGTAGAGCATCCTGTTTCATCGACGTTATACATTCGATCAGGACCAAAATGATATTTATTTTGAATTTGTTTCAAGTTGGCGAAAAAATTACTAACTTCTCTTTTATTAAAAGGTGATACTCTGTTTACACTTGTAGCCTCTGACTTCCTCAACGAAATATCTGGATTTCTCTTTAGAAAATTACTAAACCAATCTGGTCCAGCCATGGCTTGTTCACGGTTAAAGTTGTGTTTAATATTTTTCATCTCAGCATATTTATAAGCAGCTTGTCGGAGTTCTATAGCAGTTATTCCATAAAATAATTTACCAAGATGTTTAATACGATCAGCGATTTCTCGTTCTTGTGTTCTTGAAAATACTGGAGCTCGCCCAAGTGAGTCAGACTTGCTTTCTAAAATATTCTTCCTAATTTTAGCACGACGTCTTAGAGTTGCTTCGTGGATATCGAAACTTACAGCTACCTCACGAATTTTACAACCTTGTTCTATAGCATTAAGTGCAGAAGTAAGAGCTTCTTCAGTAAATGACCGTCTTTCAGTTTTTCGTTTGTATTTACCCATCTGAAAGAAATACCACTCATAACAAATCTTTAGTTATCAACAAAAAGCATTTGTAGGCAAAGATGACGCAAGTGAGGTAAAGATGACGCGCGTCATCTTTGCCACTTCGCCAAGCGTCATCTTAGCCAATTTGCAACGGACGAAAAAAATGGCCGAATCTACTTTTCATATAATTTATCACTAGTTCTAAGAGCTTAAGCTGATAGTCATGATCTAGACTACTCACGTTACTAAGAAAAAGTAAGTTTCTCTGACAGACAAAACGTTTACACCGAATAGTTTTTGAACTAATTTTTACAGCACCTGACGTCCTTCACACTTTGGCGGCCATATAAAGACTGATTGACATCCGACTCGCTGCTAACTTCATAGGCGCGGTTGTGTTTACCTAATAGGCACACATGGATGGAAAAATTAGTTTATAAACACGGCGTGACCGAAATGTTAACATGCGTCATCTTTCCAACTGCGTCATCTTAGCCGACTCTCCCCTACCTTTTTTGTAGGAAAAAGTATGAAGTTTTCAAAAAATGAACCCACGTTGCAAAAAAAATAACCTCAAAAAAGTTATTCACGAAATAACTCCCTACCCTTGCAAAAACTGCCCTTTTTGCTTTTCCAATAATTTTTTTAATCACCATTTGATTTAGGGTCAAAATATATGGCAGAGGATTTTTTTTTCGAAATTTTAACTCGTTTTTTAAGCCTGCAATTTCAAAACAACCGTTTTTGAAATTCACCCTTTCAGTGCCCCTAACTCCCTTAACATGCATTTTCCGCCCTATATTTATAGGAACTTTTTTTACTATTTTTAGGAGTACCTACTATCACCCCCTGAATTTTTTTACACCATTTCACTGACACCCTGTATAAATCAATGTTCAAATTTTTAATATCGAAAATAAAATTAGTTTTAGTTGCCGTAGCTTTGTCGTAGCCGAGAGTTTGAGATGCAAAGCAAAATTTGTGTAGGTAATAATTCATAATTTTCTGGTTCTGGATAAATGATGAACTCTTGTTGATTGATTCTGGAATAGACATTTTCAAATAGACAACAGATGGTGTTTCGTTTGTAAAATCGTGCGGTTAAAAGAAAACAATTGCTTACATTTCGAAAAACGTTTAGAGAAAGAATTGACTTAAAATATAAAAAAATGCGAAATAAAACTTTTAGAAATGTGTATGTGTATATATTATGTATTTATATTTCTGTGACATTATTATTTAAGTATCTTTTAAATCCTACCGTGGAAAATTTGTGTAAAGAACATTGACTGGATTTTTAGTGAAATGGCACTAGACCACCTGTTTAAAAATGTAAGGGTAGGTTTTATTTTAACATAATTTGTATTTATTTTTAGATTTTTTTTCCTTTAACGGAACATACAAATACCTTGTAAGAAACCAATCAAATTTGGTCGCGTCTTGAAAAAAATCGACGCAATATTTTTAGATATTGACGTCCCTATAATCTACAATAATAACCACGAGCCGCCACTGCTATTTATACTATGTAGTTTCAAGTCCGGCTCTGGATTTTTAAATTATTTAAGCACATTATATTCATCGTAACAATATTGATGAGCGCTAACTAACATTGAATAAGTAAAATAGAGCCAATTGAAAGATTCAAATAAATAATATCCTACTCGTATCAAATCATAATGAACGATCTGATAATATGAGTAATATTAATTTTATTATTGTAAATAAATCAACTTTTACAAACTAGTTTCTAATGTTCTACATGTTCGAAAGGATTACTATCCTCCCTAATGCAGAAATTTATTTTTCGTTCAATTTTGTTGTACGTTGTCGTTCGTATTATTTGTTGTATTTTGATGTTGTATTGTTGATTTTTATATTGTATTTGTTGTTGTATTTTGATATACTCTTTCGCCATTTCCAATCCATCCAGGAAAATGATGTGATTTTTTATATAATATTATATATTTTATATGGGTACGACCCTTTATTATTTATATTATTTATTTTAGGGGAGTATTATTTTTTATTATTTTATTTTATTTGATTTTCCGTATTCAGTGTTTTACCACACGTCATTGCTAAGTTTTAAAGCTCATCAATATTTTTAAGAAGAATAGATTAAATATTTTAAAAACCCAGAGCATGATTTGAAGTTGTTTTAAATAAATTGTGTTTAACTGTCTAAAACAAAAAAATAAGTGTAGTACGTCGTTGTACTCAGGAGACCGAATTCTTTCAAAATCCGAAATATAAAATGCAGGTCCGTATTTAAAAAAAAAGTTGGCCTATGTATCTCACAAATTATCAATTTAAAAATCTAAAAATACTATCAGGTAGGCTTCATAAAGTGGCTATGAGAATGTGCAATTAGTTTTTGGATTTTGTAGATATATGTATGGATTTGTAACGACAGAGAAAAATAAAATTGGTTTACAAAAAAATAACTCAGCAATCCTTGAAATGTTTGAAACTTTTTTGATAGCATCTTGGTGAACATCCCAAGGCGCAAGTCTGCTTCAATTTAATCTTGTTCGTATTTATTACGGTTTCCGAGATACCAGTGCTCGTAACCTGAATTTCTAGCACCCGGTATATTACCATATGACGTTTCATCTTTATAGTGTGACCAACGGATCTGTAGCTACGGGGTATCGGCAGGGGAACGCAGTTGTAAACAAGACACGCCCAATTTCATTCATAAAATAGGCATGGGCGTACGGTGTTTTATGAAAATAATGTGTATCATAAATATAAATTCTGATTAATAATTTTTTTTTCAAAAAACTTTATCCTATTTGAATCGTTACTGTTGAGTTAGCAGATAAACACACTAAAAGCTTTTATTAAAGCTCCCATAAATATTTTGAATAATTTTATTATTATGTGTTGTTAATATAATAGAAGAAATAATTACAGCTGGGGGTTGGAACCTTTGGTGTCACACAGCAAAATAAAACACTAAATCAGCACAATACACCAAAACACTTTTACTTTTACACTGGGCGCACGTTTCGCTAACCATGTTAACATCATCAGCAGATGATCAAGACTGAGTCTTGAGATATATTTATTTATATATCTGTACTAACTATATTTTTTTCTACAATACATAATTTTAGATATAACTATTTCCAGCAAAAAAAAAATTTGAAAATAGTTAACTTTGGAAGCGCAAACAAAACATAATTTTACTCACCAGTAGATCCAATATTGCCTATTACACCAGATATGGTATCGCTCCGCCAGCACTTTTTAAAGGTTAGGTCATTGTCTACCCATGTTTCATCCAAATAGATAATACTTGGCGATATTTTCGAATTTCGCGTATATATTTATATCTCTCTCTGCAATATAATGGGCCGCTCCATTAATATTTATCTGTTATTTTGACATTTACGCCAAAAAAATCCATTTGATTTTAATAACCCCTTAAGCGTTTCCCTGTCAAAGGAAAATTCGATTCTTCCTGCAATTTTTGCAAAAGCTTTCTAATTGTGGGGACGACTTTGAATTCGAGATAAAATCTATTTATCAAATTCCTGACCACTTGGAAATCAAAGTCGTCGAGCTCACGTAGCCGTTTCTTTCCAGGACTGCATATCATTTTATCGGGGTAAGTTTCCAGTCTTTTTTTATCTTCTGTGTGAATTTTTTTATAGCCGACACGCTAACTCCGGTATAAAGAGATATCCGCTCAAGTTTACGTTTAAGCGGCAACTTAAGCGAACTCTCTGTAGCTTCGTCGCAAACCCTGTTATGAACACAAGGAAATAAACCAAATGAGATTTCATCCACGTTTATTTACATTTATTTCAGTTTAGCTAAAATATTTAGGTAAAATGTGGTGCTTTTCATTTTAGCCAATATTTAATTTTAGTATTCTAATAATTACATTATTATTATTCTACTTGCCTATATAAATTAGCTATTATTTCTCTTGTCCTGACTATGTAGCGTCTTACCCTTAACAAATTTATTCATTTTAAAACACAAATATACGATCAAAATTAATATTAATAATTAAAAACTACGAACGAAAAACATTATAACAAGATAACAAAAAAACACATTTTAACTATTAAATATACGAAAAACATAGGAATAAAGTTTAGGATAACCGGTATAAAATAATGAAAGAAAGTAATAATGATCAAAAGAATGACACCGCCACTGGATATTTCAATAGTATTCAATATTTCTACTCTTTTCAGAAGTAACCGTGAAGTTGGGGATAAGGCTAGCGAATAGGAAAGGCGTAAAAGCCATGGCAACCGCGTGGTAACAAATCCTGTGACGTACTCTCGCCAATCATGTTCGATGAATAGACGGTCATGCGCGTCGATGCCGGTTTGCCAATGATATCGTTGAAATATCTTCACCTTTCGTAATAAGCAGATTATACAGAGTGAAAGAAATAAGTTATTAAATAAAACATATCCAACAATATGAACTACGTTAAAATTCCTTAGTAATATACGTCAGAATATATGCTAAACACATTATATATAATAAAAATATATTAAATTTATAGTTCATGTCTGGCAATTTTGCAATTTTATAGATAAACGTGGCAATATCGATTTTTTTTCTCGCATTCCTGCCGTAGCTTCAGATCCGCTGGTCAAACAGTACTTGGTGCACGTAATTTAGTCGTAGCGGTAGAACCCAAATACACGAAAAACGTTTCAAATAATGATAGAAGCAAACCACTTGGCATAGGTGGTATATACACATAAACAATCGATTTGACCCGCAGCACCTTATTGTAAGTGGAGGCAAATTCAAAATGGCGGCGTTTTTTTTAGAATTTCTGTTTTATTGCTTCTTTTTTGTTTTTTTTTAAGTTTTTAATCGATTAAATTAATTAGTGTAATTTGAATTCAAATGCTAATAATAATAGGATTAATACTACACTAAGTATATAAAATTCACCTACGCGCGAGATATGTTTTGGTTCAAATCAAAAATTTATTACAAGCAGCAGCGCACTAAGAAAGTAATTGTGAGAAGATCCCCTTCCGTCCCCCTTCCCCCCCAAACAAAAAAACAATCCAAAGAAAAAATATTTTACCAAGCGATACTGATCCAGAATCATGCGATGGTATTGTTTACGATGGTGCAACTCTTGTACACTTATTCAGGTGGAAAATATGGAATTCGCAGAGCGATAAGGCAACCAAAACTTTTCAAGCGATTTGAAGCCCATCACTGTCTTCCATTCCGGACGATGTCGTCAAAGTTCTTGCTAGCTTCACCGTTCAGATGTACAATCCACTTAGCACTACAACCAATACTGACACCACAAGAAAATAATTATTTTGTTTTTAAAACAAGCCAATTAATTTGATACCTCCGACTTCTGCAGCACTGTATCAACATATCCTAAGGGCTACTTACCAAGCTGGTCAAGTCTGGGGTCGTTCTTATGATATGGGTGACGTAACACCATCACCTGGATGAGGCTGGGTTGAAAAGAATTCAAAGTGGACTCCTCTATGGTCTGATCTTCCAAATGTATGGCAGACATTCCAAGAGCTAGCTAAATGCTCCTGTAATACTGGATGTAGCAGTAGTCGATGTAAATTCAAAAGAAGTGGTCTTCCATGTACACTGCAATGCACTTCCTGCAAAGACATGTGCACCAACAGTGTAATTCAAAAGTTGGTATTTTTAAATATTTTTATATTTTTCCGAGCTAGACTAACAAAAAGTTTCTGAGTAGACTTATTCTTTTTAATTTTTTATTTTAGTTTAGAAGATTCCGAAGACTAAGGAATGGTATCCGGCGCTATTTTGTAAAAAATCACGCCATTTTTTTTTTCTTAGAAACGCTGTACTTTTAATAAATTATAAAAGTTAACATTGCTTATCTATTAATTTCAACCCCATTAGTCTCATAAGAATTAAGTTAAGCTGCGCCATTTTGAATAATTCCGCCATTTTGAATCCTCTCGTAATAAGGTGCCTCCACTCGTAATAAGGTGCTGCGGGCCAAATCAACCTACTATATGTAAGTAAACTTTCTGCCAAGCGGTTTTATTCTGTCGCGATTTGAAACGTTTTTTGGTCTACCGCTACGACTAATTGTTCAAACTGAGATTAAGATTTATATTGGCATTTTGGTTCACCCAGTATAACAAAATAACTTTATAGGAAAATTTGTAACGAAAAAAATATCTATTAAAAATTAAAATCCTTATTTATTTTTTAAAAACGAATCTAATTTTTTCTTCAATTATTTTTGAAATAAATTACAAAATATGCGTTTTTTTTATTACAGTTCCATTTAATGACAGCTACAAAAACAAACTAACGCATTTAATTAGATCTTTAAATCGCTCGAGAGCAGCTGTAACTTTCCCTGTTTAATGGGCAATTCGGTGCATCGTTATTATTTATCATAAACCCCCGAAGTACAAGCAAGGCCTTAATACTCTAATCTAATCTCGCGCCGTCTCCCTTATTATTTCCTAAGATAACGCGAAACCTCATCTGCGAATAGGTTTATATGTCCGAAGTTCTCGGTTAATTTTATTGCTCGATGTTGCTCTCGCGACTTCCAGATAAGCCCCGTCGGTTACCGAGCGGATTAAACAGTTAAAACCGAGTCGTAAAACCCGACCCTAAACAAACAAGAACGCGCTTCGGATCCTATTTTGCCATATCTTCAAACTCTAACTTTCGCTTTTAAGATTGTAATAAGTTTGAGATACGCAACTAAATCTAAAATGAATATCAGTACATATATACAGGGTGTCCCAGTTCAAACGAAACAAGGCAATTTAAAGGCATTTCTGGTGCGAAAAGGACAAAACGGTGAAACACGTCAACTTTATTTTCGAAGGCGAAATAAGATGCGACTATTTTGACATCCACCCTTAAAATCTTAAATGTAATGCGGGGTCGAGTAGCACATCATTTGAAAGGTTATTAAAGCCTCTTTTCAGCGCCGTCTCATTTATGGAGTTTTTGTGGAAACATTTGGTGGAATCGGGCTGAAAAACAAACTTTTCATAAATTGATGATGCTTTGATATTTGATTAATTGTACAGGAATCGAAATGGGTCTAAAATAAGAAATTTAGATTAAATCAACAAAAGAGTTTGTTTAATGAATAATACACAAAAAGTAGTACCCTGCTTTGAAATAATTGTGGCGATTTACTGTTCCGTAGATGAAAAATGTACATTCATCCGAAAAGCACATGTTGAAAAGAAGACGTGGACTAGCCGATAAGAAACAAAAATGTAAACAAGTTTTTGGTAGGTAAAAAATTGTTTTTATTAATATCTTATCTTCTTTTGAGGCAGTACTGCTAAATCATTTTCATCTTGTCATTTAGTTCGGAAGTATTCTTAATATCCAACTTAATACCCAAACATCCACACTGTAAAAAGCAAAGCTACATGACCAGATTGAACGTACGGGGTTTAGAGAACAACGATACCGCCGACGCCCTCCGGGAAGCCATCAAAGAGTCCCTTCCACCGATAAATTCAATCTCAATCGTGGATGACCAAGGCTGGACACAACTAAGAGATGCGATTCATAAAACCAGCGAAGCAGTACTGGGAAAATCCAACAAAATGAAACAACCAGACTGGTTTAACGAAAATCAACCGCATATACAGGCTTTGTTGGAACAAAAGCATAGAGCACATCAAGCCGTCACTGCAAATCCACACAATCCAAGACTAGCAGACAACTTTAAGGCAGCCAGCAACACGCTCCGAAGAAACCTGCGCCAACTAAAGGATAACTGGTGGTCGCAAACAGCTAGATTCAGGAGTATGCCACGCATCACGACTATCGTAAATTCTTCGAGGCTGTAAAAGAAGTATACGGTCCAACTAAGAAGGCAAGATGCCCAATCATGGCACAAAATGGCGAACTTCTAAAAGAGGAAGAGCAAATCAGAAACCGATGGAAAGATCATTACAGCCATATCCTTAACCAAGAAAACAACCCCAATATGGAAGCACTCAACATAATACCTCAGTATAACAGCCTTGATGTATTAGACATTCCAATAACAGAACAGGAAATAAAGCACTCCATAAAACAGCTTAAAAACAACAAATCAGCTGGCTGTGACGCGATTCCGGCAGAAATATATAAGTGTACAACTAAAGAACTGATTGGTCGTCTTAAGGCTCTCTTCGATTTCATATGGAAAAGCGGAAAGGTACCTCAGGACTTTTGCAACGCGAATATAGTGAATATATTTAAGAACAAAGGAAGTGCATCAGACTGCGGAAACTACCGAGGAATTTCACTACTGGCTATCGGAGGAAAAATTCTTGCAAAAATTATGTCAAACCGCCTGCACCCACATATAGAAAAAATCCTCCCAGAATCGCAAACGGCTTTTCGCATCAACCGCGGTACCATCGATTCCATATTCTCCATCCGCCAACTACAGGAAAAAGTAAAAGAGCAGCAGTCTAAACTTTACGTGGCATTCATCGATCTAACAAAAGCCTTCGACTCTGTGAACAGAGATGCACTTTGGGCAATTATGAAAAAGTTCGGAGTACCCAACAAGTTTCTTACAGTGTGTAAAAGCCTCCATAATAACAACAAGTTGAGAGTGTCATATCATGGATCACTGTGCGATCCCTTCCTAACAAACACTGGAGTTAGGCAGGGATGTGTTTTAGCGCCTCTCCTATTCAATATATTCATGGCAGCGCTCGCCATTATAGTGGACAGCAAACTGCAGGAGAGAGGTTTGTGCATTAGATACAGATACGACGGCGGTCTGTTCAACATAAAAAGACTCAGGGCAAAAACACGTACAAAATTCATCACAGAACTTCAATACGCTGATGACTGTGCTCTAGTTGCAAATACGTTACAGCAATTGCAAGAAATGTTGAATACATATACATGGGCATACGAGGCTTTGGGACTTAAGCTGAACATGGATAAAACTAAAATCATATGCACTCCCCCGGAAGATCACAACAATGCTATAAAAATCGGAGAGGAGCTATTGGAAGATGTAGCGGAATTCAATTACCTTGGCAGTTTGATTTCGGAAAAGGCCAATATCGATTCTGAAATTCAGCACAGGATTAGCAGCACCTCAAGAGCATTCTGGAAATTAAAAGACAGGGTTTTCTACAATCATGACTTGAGCACAAAAACGAAACTTGCAGTGTACCGAGTAATAATAATTCCCACCATGTTATATGGAAGCGAAACCTGGGTGCCGTACCGCCGACACACGAACGCATTAAACAAGTTTCAACAGAGACATCTTAGACAACTATTAAGAATAAAATGGTTCCATCATGTCTCAAACGTGTCGGTCCTTGAAAAAGCTAACTGCGAGAGTATTGAAGTCATGATAACAAAGTCCCACTTAAGATGGGCTGGTCAAGTATGCAGAATGCAAGAAAACCGCATACCAAATTTTTGCTTTACGGTGAGCTTGTAGACGGTAAGAAGAGGCCGGGTGAACAACTCAAAAGGTACAAGGATATTTTCCACGAAAACTTAAAGGGAATTAACAAGCAGAATGAGTGGGAAGAAGCAGCTCACAATAGAACGGAATGGAGAAGAATTGTAAAGTCAGTTAACAGCGACAACCAAAAAGTAAAGAGGCCACAAAGCAATGAGATTTTTGAATGTCTGGAGTGCGGTAGACAGATAATATCACGTATCGGGCTTTTTAGTCACAGAAAAGCTCATGAAAGAAAACGCCTTGCGTGACCATCTTCTGGTGCGTGTCGAATACTCGTCAGCGAGTAATGGCAGTATGTGTATGTATGTATATGTATGTATGTATTCTTAATATTTTGTACGGCTTACTGTTCTTAGTATTATCGTAAGAGTATTTAGTATTATTGTGAATTGACGTGATGGTTTATTCTACTGCAGATAAAGTTGAGATAATTGAAATCTTCTTTAGTCATGACGGATGTGGCAATAGATAATAGACGTGCTGGAAATATTAGCTAAATTTAGAGAAATTGGAAGTGTTCTTACGAGAAGTTCCACCTGGTGTAGTTAACAATGAGGCGATGCAAATAGTAATTCTGGGACAAATCCATGCCGAACTAAGAATGAGTGTTAGACAATTGGCAACAGCCACAGGAATAAGTAAGAGTAGTGTTCACAGGGTACTAAAGTTCCACAAATTCCATCCTTACAAACTTCATCTGGTCCAAGAATTGAACGAAGATGATTACGACAGACGATTATAATTCTGTGAAGAACTAAGTGAAATGCTCATTGCTACTCCACGTCTTCTTTTTAACATGTGCTTTTCGGACGAATGTAAATTTTTCCTCAATGGAATTTCTGAACTACTCTGTAGGAGTTAAAATATTTTCCTTCAGTTAATAATTCAGTCAAATTCAGTTAATAACGACAACCAAAAAGTAATGAGGCAACAAAGTAATGAGATTTTTGAATGTCCGGAGTGCGGAAGATACATCACGTATCGGGCTTTTCAGTCACGGAAAAGCTCATGACAGGAAACGCCTTGCGTAACCATCTTGTTAGCGAGTAATGGCAGTAAGTAAAATATTTTCCCGATATATAAAATTTGCACTATTGCCGGACCCGTATGTATCTGATAACAAACTTTGATGATTGATATTCATATACCTTTTTTCATGTGATTATGCATCCGTTGTCCGACGATACGATGATACGATATTAATTTTATTGGTTGAATTTAAAGACTTCGATTGGTTAACCGTTTCTAACCAATTGAAGTCTTTAAAGTCAACCAATAAAATTAATATCGGACCATCATATCAACGGATAACGGACGCATGAAAATCAAGCTTAAATCATAGTGATTTTCAAAAACGGCTGAATAGATTAAATGTTAAATGCTTTCTGATTTGTTGGATTCGTCTCCACACCGAATAACAGAATAACTACTAAAGAATTTTACAGATATTTTTTAAATGCTTGGAACTCCGTAATCTTCCGTAATTGACAGCTCACGTCACGTACACTTTTAGCTTATTCTAATATCCCCAAGTTTGATGAAATGTACTAGACAATAGTGTAAATATACTAGACATTACCCAATAGCAATTCAAGGAAATATATTGGCCATAGTGAGAAAATATCATATTCAACACAATCATTTTTGGTAAACTCTGTCCCTAATAGTTTCTGAAAAATAAAATTAATTTTTTTAAAAAGGTCCGATTAAATGAATATCTCCGAAAGTAAAGTTCCGAAAAAATTCGTAATATATCTACAAATTCATTTACCCACTAGTAGTTACAAAAAGCATTTTAGGTAAACTCTGTCTCTAATAGTTTCTGAAAAATAAATATAATTTTTTTAAAAAGGTCCGATTAAATGAATATCTCCGAAACTAAAGTTCCAAAAAAAATCGTAATATATCTAGAAATTCATTTACCCACTAGTAGTTATAAAAATCATTTTTGGTAAACTCTGTCTCTAATAGTCTCTGAAAAATAAAATTAATTTTTTTAAAAATGTCCGATTAAATGAATATCTCCGAAACTAAAGTTCCAAAAAATTCGTAATATATCTACAAATTCATTTACCCACTAGTAGTTATAAAAAGCATTTTAGGTAAACTCTGTCTCTAATAGTTTCTGAAAAATATTTTTTTTTTTAAAAAGTCCGATTAAATTAATATCTCCGAAACTAAAGTTCCAAAAAAATTCGTAATATATCTACAAATTCATTTACCCGCTAGTAGTAATAAAAAGCATTTTTGGTAAACTCTGTCTCTAATAGTTTCTGAAAAATAAAATTAATTTTTTTAAAAAGGCCCGATTAAATTTATATCTCCGAAAGTTAAGTTCCGAAAAAATTCGTAAAGCCGGGTCCACATATGTAGCACTCTATTGTATCAGGATCATGTATCACGTATCAAGAGCTTGTAAGTATGGACGTTTATTTGGGCTGTGTCGAGTGAATATGCATATCGTGCCAAAGTAAGCGTCCATACTTATAAAATTCATATGTATCACCGTACAAGCGTGCGTATCAGTGTATGTGGACGGTACAACAAATCACCTTGTATCGTCGTATCATATTCATCAATTCTTGTCAGCGAACCCTCGATGTCCCTTTGATGATCGGAGAAAAACCGCCTCAAGACGGGTCACGGCGTATCAAGTCAATTATATCGTTATACTGTATCAAAACACGTCCAAATGACAGATCGTAAGACGTGTATCCGATACGCAGTGTTAAGATACGCGCCAAAATTCGGATTGGCATGTATCAGATACGGTATCACAAAGGTGTACCATATGATCGCGTTAATTCGGCGTCCAAACTAGTCATCATGATATATGTTGGTGCAACGAGACGGAGATATGATACACCAAGATGCTACATATGTGGACCCGGCTTAATATATCTACAAATTCATTTACCCACTAGTAGTTATAAAAAGCATTTTTGGTAAACTCTGTCCCTAATAGTTTCTGAAAAATAAAATTAGTTTTTTTAAAAAGGTCCGATTAAATGAATATCTCCGAAACTAAAGTTCCAAAAAAATTCGTAATATATCTTGACATTCTAGAAAGATATTGCAAAAGATAGGGAACAAATGATAACTGTGAAGTCGATTGGTCTCGATCATTCCAGATCATCCGTACCACAACATGCTCAATAAAAAACTCTCGCTTAACTTCGTCGCTATTAAGTGTAACAAAGTTAGCCACGTCAGCTAGTAAATTCATAAATATTATTATATCAAAACCGAAAAGACAGCTTTTTTTTTCAAAACCAAGTAAAAATAATAAAATGTTACAGGAATATAAAATTTACGCTCTTATAAACTTCTTGTTCGGTGTAGTTAATTTATAGCATTCTTTACCCCCTGACTTAAACATAAACCTCGTCGGTTACCCAAGGATTAAACAGATCAAACTGACATATAAAATTCACCCTTTATCAATTTAACTTGTAGAAGGCGCCCTGTTTATCTCGAATATTTTCAGTGGTTTAAGTCTTCCAACTAGGTCAAGGGTCAAAGTTCAAAATTGTGTGTATTTTTTTTTCATTCGTTCCTTAAGTCAATATTTTTTGTCTCTTTTGGCGTGAACCGTGAGACAATTCTGAGTATTTAGTATTTTCGTTTCTGTTGTACAAAGAACACTTTTTTGTTATCTGCACTTTTTCTAAGGCACATGTGAAATTTAAGTCTCACCTAGGGATCTAACACAAGTTTTGTAGAGATAACTTTTGTCTTTTTATTTATATCAAAATTATTCTAAATGATATCCCAAAGTACGCTTAATATTCGGTTAGTTTTGTTTATCTGTTTCTTATTTCGTTACATTAATGCGAAATAAGGCTATTTGTTTTAGTATCTGAATGAGTGGGCTCTTGAATAACAAAATTTGTTCTATTGATTAGTTTTCCACAACTAGTTTGTGTTCTTCCATGGGTTAAAAGACCCATGGGTATCTCAGTTGAGTAAAAAATGTATATGTAATACTGCCAAAATATCATTGTACTGCCTGCAACTGTCAATGACTGCGAAGAAGATTACATTATTTAGATAGACATTTGCATATTGAAAAATTTTATCTATTTTTCATAATGGGTGCGGAAGCTGTAAGTAAATCGTAGAGTAAAATTTACTCACTAGATTGAGATTTCTCACCATCTCCAATCTCCACTGATAGAGAATACAATAAACTAATTGAAACCCATGCGATTAGCACCGCAGTCGTCAAACCCAAAATCTGGCTTTGATATATTGAAGATATCTTTATAATTTGGAATGGAACCGATAGACAGTTGGAATAATTTCTCAGTTATCCAAATTCATAACATAATTCAACCAAATTTACGATTGAGAAAGACAAGAACTTGTATCTGCAATTTCTGGATGTTCTTGTTAGTAGAAGTAATGGATCCAATAGGACCTCTGTTTAGATTAGAGTCTTCGAGGTAACTATCGGCCTGTTTTACTGCTACCTTTTTAAATATATTATGGTCCTCTTCTGCACCTTAGGTTACATTCCCCTGTCCTATCATTTTCACAAAGTCTATCAACTTGGAGATGACTGAACCCTTCAAACCTTGTCAGGCTGTCATACCGACATAGAATGTGTGGAGTGTGTCGTTTCTTCTTCAGATTGACTGAACCTGCACATGCTTTGTCCGTCAATACCATCTGCTTTACATACCTATTTTATTTTATTATGTTTAATGGAACTTCACTCTCTGGAATTTCACTCTTACAATCATTAACCATACAAATCATTAAAACAACACTGAACCTAGTGTTGTTTTAATATGTAAGATGTGAACGTGTGTGGTGTGACCCTAACTGTATATTTGTCTGATGATTCTCGTATGAGCGAAACACGTGTAACAATTTTACTTGTCATAATAAATGTTGAGACCGAGACTTAGAGTCTTATTGCTTTGTCTTTTGTATTAATAAACCTTATGGGATTAATGAACGCCTTTTTTATATTCCACTCTTCACATTATTTCCTTTGTGTATATTACGCTCAATAGTCGAATTCGGGCAATGCCCCAGAAAAATACGCAAATCTAGTTTTGAGCAAGGAATATTTCCCAAACCCGAAAAATTAATTTTATTCTATTATTTATTTTTGCTTATAGTGTTATTTGATTGCATTGGTTTCACTCTTTTTGGTTGGATTGGTTTAGTTATTTGGCGAGTTGGTTAGCGTTGTTATTTGGAGAGTGTTAATTCATTAGTTAGTTGCTTTTTCGGGTTTGGGAAATATTCTTTGCTCAAAACTAGATTTGCGTATTTTTTGCGGGCATTGCCCGAATTCGACTATTGAGCGTAACATGCATAATACATAGCTTTTATTGGTTATTTGATTACCAGCGTAGTTATGAACCAGTCAAGGACAGCTAGCTGAAAAAAAAAAGTTTACATACTGTTTTCTCAAAATCTGATTATGTAACAGAACAAGTAACCCCCCATATATAAATTTAATAAAATATATTCAAATTTTCCGCCTCATTAATCTATCCGTGAATGTTAGAAGCCAGACTTAAATATATAAACCGTAAACTAAAAAATACATGGGAATTTGCGTTCTTATTAAGTGTGTTCTGTGATGTATGTGGGTGTATTTAAATATAGTTTGTTTATTACATATCTGTATATAATACCATCATATGTATTTGCTTTAAAAAATGGACAGCCAAAATGACCTACTGAAGTACCTACTACTACTACTGCCATTACTCGCTGACGAGTATTTAACACGCATCAGAAGATGGTTACGCAAGGCGTTTCCTGTCATAAGGTTTTCTGTGACTGAAAAGCCCAATACGTGATGTTATCTCTCTTCCGCACTCCGGACATTCAAAAATCTCATTACTTTGTTGCCTCTTTACATTTTGGTTGTCGTTATTAACTGAATTTACAATTCTCCTCCATTGCGTTCTATTGTGCGCTGCTTCCTCCCACTGATGCTGCATAGTTATCTCCTTTAAGTTTTCATGAAAAACATCCTTGTATCTTTTGAGTTGTCCACCCGGTTCTCCCTTACCCTTGTAACGTTTTTAGTTCGTTACATGCCTTTTTTATATATAATATATGATGTCTGGGCCTATCATCACCGGATTCCCTCTCGTTCAGGCCGGATAGATTATTTGACGCGTAATTTTTACGTTCCCTGGTCGCCAACCCTGTGATCGTTCGACACAACCCTGTTACTATTCTGTGAAGGCGCGCGCTGTCAACATCGCTTCTGTCAACTCTCCGTGCTTAACCTCACTTTGTTTTGACGCTCGGTTTTATCCCAGCTTTTAGAAATGGTGATTATTTAAATCTTGCTGTATAATCTGAATCAGCTGCTATTTCAAAGCAACAGAGTAGAGTTACGGATGTCCCAACTTGTATTTGTGTTTTGCTGACACGTTGGCGTCCCTTTTCTTTTGTCCTCCAGAATGTCACATGGAAGAAAGGACATGTTGTTTATTATTTATTGAGCTCTCGGAAGTATTTCGAGGGTCCAAGTACGGACTGTGTCCAAGATACGGACTGTGTCCAAGGTACGGACTATTTCCAAGGTACGGACTGTGTCCAAGGTACGGACTGTGTCCAAGGTACGGACTGTGTCCAAGGTACGGACTATTTCCAAGGTACGGGTAGTGCCTTATGTACAGACATTATCTTATGTACAGATGTCCTGTGGACGAGTGTCCCCAGTAAGAACGATTTTTTTCTTACATATAAGTGCCACAGCGTGGATGTAGCTTGAGTCCCATGCTGCTTCACTCCCATTTCTAAGCCTAGTCAGTAGCTACGGCTGAAGTGATTCACGGTGTCCTCAATCTGGCCCCTTCTGTTGTTTTGGCCAACAGGATGGTCGACAGACAGTACAGAGATGCTAGACCACCTCACGCTGCTACTGTTTGAAGCAAGGTTACATAAAAGAACAGCTAAGTGTATATTTAAGTTCTAGTTATACATTTAACATCTAAAACATTTTCAGTCTTAAACAATAACGTACATCTTAAGTAATATCGTACAGACTATGTTCAGTGGTTAGATTGTTAAGAACATTCATGTCGATATAATCTTTAAAATATAATTTAGATCTTAGGTTTCATTGCATTACGTCTTGTAATAGTATTACTTTTATAGATATTATTGCACTATTTTAATAGATGGATAATCAAACATAGATTCTAGAATCTACAGGTTGTAACATCTTCGATTTAGCATCATATGGAATATATCGAATTAATTAAGGTAATGCTACATTTCATATTTTCTCTTAAACTTTACATGTCGTGTATTTTATCGTAGTTGTTTTCATTGATATTTAGTACGACTCTTACCACCACTTTCTTTGACATATAACCACTATATATTTACTAGAACTCTACAATGTCATGTATCAGCAAAGAACGTCATGAATAAATATAGTCATTAGTTTTAAGTATTATACAACTGTGTTTTCTTTCTCTGTACATGCCTGGCGCCCAATATCTATTTTTTTGTTTATTGTTATTAATTAGTTTTCTTTCCAGTGAAATACCTTATCCACGACTGCTCTCCGATGAAAAGCTGCCGTTCGCAGTGGTAGTTGTTTAAAAAACGCTACACCCTCTACAAGTTCACCGTAAAGAAGAGATTTCGGTAGGCGGTTTTCTTGCATCCTGCATACGTGGCCAGCCCATCTTAAGCGAGATTTAGTAATCATGACTTCAGCGCTCTCGCAGCTTGTTTTTTCAAGGACTGATACGTTTGAGACGGTGGTACCATTTGATTCTTAACAGTTGTCTAAGGAGTCTCTGTTGCAACTTGTTTAATGCGCTCGTATGCCGAGGTAAGGCGCCAAGGTTTCGCTTCATATAACATGGTGGGATTATTACTGCTAGATACACTGCAAGTTGTGTTTTTGTGCTCAAGTCATGATTGTAGAAAACACTGTCTTTTAATTTCCAGAATGCTCTTGAGGCCCTGCTGATTCTGTGCTGAATTTCAGAGTCGATATTTGCCTTTTCAGAAATCAAACTGCCGAACTAATTAAATTCCGATACATATTCTAATAGTTCTACTCTGATTTTTATAGCGCCGTTATGATTTTCCGGGGGTGCACATGATCTTAGTTTTATATCGATGTTCAGTTTAAGGCCCAAAGTCTCGTATGCCCATGTATATGTGTTCTGTATTTCCTGTAATTGCTGTAACGTATTGCGCAGTCATCAGCGTATTGGAATTCTGTGATAAATTTTATACATGTTTTTGCCCTGAGTCTTTTTATGTTGCACAGATCGCCGTCATACCTGTATCTAACACCCATTCCTATTTCCTATGCAGTTTGCTTTATAATAGAGAGTGCTGCCATGAATATGTTGAATATAAGAGGAGCTAGGACACATTCCTGCCTAACTCCTGTATTTGTCAGGAAGGGATCGCTCAATGATCCATGATGTGACACTCTCAACTTGTTGTTATGGAGGCTTTTACACACAGTAAGAAATTTGTTGGGCACTCCCAACTTTTTGATAATTGCCCAAAGTGCATCTCTGTTTACAGAGTCGAAGGCTTTCGTTAGGTCGATGAAAGTTACTCTGCTGTTCCTTTACTTTTTCCTGTAGTTGGCGGACGGAGAATATGGAATCAACTATACCGCGGTTGGTGCGAAAGCCCGTTTACGACCCGTTTGCGACCTGTGTTATAGGAACTAAGTAAATATAACACAATGAGCAAAGTTTTTTCACATTTAGGGAACATTAGGGAACAGTTACGTATCTCCGTTTTATTGTTTCTTATTAGGCACAAGAAATGCCTGGTAACATCACCTAGATCATTTTCTTTAAAGGAATAAAATGCTCACTGGGAAGTACCTGGGAAGACTAAATACTCGATTTTACTTGTTTCATTTCTCTCATAACCAATCCGAGAGACAAAGCTCGATCTATGGCGACAAGAAACAGGAAGTAAAGAAAAGACGTGACTTTGAAGTCGCAGAGCACGAAACTGGGACGTCGCGAGACAAAGCGAAAAGTTTGTAAAACAATAATTGCTTACGAACGTGTTACGTTATTTCGATGTTCTAATTCTCTCAATCCCTTAATTTAACAGTCGACTTAGAAGACGTTAGGGATAAAACTTGCGAGTAATTATATTTAACAAAAACGAAATCTTTGTAGAACACAGCGGTTCCAATCAATAACATTTGAATTACAGCTGTTAGCAGGGTAAAATTTGTTGTTACGCAGTCCATCGATTTTATTAATCATGTACGACACTTTCCTATGTAGGCAAAAATAAAGAAGTAGGAAGAGCAATTTTAAAATTTGGAGGTATGAATGGACTGAAGGGTCAAGAGAAATGTATTGGAGAAGTAGCAAGAATGGTTCATTCTCTAGGTTTTCACAAACAAGCAGGCGATATGGAATATTATACTAGAGGAACATACTACCCCATTATTTTAGACGGAGAGTCAAATGAAAGTACTGACGATAAAACTATTTTTGATGCCTTAAGTCAATCAAAGATCACACTACAACAAACCGAAAGACAGAACTATCAGTTCCAGAACTTGAAGGTATAGAAGCTAACAGGATTACCAGAATGATGGAATACTTTTTTTTTTACTTTTCAGACACCTCTGTTCAAATCACAATTTACAAGTCGAATATGACAAATAATAATAGACTACAAAGTACTAAACCCCTAAAAAAGTACGTCAGCTGTTCCGAGAGGAGGCGAAGAAACGACCTCGACAGGAAGCTGTCTCAGATCATATGCTGACCTCTCGAAACTAATTAAAGGCTCTGTAAATCCTTCCGAAATTAGGGTAGAAGTTAAAAACATCAATAAAACCCGAAAGGGGAAAGTTTTAACCATTATTGGAAATGGAACGAATAAGGCTGAAGTTCTGAAAAATAAAATTAAGGAGAAAGTACCTCAAGCTAATATAACTAGACTGTCAAATAAAAAGGTTTTACATATTAAGGGGCTTGATGATGTTACCACAGAGGAGGATATAAGGGAAGCTGTGGCCAAAACAGTGCTTGTTAAGCCTGATAGTTTTAAGATAAGAACAGTCAGGCCAGCTAGAGGAAGCAGACAGAATGCAACTATAATAATTGGCGATAACCACGCAGAAAGACTAATAGCATTGGAGAAAGTAAAGGTCGGGTGGACAAACTGCAGAGTTGAAGAAAGGAAAGATGAGCAGAAATGTTATAGGTGCTGGGAGTATGTCCACATCAAATCACAATAAACATGCCAACTTATTTATTAAAATATTTAAACTCTTATTATGCAATAACGCTTGGCTTTAGCTCCAATGGCAGGGTTCAGATGAATCTTGATAAATTAATCAGGGTATAATGTGCGTAACTCGCCAATGAACTCAATGTACTTCCTTCAATTTTCTTATTCTAGTAGGTATTACTAAAACACTGATAAAAAATTACACACTGTGACTAAAACAAATCGATTATCCACCATCTGCCATAGACGCATCCTGCAATAGTTCGGTCATATCACTCGCAGAGGTGATGAAAACCTTGAAAAACTCATAGTACAAGGCAAAGTAGAAAGCCGAAGACCCAGAGGACGATCATCATCAAGATGGCTTGACCTAATAGCAAATATTACAGGTCATCCATGCATTTCAATCAAATCTCCGAGAGGCGGAAGATCGCCAACGATTGAAGATCAAATAGCCATGGTGTCACGATTCTTCAGACATGAAGAAACGACGAAGAAGAAGAAGATTACTAAAACACAAGTATTATTACTATATTACAAAGTACATAAGACGCCCATGAAGCACAAATATAAACACCCGCAGAAATTTAAAAGAAAAACTCATTGAATATCTTGCTGCATCCTAAAAACGATTTCAGTTTTGAAAAAAGAAACTAAATTAAATCCTCGACGGATTTCTTCACAAAACGAGCATCTTTTGCAGTGAAAAACAGACAAAAGCCGTCTTTGGCTGCAACAACAGCAGCGGTTGCAGTAACGACAGTAGCGACACTTGTGTCTAGCCCTAGCAGACAGCTATTAAGCCCGACCAATCACGTTAGAGTTTTTGACAAACACAAATGAATTAACACACTTCAAATAACCACGCTAACCAACCTGATTGGTCAAGCTTAAAAGTTGACTGCTGGGGCTAGACACTTCTGTAGCTACGAGCGCGATCTTGAAATCCCCCCTCGTGTCTTACGTTGGCAATCTCTCCTTCATCTCTTTCTCTCTCCCTTGCTTGGTCCCTTCTCCTTCTCACCCACCTCTTCTTGACACACGAGTAGCTTCTAAGCACAAAAGTACAAAAATATGTTATTAAACTGATATTAGGTGTCAAAATCAACGAGTGTACAAATTGTTTCTCGATTACTGTTTGTATTATTTGAAATGTTTGAAATTGATTAAAAAATTATTTGTATCTAGTGTTTTACAAAAATAGTGTTTTATTCGGAGTAAAAATGTACTTTTTGTGCCTCCTTGTAACGGCGGAATATGCTTTACGGTGGTCCTTCAAATGTACAGCGTCTTCAAAAAACTATAATTTGTACTCTTAATAAAACAATACACTATTGTTCGGAAATAGTCTTAGGTCGAGAATGGAATTAGTATTATCTAATGTCAAAGTGTAAAGTACTTACTGCAAATCAAAATGTCGGTAAGAATTTGGAAACATACCAACGTTTAAAAAAAATATAAAACAACATATTTTCTGACAACGATTATAGGTTTTCGGCAATGAAGTATAGTCTCTATATCAGAAGAACCTAGTTCTGGCACTAGTCTGCCTAATTTTTGTTAATTAGACATAAATTTTAAAATAAATCCCTGCGTTTAGCGGTCTTATGAATTCACACAAAATTAGTTCAAAAATCGGTTCAACATTTAAGTTGATGAATATAGATATTTTTATACGAGTATAGTTTAATAAAATTTATAATTATTTTTCGATTTATTATCTGTTATATCTGTTATAGAAATATTTTTTATAGTTTTCTAGGACAGATTTTTATAACTTTTACAGTTATTTTTTGATTTATTATAAAGTTTTAATAAAATTAATTTTTTGATTTAAATCACATGATTAAAATTAAAAAAAAAATCACTTGATTTAAATCACGATTTAAACCATGCCAACCCTGGTAGTAAGTAAAGTGACATTATTTTCCTCGATAGTAGTTATTTCTGCTTCTTCACTTCTTGGTATTTTTTGGGGTGGTTCATCACTCTACAAATTACAAAGAAATGTTACATCACGATTAATCAAAGTAAAGCAAATAAATTATTAAAATTATAAGCTTTGGTCACATTTTGAATTTTTTAATACGACGACTTGAAATTCTAAAATTTTTGTAATTATTTGCATAAAAAAATCGATACCTATATTCTTATTCTATCTATAGTCACACATGCATTATCTAAACAGGTGCATGCATTATCTAAACATAGGTAAATATCTCTTACCTTCAAATATAGCAAATAAATGCTCTAATTTCCATTTTTCCAGAAACTCCTTTAAAGAATCCATATATCCTAAAATTTGTCCATAAAAATGACAATGCATGTTAATAACGATCACTAATTTGTTATACGATATGCGTTTAAAAAGCAAATTATGCAAAATTCCAAGTGGAAAATTCCAAGCAACAAAACCCGTGCGTACTATGACTGCCGACTGATTATATACATGATTATCACAACCAAACCGTCCTTCGTCATCGTCTTTGCGTGTTGTTATTATTTTTCATCAAAAGAGTATTTAGCTATTGGAAAAATGACCATGTTTCTTGAATGAAGTACTTCCTAGCGTATTTTTCTTATTATCTTAAAACAAAGTAACTTGCACTTGGTTGAATGAAAATAGATTCAAGAGAAATTTTCGAATTTTTCAAGAGAACCAACCAAACCAGTTCGCAACCAAACCAAACCAGTTTTCTTGAGTTAAGAGAGTTTTTCTTCAGGCGAAATATTTTCTTTTACGCTAAAATAAATTCTCTTGCCACTAAATTTTTTTTTCAAGAACGATGACGACTTTAGTTCAAGTCTATCTTTTTTATCAGTGCAGGTCATCCATTTCAATCAAACCTTCGAGAGGCGGAAGATCGCCAACGATGGAAGATCAAATAGCCATGGTGTCACGATTCTTCAGACATGAAGAAACGACGACGAAGAAGGAGATTACTAAAACACAAGTATTATTACTATATTACAAAGTACATAAGACGCCCATGAAGCACCAATATAAAAAACCGCAGAAATTTAAAAGAAAAACTCATTGAATATCTTGCTGCATCCTAAAAACGATTTCAGTTTTGAAAAAAGAAACTAAATTAAATCCTTGACGGATTTCTTCACAAAACGAGAATCTCTTGCAGTGAAAAACAGACAAAAGCCGTATTTGGCTGCAGCAACTGCAGCGGTTGCAGTAACGACAGTAGCGACGAGCGCGATCTTGAAATCCCCCCTCGTGTCCTACGTTGGCAATCTCTCCTTCATCTCTTTCTCTCTCCCTTGCTTGGTCTCCTTCTCCTTCTCACCCACCTCTTCTTGACACACGAGTAGCTGTTTCTCCTTTCGGACTGACGATAAATTCGGTTCGTGATGAATAAGTAAGCGACCACTCCTCGTCGAGTGAAAGGTCGGAATTAGGGAGGCAATATTCAAACGGTAAGAGAAAAACACGCTAACGACATCGCTAAATGTCAGGTTTGCCGTTAACATAATAAATAGAGGAAGTGAGGGTATTATTTTGGAATAGTAGTTACAAAAAAAATTGCAAAAAATTATATATTGTATGCCATACCAAAGTTTCAAAGTATTTAAAGTAATTTAAATGAATTTTTTCACTCATGAGAAAAAGTGCAGAAAATCTCTGTAGATATGTAGAATGTTGAGGAGGGGAGTTAATCACCGCGACCTTATAGATCTAATGTGTGTTCCCCTTTCTAGAGTTATAACAAATTATAACTCATCATACGGTCCCAGGGTTTTAACAAAAGTCAGTATCTGAGACGGCTCCACAGAGGCCAGCTCTCCATCCTCGACATCAGACCTACCAAAGTTCATGGCACGAATGGTCGTCGTCTCGGCGCACTCAGTGATAAGGTGTTTCCCCATTTTCCCCACAGAATCTGCATTCGCCGTTGTTTCTCAGCTTCAGCCTACTGAGGTGTTCGTTGAGGAGACAGTGTCCTGTTAAAAACCCCGTGACAATCCGAAGATTATTTTTACTTAAATCAAGGAAAGCCTTTGATTTTTCTCGGTCGTAAGTTCTGAGGAACTTTTTCGAGTGTCTTAGACCGTTGTAGGAGACCCATTCCAAGTTACGGATGGAGTCTTCCAGATTCTTCAGTTCTGCTTTCAGTTGGTTCCCGTTTGGAAAACAGAACGGTTCTGGTCCAGTTAGTGGTGTGTCTGTCGACGTAACATGCAGGTAATTTGATATACCACCAAAATAGTATCAGATATATATTGTTTATATTAAAAAGGTAGATAAAACGTTGTTGACTTCTACCTAACACAATTATTATCCGGACATAGATACTTTGAAGCTTATTTTAAACGCTTTCACCTTAAGGATACGGATACTTATATATACGGAACTGGTTGACCCTGTCCAACATACATTTTACCATTGCGCAAGATGGAGCTTCATTAGACATGCTGTAGAAGAGAAAGTGGGTAAACTAACACCAAATAACCTAATCGACATCATGCTGAAGAACGAAATATTCTGGAAGTAAATAAGCAAAATGGCTAAGGAATTCTTATGGAACAAAGAAAAGAGAGAGAAAGTATGATCCGATAGGTCCAATCCAGCCACATAGAACAGAACATCTACATAGAACCCTCCTTCTGAAATAATGCTAACGCGGTCCCAGAAGGAGACATGTAAAGGGTATGAGGGTTGTTTTAGTTAGTAAGTCTGACACTACTTCGGTTATCTTACCAATTACCCATGATGGGTTTTTTCTCTCTCAAAAAAAATAAAACTTTGTTGAAAAGTATCCAAATATTTATTAAGAGAAAATTACCCAGAATATTTACAGTAGTCGCACACATCTACGGTTCCGGTGTCATATCCGACACAGAGTGCACCCAGGATTCGCATGTGAGGCACTGATCCCACTATTCTTCCCTTGACCTTTTCTTCGCTGAAAAAAAAACATAATAGCTTACTTTAAATAGATTTCTCTTATTACCAATTCTGAACCATCCTATAGGACGGTGTAGAATCAGTAATAACAAGAACTCGAACAAAGCTACAGTCTCTTCTGGCTCTCTATTTAAATCAAATTCTGGAGCGGATTCTGAGAAGGTCTAAATAATTCAGCTTGCATTAGATTCACTATTTGTTCTTGTCTTCTGATTTTTGCTTATGTTACCCTATATCTCTCCTACAACTAAGACCAAATTAAGACAAATCTATCGACACCTTATATGTTAAAATCTATCAATCACGTTGAGCTACAGTGGCTGCCGAAGAAATTAACATACATTCACAGAAACGAAAAGCAGATGAATATAATTTGGACTATTCCAAATTTGCATCAGTTATAGTATTCCAAATTAGCAACATGAACATAAGTACATAAGCCGCCCATGAAGCACCATTGTAAATATCCGCAGAAATTTAAAAGCAAACTCATTGAATATTTTGCTGCAATTATCCATTCTGGTTGTGATAATGAACGTCCCTATCGATAACGTAACGACAAACATCTTTACACTCATTAGTTCTATATGTTAATGCCTCTGCTCCGTAATCACAGGATGAACTTCTGGCACTTCTGGCACAAATTACCTATATTTACTATATATACTATATTGTAGTTAATTTGTGCTTCTGGTTATAAACTGTATTTGCTGACTATATGATGACTAAATAACATGACGTCAAGGAGAAATTCGATCTGTACAGTATTTTTAAACTACATCTTGATATTTTATTTGGTATTGGTTAAAAGCATTTAGTAAAAATGCCATAAAAGGAATGAGTGGAAGTCTAGATATTTCATTACACACACAGGGACGGTTATTAATTTACCTAAAAAGTAAATCAATAAGAAAACTTCAGAATATTATTAAATGTTACAATGCTAACGAAACATGTGTCTACGAAACTGACACAAATGATCATTTTAATCTCTCCAAATTTTATAAGTATATTCTATCGTCATATGAAAAACTCTCATCCTAACCCAAAATATATTTTTCTAGAAAATATTATTATAAAATAAAGAAAAATCTCGAATATATAGCGTTTACTGTTACACTCCGATATATTTAGCATTAAGTAATTTACTGCGTCTCTTGTTTCATGTGCTGTTTTTCCCGTCCAGTCTATTGTTTCATCTCCTGTAACACCTAACCTGTCCTTTTATCCAAAATAACACGTAGTCTGTTTCTCACGTTTCTACTATCATCTTATTCCGTTGTTTACTGAACTTGTAGATTCAATCGCCATCGCATTTTACTTTATTTTATCTTCAAAACAAAAGGTCACTTTTATAATATTATTTTGCGTTTTATGTAGACAACGTAGTTATAGGAAACACATAACTATAAAGAAAATATTTCAATAGAGATATTTTTATATCATGCTTTATACCCGTTCCTTATGTTATTCCCTTTCCTTACATTAAGTAATATTTATTATTGAAATGGAAGAGAAAAATACCTACATAATGTTTACTTGGGCTTGTACAGAAAAAAATTTAGAGCGCACATTGTTTATAATTTATATTCTCTATTATGGATCCAGGGCAACACCTGTATCAGGTCTATGGAGAATGGAGATACATACATATACATACTGCCATTACTCGCTGACGAGTATTTGACACGCATCAGAAGATGGTCACGCAAGGCGTTTTCTTTCATTAGCTTTTCTGTGACTGAAAAGCTCGATAGGTGATGTTATCTGTTTACCGCACTCCGAACATTCAAAAATCTCATTACATTGTTGCCTCTTTACTTTTTGGTTGTCGCTGTTAACTGAGTTTACAATTCTTCTCCAATGAGTTCTATTGTGAGATGCTTGTTCCCACACATTCTGCATGTTAATTCCCTTTAAGTTTTCGTGGAAAATGTCCTTGTACCTTTTGAGCTGTTCACCCGGCCTTCTCTTACCGTCTACAAGCTCACCGTAAAGCAGAGATTTTGGTATGCGACTTTCTTGCATTCTGCATACGTGACCAGCCCATCTTAAGCGGGATTTTGTAACCATGACTCCAATACTCTCTCAGTTAGCTTTTTCAAGGACCGATACGTTTGAGACATGATAGAACCATTTGATACTTAAGAGTTGTCTAAGGTTGCAACTTGTTTAATGCGTTCATGTGTCGGGGCGGCGGTACGGCACCCAGGTTTAGCTCCCATACAACATGGTAGGGATTATTATTGCTCGGTACACTGCAAGTGTCGTTTTGGTGCTCAAGTCATGGTTGTAGAAAATCCTGTCTTTTAATTACCAGAACGCTCTTGAGGCGCTGCTAATCCTGTGCTGAATTTATGGAAATACCAACTAAAGAAGTGGAGAAAAAGAAGACTGTACTAAAAAAGAGACAGGAATCTATCTTCACTTTTTAAGTACTGAAATATGTAACACTTACAGCGGTTTCAGATGGAGCGGCCCTGAACATCCGCGCGGACGTTTTTTCAAGATAGCTCATCCGGACGGAGCATACGCGACCCATGTGAAATTGTTCATATGCCAAGTGAAATCATTCATGGTACTTGTTCGAAGTCGCAGACAGTCCATCGCGGACACTCCGCTCCATCTGAAAGCGCTGTTATAATAACTTCTATAGAAGAGAATTATAATAGATCGAAAAAAAATTAAGACTTCAACTCCGTGTAGCTACGAAACTAAAACATTAAGCTATGCCGCCTTGAGGCTATCCCCTTTGCGGGACAGTCGCCCTGTGGGCTTAGCTACAAAACAACAACGCTATGTCGCCTTGTGGCCTTAGCTTCAGCTATAGCACCTTGTGGCCATCCCTTTTGTGGGACAGTCGCCTTGTGGGCTTAGCTACAAAACAACAACAGAACGCTATGTCGCTTTGTGGCCATCTCCTTTGTGGAACAGACGCCTTGTGGCCTTAGCAACGCAACAACAACAAAACGCGATGTCGCCTCGTGGCCATCCCCTTTGTGGAACAGACGCCTGCTGAATTGCGTCAAATAATATAAAAGAGTAAGAGTTCCGGCCAAGGTAAGTTTCTTTTATTTTTGTTTTTTTTAATCCTTCTCACAGTTGTACATCACATGTTTCGTTCTTCTTGATATTCTATCGCTCCAAAGAAGAGAGTTTAGTTCCCGAATTATTCTTTTTCCCTGTCCAATTTTATTGGATATATCCTCATTACTTTTGCTATCTGAGGAAAAAGTTACTCTACGATTTAAATTTGGACCAGTGTTTTATTGTTTTGTCCAAGGACCAAATCACTAAGATCGTCGTTTCCTACAGACATATAATCGGTCTTTTTCATATTTACAATCAATCCAAATTATTCCAACTCTGTCTCAAGCACCCTCGGCAAGTAGCTAGCATCATCTCGGTCTCCTGTTATCAAAACTTAGTCATCGGCGAAGAGAAGAGTATAGAGCATAAAGTCCTCGATTGGTAGGCCCATTCCACCACATCTTTTCCATTTTTTCAGAACCTCTTCGACATATATTTTAAAGAGTAGAGGGGCTAAGGAACATCCTTGTCTGAGTCCCTTGGAAACAATAAATTCCTCCAAAAAATCCTATATGTGTACTTCGCCACTGCAAAAAATCTACAAAATAAAATAGTTATAGTTTTTTGTAAACACTGCTGCGTTAATCCAATGGAAACTACTTGTGAGCAGTTAGGTTTACTGATAAACAAATTTGCCTAACGAACAAAAAAATTTCTTAACTTTTCGGAAAGTTTATCTCTTTCCGTCGCCGTCGTCGGAAGCAAAAAAAAACAAAGAATGAAGAGAAAAACTATTTAAAATATTTAAATGCAACTATTCGAGAACACTTTAGTTATAAGTCTACTAAACTTGTTGACATGTAGTTTCCGTTGGATTAACGCCAGCAGTGTTTATAAAAAATATAACTATTTTATTTTGTAGATTTTCTTGCAGTGGCGAAATACCCATATTGATTTTTTTTGGAGAGATGAATTCGCCACATAGGTATAGACATTTTTTAATAAATTCCTCTTTCCTAATAATTTCCTAAATTTTCCTTTCCATACTAGTTTTATTTGGTTTTTAATTTATCTATATATATATAAAAATAAATTATTTTTTATTGACCAACACAAAATAAGACAGAATAGTGAAAATAGACGACTCTGCTGCGATATGTCCCTAATCTTACCAATACTCAACTTCGTTGTTTAGGATAATAAATTGTGTATCTAGAATGATCTCGAAGTGAAACATCAATTCTGATAAATGTTCACGCCGAGAATATAGCCGAGGGGGTGATGTGACGGAATAAAAGTACGAATTTGATTGCCAGACGAAAGAAATGGAAATCGGGCGTCACTCTAACGCCCTTTAAAAAAGTCGAATTCCCGTTCCAACTCCCTAAATAGAAAAACAAATTACATTTCGATATTTTATGTTCCGTCTTAACAATAAATCTTCCTGTTTTTTATTTCCGTCTGTTATGTACAGGGTGGCGCCTCTCATGCCGCGGAAGCTCCAAGGAGAACGGTAATTTATATCGAAATGAAATTTTGGCAGTATTTGTAGGTTAACTGAAAGCATTTTATAAAAATATATTGAACTAGCGTGTACCCGCGACTTCGTTGGCGCCGAATTAATCATTTATAATGGTGATGATAAAGCAAAGCAAGAATGTCCATTAACATACAAACTGGATAAAATTTTCTCACATTTATGTCAACATGAGAAAAAACAATATAGAGATATTATTATATATCATATTTGAGGGGTAGTTTCATTTCGTTGGAATTTGACTTTCGAAAAATCCGTTTGCCCAAAATAAGCTTTTTACGTCAAACAGTTTAAGCAGAATCGTGGTTAATCAATTACCCAACCTTTTGGAACACCCTGTATGATTTTTTAAAAAAATTCAAAATATGTAAAAAACAAAATAAATTATGCGTGTCCAAGCATTTTCCCGAATGACTAACAGTTTTTTAAATAACAAATATTGTAATATTTGAGGGGCGTTTTCACCCTCTTGGAATTTGAGATTCGAGAAACCCCTCCTTATCGAACCTCTACACCCCACAGTCAATCCGTTTGCCAAAAATCAGCTTTAAACGTCAAGCAGTTTAAGCAGAATCGTGATTACTCAATGGTCATATTTTACGAAACACCCTGTATATTAAAAGATTTTAAAATATGTAAAACAACAAAATAAAATATACGTGTTTAAGAGTTTTTCCGAAAAACTGACCGGTTTTTAAATAAAAAATATTCTAATATTTGAGGGGTGGTGTGATTCGAGTTTCGAAAAATCCCTTCTTATCGAACCTCTACACTGTAAAGTCAATCCGTTTTCCAAAAACCAGCTTTTTACGTCAAGCGCTTTATAGTTCAGTCATTGGGGATTTTTGCTTGGAAAAAAGTCCGGAAACAACTTTTTGCAACTTTGCAGGTTTATAGGTTTTGGGGTCCCTAACTAAAATCCATAAAATGCACATTTCCAGACTTGCCGCCGGCACCGCCATCTTGCCAAAATGGCGCCCAAAATCGGTATTTTCTGAATATCTCGGAAACTATGCGTTTTTCGCGAAAATTTGAGGAGAGCAAAATTAAAGAAAATAAAATTTCATATAAAAAAGGTTATATGAAAATTTTCGCTAAAGTCAACTGTTTAGGCACAAAATCCCTGGAGATTTTACAATTTTGCATAACATATGATATATTATGTATAGTCGATTTTCCGAAATCAAATGTCGATTAGTGTTCACTAAAACTAGTTTTAGTTTAGTTTCTTCAATTATTTTATAAAACAGTGGCGTATAATTAATTCGGTCATTAATTTATGAATAATTAATTTTCATTATTGAAAATGTGTACTTGTTTCCACACCACCCAAGAGGTAAAGTATATGGCGCGTTTATTTTAACGTGGTCTCTCCGGAGGCCTACTCCACTAAATAAATTAAAAACTTTTACTTATCTACACAAGCCCGACGGATCTGGCTCATTGATGTCAAAGTCGATCGTGTCTGCTGGGCTGGGCTCATCAGGGTGGTCTCTCAATACGTCCAACTCTTCAGCTTCAGCGGCCAGAGGGATATCTACAGGCAAGTCCAACTCCTCTTCATCGGATTCGTCGAGTGACACTTCAGTGACGTTGTCACAGGATTTCCCATTGCAGTATGCACAAATCATTGAATATTTTAATCCTGCTTTTCTGCATCCGCGGGGTTTACCACAGTTGTTGGTTTTGCATTTACAGGATAAAAATGCCAACAGGGATTTTGGAGCTGGATCTTTCAACGTTGTGACTGGAGTAATGCCTGTTTTTGTTTTCTTTTAACCCCATTCTTCGGCATCTTTGGTACAACGCAACCAGACCAATGCTGAACCTGGTGGTAAGTTCGCAATGAATGCTGTCCAGCACAATTAATTATTCATAAATTAATGAGCGAATTAATGATACGCCACTGTTTCATGACAAAATTGAAGACACTAAACTAAAACTAGTTTTAGTGAACCCTAATCGACATTTGTTTTCGGAAAATCGACTATACAAAATATATCATATTTTACGCAAAATTGTAAAATTTCCAGAGATTTTGTGCCTAAACGGTTGACTTTAGGGAAAATTTTCATAAAACCCTTTTCATAGGAAATTTTATTCCCTTTAATTTTGCTCTCTACAAATTTTCACGAAAAACGCATAGTTTTCGAGATATTCACAAAATACCGATTTTGGGCGCCATCTTGGCCAGATGGCGGCGCGGGCGGCAAGTCTGAAAATGCGCATTTTATGGATTTTAGTTAGGGACCCCAAAATCTATAAACCTGCGAAGTTTCAAAACTTCCGGACTTTTTTCCAAGCAGGCCCCTTTTTTGATCCCCATATGACTGAACTAAGAAGCAGGATCGTAATTAATCAATGACCAGATTTTTCGGAACACTCTGTATACATTTTTAAAAAGTCTTAAAATATGTAAAAAGGATATACGTGTTTAAGCGTTTTTTCAGAAACTTGACCGTTTTTTAAATAAAAAATATTGTAATATTTGAGGGGTGGTTTCACCCCCTTGGAACTGGGATTTCGAAAAATCCCTTCTTATCGAACCTCTACAACCAAGAATCAACCTCTATGCCAAAATTGAGCTTCTTACGTTGAGTGGTTTGAGCAGGATCGTGATTAATCAGTGAGTCACTTAAGGGTTTTATATATTAGTATTGATTATACAGGGTATCCCCAAAAAAAGTTACACATCAAAGTTGTGTTTTTTCTAATACACCCTATATATTAATTGATTTTCGGATTCTAGGAAAAAAATAAAGTTGAGTTTTACTAATGAAACATATATCTAAAATCTAAGGATTTTGACATATTTCACATTTTGTGAAAATGAAGAGTAAATTTTAAATTTCGATAACAGCTACCTAAATTTTAGTTGACCTGATATTTAATTACAGTAACTATTGTATGTTAAACCAAATTGAAATTTAAACCGAAAAGTTATTCAGGGTGAGACAAAATTAATATGGAACACACTCCTTTATTTTAAAGGAAACATCCAGTACATTTTTCCGGTGTTCAATGAGGAATTTATATATCTTCAAAATATTATTAAGGTTGCCTACCCCTCAGACAAAGATTTTCCCAGATATTTTAATTTTTATGATTTTGCGTCAGTAAATCTTTATTATTTGAAGAAATCTAGGTGGCTGTGTGATATACCCTTTGTTAATTTCTTAATTTAACAAAAAATAAAAACTGTAGAGTAAAATACTCAAGGATAATAAATGAAGGTTTAAATTTTAAACCTTCATTTATTATCAATTAAAACATATTTTAATTATTACAAAATTAAAACTAGATATAAACCTATAATTATGCGATAAAAATTAGCTAGATGAAATGAAATGCTCAAAATGCTTCCCTTCCTGATATTAACTGCATAAAATGATTGTCTTTTCAAAAGGATCTTTTTATTTGAAAAGGCATTATGTGGAGTTCTACCTCGAAAAGCAGCTACAATCATTTTTCTCATGTTGTCGACAATAGTTGGTCGAGTTTTGTAAACACTGTCTTTAACATATCCCCATAAAAAAACCAGGCTAGATATAATCAGGAGCATTTAAGTATTCTATTAATTGGTGAATGCACACTGCATTCACCAACTAATAGAATCATATAAATTCTTTCTTATGTAGGATAAGTTTGCATTTTCGGCAAATTTCTGAGAATTTTTTTGTTTCAACTGACACAAAATGATAACTAGTTGTTAAAGTTGGACTAATTAGACAGCTATGTTGTCGTTCGACATATCACAGCTCACCGAGGGTTCCGTACAAATTTGTAGGTATACAGGGTGTCCCAATATTCCATGGACAGAACTACTACGTATTTTTGGAATCAAAATAAGTTCATTGGACACAATTTACCTCTCTACAAAAGTTCTTCGTTTGTCCCCCAGGGCGCATCAGACTTTAAAAAAGTAAATACAATTTTTTCAGATATTTTAAAAACCGTAATTCCGATTTGAATGAGATTTTGGGTGTCTATGTTTTGCTAAGTGCTTTAAATATCTTTCACAAATCAAGAAAAAGTACGGGGAGGGTGAAAACTACCCTTACATAAATTTTAGTATAATTATTTTCCAACTCTACCCACCACCGATTTTTTTTTTTCGTAAAATGATCTTTCAAGTATTTTCTACATTATTTGTCTCTTGTAAAAAACGCCCCTGCGCATACTTTTTGAGAAAAAAAATAATTTTTCCGAAGCTGAGTTCAAAAAAATATTTTTTGTCACATCAAGCTATGGAGGCGCATAAAATCTATTATGCTCTAATAATCTAGTTGGCGAAAATATGTAATTTTATGTTAGTATCATAAATTATATTTGACAATAAGCTTCATAAAAAGCTTAAAAAAAATCAATTTTAAATTAATTAACGTTGGGATTTATTTTTGATTGATACCCTCTAACGGATAAACGAAGCACTTAATTATATACAACTAACTCGTTTTGATTCAAAAAAATACGTACTTGTTCTATGTCCACGGAATATTGGAACACTCTGTATATTTTGTAGTGGAAAAATAAATTCTGCAAAAATTTTTTTTTCGAAAATTATCCGATGCGGCGTCTTTTTACAAGAGACAAAAAATATAGTAAATACTAATGGGACCATTTTACGAAAAAAAAATCGGTCGTCGCGTCGGTTGAGTTGGAAAATATATACAGGGTGGTCCGAACTGTATTCCGGCAGCATATTCCTCAGATTAAAATAAGTAAAAAAGTTTTTATAAATGTATGTTCTAAAATGCTTAGTTTCGGAGATACAGGGTGTAGAAATTTCATTTTTATTTCGATTTTTTCCAAATAATTTATGAAGTAACGTCAATATTTGGATGAAAATTGGTGTCTGGAAGTTTTTTGACATGAGAAATTTGATTTTCGTGTAAATATGACTTCTACTTGTAGAGGGCGCCACCGACTTTTTTTTACATAAAAAAAGGTCTCTTGGTATAAATCGCTACGAGTAATGGTTCTCGAGATATTTGGAATCAAAATTATCAATGCCTGTCATCGTTGACATAAATTAAATATGTTGACTAAATATAGTTATTAAACTGAAATCATAAATTTGAAACTTTTTGTACCAAAAGTTCAACAGAAACTGTTTAATCATCATTTTTTCGCAAAAAAATTATGTTTAATTTAAAAAAAATAAAAATTTATTATTTCAGTCAAACAACTATACTCAAATTGTGCTTATTTTTTTGTCAATAATGACATGTATTGACTAGTTCCCTTCTAAATATACTATTTCCATTTTAAATATCTTGAGAACGGTTGCTCGAAGCGATTTTTACCAAAAGACCTTTTTTATGTAAAAAAAGTCGTAAATGTATATTTTTTACTCAGTAGTTTTATACAGGTATGGACAAAAAGTTGTTACTATTCAAACAAGTTATAAAATATGTAGGTGGCGCCCTCCACAAGTAGGAGTCATATTGACATGAAAATCGAATTTCTCATGTCAAAAAACTCCCAGACACCCATTTTCATTCAAATATTGACGTTACTTCATAAATAATTTTCAAAAAATCGAAATAAAACGGAAACTTCTACACCCTATATCTCCGAAATTAAGCCATTTTAGGACATACATTTATACGATCTTTTTTACTTATTTTTATCTGCAGAATATGTTGCCGAAGTTTCCGGAATACAGTTCGGACCTCCCTGTATACTAAAATGCATGTTGGGGTGGGGGTAGTTTTCACATTTCCCGTACTTTTTCTTCATTTTTGTGAAAGTTCTTCTCCTGACCAGTTAAAAAATGCCCAAATCGTATTTTTAATCATGTCTCAATTTTTTCAAATGGAACACGGGTAGCTCATTAACATATTTGGAAAAATCATTTTTTACAAATAATTTGGTAACACCAAAGACATTATAAAGATAGACCGAACATCTCATTCGTAAATACTCGTTAGTAGTGTATCAAACATTCCAATGTGTCAAACAAGGACAGAAGAGACAGAGAAGTCTAAAATTTCCGACCCCGGCAACTAGGCGCATTTGGGATTGTTCTTCTGGCCAGTGGCGTATCGTTTTTTGGAACGAATTTAATTAGTAAAGTAAAAGTAAAGTAATTAGTAAAATTTTTACTCCATATTAATATACTACATTAACACTGTTTCGTCAGATGAGTTTTGTTATAAGGTCTAATATAATAATACAATTAATATCCCACATATACTTATTTTGAAACGTTATTAGTTTTCGAAAATCACTCCAACGTCGATTTTCAATTTAAACTTTCAGTTACTTCTATATAAACTTTCAGTTACTTTTGAATATTTACAGGGTGACTCAGGCTTCCGAAACAGTTCTATATTAGGTTTGTGGTTGGTGACTTTTCTTTCAATTTTTTTTCAGAATATGGAGGCATTTAGGCACATTTTAGACATTTTTGTAAACATAGGTGGCCGGAACATATTTTCAAACCAAAGTTGTAGATTTGCCATTAAATTTCCATTCCAGAAATACCTAGGGTTGCCACTTGTCCTTTTTTGAAAAGGACAGTCCTATTTTGGAATAACTTGTCCTTTTGACTTTTTTTGACTTAAAAGTCATTTTTATTTACGTATTTTCCTTGAGAAAATTACCTACAGCAAACAGAAATATTCTTTTCGCCCATTATAAATAAATTTTTCTTGTTTAGAATAGGCAACACTATTTAGAACTTCCCGTTTAATCTCAAATGATAGTTTAGGTTTTAGTTTTACCTTTTTTTATCTTAAAAAGAACTTTTCAAAATTAGTACCTAATTAGTAACGATTTAGTTAGTTCGCAATGGATAGCTTCCTGTGAAGTACTGTGTAATAGTTGTTTAATCTTGTATTATTAATAACTTTTCCTATACCTAAAATCAATATTTAATGAGAAAATTGTGTTTTTTTGAAAATATAAGACAAGATTTGACTATCGGTCTCCTTCTTGTATTATGATGGCTCTGATACGAGGCAATTGCCTTTTAGTCTGGCAATAGAAGGCATTTATCATTAAAAGTATAACATCTGTGTGCTACAGTATGGGATTTCTGTCGCATAATAATGAATACCTATTACGTTTATTTACAAATCCATTACTTTTACAGGTAGCTTCATCAGATAATCAAATTTTAGTTAAATGTCCTAATCTTCATGAACTGTATTAAGCATATGTATTGCGGTTTGAATCACCCTGTATATTGACAAGAATATTTTGAAAATGTGCGTTACAATGGCCCCCATCTTATGTAAAAAATTAAAATAAAAATCACAAACCAAAAACGTAATAGGTAAAAAGCTTTTTTGGAGGCCTGGGCCGCACTCTATATAGGTATGTATAAAACTAGTAGCCTAAGAATTATTTACAGTTCGTCCTATTCTAAAAAAAGTTAAACACACCGTACAAATAACTCTAGGAAGATGTAATTGTACGGTGGTAAAAAATTGTCAAAACAAGGCCGAAGGGGCATAAATAATAAAGCAATAAAATGTAAAAAAGGTCGGGTAACACCTTTGTTTATTTGTTGAACAAAATTCGTTTAGAAAATCGTATATAATGACCAGAAATGACGCAATTTTAAGAAAAAAAAAGTCACTTTCTGGCTTATAATAAAATTTCAAATGCAACGTTTATATTCAAATTTGTTATGATCTACAACAGTTAGGTAGTCATTGAGACGAATTATAATTCAATTACCGGCTACTACGTTCTTGTTTTAATAGATCAAAATTCAACAAATATAATTAGAAATTATTTTAATTGTGAGAGGCTCCCTTGTGGGACGCCTATGTACAATTACGGGTGAAAAGACAAATTCGGGTAATTTGTGCTTATTTGTCCACACATTTGACACTGTCGTACCATATTGAAAATTCGCAGATTCAAAAGTAGGTACATTAAACAAAAACAAAAACTACTGAAAAACACTGAAAAGTTCACTTCGGACTTGATTCCGACTTCAAACACACCGTAAGCTAAACGTAGTACGCTATAACGGACCAAGGGCCGTTGCGAGGGGTGGTGGGACGGACGGCTCATTTCATTCTGGAAGACTAGCAGCGACGTTGCCAGTAGTTCTAGACGTTTCAGCACATTAAACAGTAAACATGTCTTTTAATAGTAACGCATATATCCTCTGGTTAATAACCATATTATTACGCATGCTTCTTTAAAAATAAACTATTAATTTAATTAAGAAATTGAGATTTATTGATATCCGGTGAAGGTTTTAAAGTCACCTTTTCTGCAAATCAAACTAAGTAGATAGGCGCAAATTTGATATGTGCCAATGTCGCCTTCTCTATCTCAGTTGATTTTTACAGTACGTAGTCAACCTCCGAATGTTTGATCGGGTTAAAATGCATAATGTGATATCTGTTCTTCCTAAATCTATGGGTAACACATATAACACTTGGTATTTCGAATCAAATTGTCATTATAAACGGCATGTTACAGTTTCAAATAAACCATATGCCAAAATATGTCATTCTATTCAGAGTGTTATTTTCTATCGAATAAAGTAAAAAAATACCGAGGGCGTCATTTAAAAATCAAAAGTTGCAGTCATTTCCGGTGAAACAGGAAATGACAAAAAACAATTGAATACGTCAATCAATCCTAATTTATGTCATATATTACGTCAATCAATCCTAATTTATGTCATATACATACCAAATCTCGTTTTTTTATCTGAAAAAATAAAAAAGTTATAGGGGTGAGCCACTTTTGAGACGCACCCGGTATATCAATTAATATTTTCCTCATCATATTTTTCTCAAAATTACACTTATATTTATACATACATACGTAAAATCTACTGCACTACATAGTGTGTGGTTTGTACATACATTTAAAAAGATTGATAACATCCCATCCAACAATCTCACATCTGCTAATTTGTCTTGCTCTCCCCTCTTGTTGAGTCCCCTATCATCGACTCCACGCCACGTTAACGTTTCGTAATTGTTTGACGTGCTCAGTGTTTCTCAGTTGAAAGCGAATTAAAAATTTACAGTAAAACATTATTAATTTTATTTTAAGTTGAATTAGATAAACTAATAATTTAATACAGTCATACGGAAATATTCTTAATTGCTGAAATAGTTTCACGTCGAGAGTTTATTGTTGTTTTTATAAACCAACGTTAGGCACTGCGTAATATATAACTAGTTGCCATGTTTCTCGTATTAATTACTGTGTATTGACTAAATAGATATGTTCTGAATACAAATAATCTCATCGTAATATTCAAAGTATATTTGCTTAAATTTCAGTGTTTAATAGTTAGTTCTTTGTCACCTCATTATAATCATTTTATGAAAAATCTACAATTATAATAATTTTAATTGTAAAATTCATTTGTAGATTGTAGACAAGGTTGCCAGACCTTCGGGATTTTTTTCTGGAAATCCTGGATGTCTTACTGGATTTAGGTACTAAGTTGTCGCGGATCACAGAAAATCATTATACTAACCCAGAAAGTGTCAATCAAATTATAAATAATAATTATAAATTTCACAAAGTAAAAAAATACATACTACTTATGCTTAATATTTTTCCATCTCAATTTTTCTATTTATGTTAGGGATTTTTGCTCTTGCATATTTTTCCTCCCGGAATTTTTGTGGCTAAAAATTCAGAAGCAAATACTTTCATATATAAACAAACAACCTATGATTGTCTTCTTTTTGTTTGAGTAAGAAACCTGCCTTCAAATTATACAGGGTGGTCCGAACTGTATTCCGGAAACTTCGGCATCATATTCTGCAGATAATAAGTAAAAAAGTTCGAATAAATATATGTTCTAAAATGCTTAGTTTTGGAGATACAGGGTGTTAAAGTTTCATTTTTATTTCGATCTTTTTGAAATAATTTAAGAGAGAGTAAGAAAGTGAACATCAATATAGAAGTAACGTCAATATTTGGATGAAAATTGGTATCTGAGAGAGTATTTTGACATGAGAAATTTAATTTTTAGGTCAATATAACTCGTACTTGTAGAGGGCGCCATCTACATATTTTTTAACAGGTTTGAAGAGTAATTACTACTTACATCGGTATCTGTATAAAACTATGAGTAAAAAAACTACAAGTAGAAAAAAATATACATTTACGACGTTTTTTAAGTAAAAAAGGTCTCTTGGTAAAAATCGCTACGAGTAATGGTTCCCGAGATATTTGGAATTGAATTTATCAATACCTGTCATCATTGACATAAATTAAACGCGTTGACTAAATAGTTATTATGATGAAATCATAAATTTGAAATGTTTTTGTGCCTAAAGTTCAACAGAAACTGTTTTACCATCATTTTTTCGCAGTGAAATTTGTGATTAATTTAAAAAAATAAAAATTTCCCAAATTTATTATTTCAATCAAATACAACATAATTCTTTGCTCAACGTTTTTATTTTTTTGTCAATAATGACATGTATTGACTATTTCCATTCTAAATATCTTGAGAGCGATTTTTACCAAGAGATATCTTTTTACGTAAAAAGTCACGGAGATGTATATTTTCTTACTCGGTAGTTTTATACAGGTACGGACGAAAAGAAATTACTTTTCAAAACAGTTAAAACACATGTAGATGGCGCCCCTACAAATAGGAGTCATATTGACATATTGACGTCAAAATTAAATATTGACGTTACTTCAGTAATTATTTGGAAAAAATCGAAATAAAAATGAAATTTCTACACTTCCCTGTATCTCCGAAACTAAGCATTTTAGGACATACGTTTATATAAACTTTTTTGCTTATTTTTATCTGTAGAATAAGCTGCCAAAGTTTCCGGAATACAGTTCGGACCACCCTGTGTATAAGGAATAACAATATTAATTATTCTGGATACCGACACAAAGTTTCACCGCTAGAATCATATCTAATCACGAAATCAAATCGTTTACAAATTCGTCTTTTCCTCCTACTGTTTCTCACCCTCTTGTCACCGATTCCCATCAACCCCACTTTATTATTTAGTCATCTTTCAATGCGGCGCACAGTGGGCCAGCGTAGCCTTATTTTATTGAAAAATTATTGTTCGCGTAGAAATTGGTCTTGAACGTGATACAAAAGCTAATATTGATTAAAATGTGAAAAATATCTAAATTGGACAAGTAGAAACATAATTATATAGGGTATAGTAGGAACTGAATATAATACCGGGTGTACAGGCCAACCCTTCAGCCATGCGACGTTGCCAATTTTCAAGATTACTCATAGAATTCCAAATATTCAACAAGACACACACCGCACCGGCACGAAAAACTGGCACCTTCAAATGTTCATGTACCTACTTTAAAGTTTTCTGCGTTTCTGTGTTCTGTGATTTTGAACATTTTTTAAACAATTTTTAGCTATAAATTCCCCAAAAACTAAACTAAACTATTTAACTTTTTAGTACCTTTTTCTAAATTAAACATGAAAGTTGCCATATGTCAATTATACGAGGGAAATCAAAATGTTGATATTTTGGTGAAAGTTTGAAATACGAGGCATGTTTTTTAAGTAAGTACCGTTTTGCGATTCCGCCGCCGCAGCGCTACGGTTGGCGTTCCGCGCATGCGCGCTGGTTACCTACATCTCTTGTCTATGCACAGACGCCAGTACAGTCTGATTCTTCATTGTATACGTTGTTTATTGAGTGTTTAAGATGCCTCCGACAATCGTGAGCCCCGCCGATTGTGAAGTACGGGCTGTCATACGATTTCTTAGTGCTAAAGGCGTAAAACCGATCGATATTCATCGTGAGATCTGTGAAGTTTACGGACAAACCATTATGAGTGATGGAATGGTAAGGAAAAGGGTGAGAGCATTTAAAGATGGCCGCACAAATGTGCATGATGAAGAACGGAGTGGGCGTCCTTCGGTCGTTAATGAAGATTCGGTGCAGAAAGTGGACAAAGAGGTGAAAGAAAACAGACGCTTTACAATTTCATCATTGTGCGACTACTTTCCTCAATGTTCTCGTAGTGTTTTGTATCGCATTGTGACCGAGAACTTGAATTACCGGAAATTGTGTTCACGTTGGGTTCCGAAAATGTTGATGGATTTGCACAAAACCCAACGTTTAGGCAGTGCATTGACTTTCCTTGAGCAGTACCACAATGAAGGTGAAGATTTTTTAGACAAAATTGTTACTGGTGACGAAACATGGGTGGCCTACGAAACACCAGAATCGAAACAACAGTCCATGGAATGGCGACATTCATCATCACCCAAAACAGTGAAGTTTAAGCAAACAATTTCTGCCCGGAGAATCATGTGCAGTTTTTTGGGACAGAAAAGGAGTATTGCTAGTGGAGTTTCTGCCTCGTAATGAGACAGTCAAGGCAGCATCTTATTGTGAGACATTGAACAATCTGCGCCGTGCAATCCAAAACAAAAGACGTGGCAAGTTGAGTAAGGGTATTGTTTTGCTGCATGATAATGCCCGTCCACATGTGGCTAATCGGACCAAAGATCTCATCAAATCTTTTAAATGGGAAACTCTGATCATCCTCCATACAGCCCTGATCTGGCGCCCAGTGACTACCATTTATTCCTGCACTTGAAATAACACCTGGGCGGTCAGCGTCTTCAAGACGATAACGAAGTCAAAAGAGTTGTGATACAGTGGTTAACCAGTCAGGCGGCAGAATTTTATGAGGAGGGTATTGAAAAACTGGTGCCACTTTATGACAAGTGCCTCAATATTCACGGAAATTATGTAGAAAAGTAGATTAAGGTACAGGCTTTCATGTAAAAATAAAATTATTGCGATATCTTTGCACGTTTTTTTTTAATTCCAAAACGGTACTTACTTAAAAAACATGCCTCGTACTATTTGGAGTACGTTAACAAAGGCTGGAATTTAAAAATAATTTCATCACCTAGATGTTTCTTTTCTCTATAGTTAGTTTATTGCTTCATCTCAATAGCCTTATTAGGCGACTATACCAATAGGTATGGTAGGCTATTAAGATCGGCAAAAAAAAAGTTTTTTTAATTTCACTCAAAATGAGTTATTTGAGTCATAAATGACCTAAATACAAAATATTTTTATGTTGTCTGTCTGTCTATCTGTCCGTCTGTAATACGATAACTCAAAAACCGCTAAACCGATTTTAACCCAATTTGGCACAAAAATATATTGGCACCAGAGAAGCTGGCCATTAGATTTTGGTGGTGGTGGGGGGTTGGTAAGAGGGTATGGAAGGGGGTTAAAAATTTAAAAAAATCGTAACTCCAAAATTACAGTAGCTAGCGAAACGCGGTTTTCAATTTAAGATTAGGAATAATATTTGCAACAAAATTTGTAATAACATCAAAATCAGTCAAATTCTCAGTTTTTGAAATATTCCGTGTTTCCGTAGTCCGTTTTTGAGAAAATCCGTGTGGAGAACTCCAAACTCCCAACGGACGCGACCCCAGGTGGCGGATAGGGGAAATAATCGCGGACCAAAATTGGAAAAATTCTTTTACTTTGAAACTAAAAGAACTGTCTACCAACTTTTTATTAACATATTTTAGTATGGGCGGCTATTTTGGAGATATTCGCTTTTGAAAAAGGCACTAACATTTTTTCGTATTTTTTACATTAAAACCATGCCTTTGCTTTTGGTCCTAGTCAGCAGACCTACAAAATACTATAAATACCTATAAAATACTGTGTGTGATTTATGTAATGTTACTGTCTTTAAAAAATCGTATCATTATTATCTGTTGGGCAATTACTCTAGCTGATATGGTTTGAAGTCCAAAAGTTCATCATGATTAATTAAAGCAGCGATAGCCGATATTTCAGAACTTAAAATCATCTCTCCTATAGTAAACGTCAATAAACAATAATAATATGACTTTTCAACAACAGTGACATTAAAAAAACAATAAACACTATTTTGTAAGTGTGTTGATGAGGACCCAAAATCAATGCTAAAATTGGTATAAATTGTTACTGTCTCATTCAAAAACGAATATCTCCAACAAAAATAAAGCTATTGAGATGAATCAAAAAACAAACTATATATAAAGACATACCTAGATGACAAAATTATTTTTAAATTTCCTTGCTTTATTAACATTTTCCACAAGGTGTGTCTAACTATCAGTATTTTGTTTTCACTCGTGTAATTGAGAGATGGAAACTCATTTTTAATTTAGAAGGAGATATTAAAAAGTCAAATAATTTAGTTACAAATTGCTAAAAAATTATCAAAATCGACAAAATATATTAAATTTTAAAATACATCAAAATTTTAAGGTGTCCATTTTTCTTGCCGGTGAATATATATCCTGTTTATTAAAACATTGATATTTTTGTGTTGCATCCCGCAGACTAGTTCGATTAAAAAAATGTTTTCTGATCAATTGGGCTGTTGACTTTGACAGTTAGTAGACTGTAGATTATTTGAGAGGGGGAAGTTAATCACCACGAGCTTACAGATCTATTGTGTTCTCCTTTCTTGAGTTTATTCAGTTGAATTGAAACATGTTTTAAGTCATCTATCTATAAGTAAAACGTCAGTTTTTTTCGCCTTTCCACTCTTTCATAGTATCCATAGTATGGTCGTAATCATTGTATTATTATTTAACTTAATATTTACTATAAACATAGACATTAGGATTGGGTTTGGTGAAATATCATCATCTCAGTTTGTAATATCAATTATTATTATTATACTTACATATACAGGGTAGTCCAAACTGTATTCCGGAAACTTCGGCAGCATATTATGCAGATTAAAATAAGTAAAAAAGTTCGTATAAATGTACGTCCTAAAATTCTTAGTTTCGGAGATACAGGGTATAGAAGTTTTGTTTTTATTTCGATTTTTTTCAAATAATTTCTAAAGTAACGTCAATATTTCGATAAAAATTGATGTCTGATAGTTTTTTGACATGAGAAATTTGATTTTGATGTCAATATGACTCCTACTAGTAGAGGGTGCCACCTACATATTTGTTTACTGGTTTGAAGAGTAATAACGTTTTTTCCGCTTCAAAACAGTTAAAACACATGTAGGTGGCGCCCTCTACTAGTAGGAGCCATAGGTATTGATATCAAGATCAAATTTCTCTTGTCGAAAAACTCCCAGACACCAATTTTCATCCAAATATTGACTTAAGAAATTATTTGGAAAAAATCGAAATAAAAATGAAATAACTTCTACACCCTGTACCTCCGAAACTAAGCACTTTAGGACATACATTTATACGAACTTTTTACTTAGTTTTGTCTGCAGAATATGCTGCCGTAGTTTCCGGAATACAGTTCGGACCACCCTGTAGAACACTTTAGTGATGTATCCGCATTATGATTTGGCAACACTGTCACTTCCAACCCTGTTCTCGTAATTTCCTCACGGGATTGCAGCCGATGCATTTCAATAATCTGTATTTGATGGAAATACATAATACAATAATATAATACAATAATATTATGTTAGATGTGTGCTGCTCTACCCCACAATATACGAGGAAAGATACAAAGGGAAATATGAATAAGATATTGGGATCAGGGTTTGGAAAATTACATACAGTTACTCTTAAAAACTACATAAACTTCATTACATATTGTTAATCGACGTACATGGTTTATGTAAATCAAATATCAAAAGTTTGCGGCTGGTTTGAGTTTATATTCACTTGAAGCTTTAGAAAGGAGAAGAAATATGGCTATAAATTAGCACTGAAATCAAATTGTTTACACCTCTCATACAGAGGAAAATTATTAAATGATAACCATATTATAAATCAGGTTGAAAAATATACTTTCTATAAAGTCTTAACAAATATTACTGACTAGGTAGGTAATTAAAACATCTTATAAGATATTTTATATGTATACTTATACTATTATAAATCAAGTTTAAACATTTACTTTCTATACAGTCTTAACAAATATTACTGACTAGGTAGGTAACTAAGACATCTTATAAGATATTTTATATTTGTACTTTGGTTATGTTAAAAAGTTTTTTTGAATTTTCGTATTTTATAATAACTTTAACCAAACTCGGCATGTGGATAGAGGTACCCGAATGGAGTCCTCAGGCTGGCAGACGGAAGTGAAAAGAAGTTCAAATATGCGCACATAGTGCACACATTTTTTTTTTTAATTAAAAGCTAAAAGCTTTAATACAAAAAGATATAAAACTTGAGACAACTCAATCCAGCAATATTATAAGAAGTTGAAAATATTGAAACTAAATTGTGTACACACAATGTTGAGTTTAGTTATGCTTTTCGAATGAAATCTTTTCATCAAAATTTTGATTCGAATTAGTCTAATAGAAAAATTCACGTAACAGTGTAAGTTGTTAATTTATTATGTTAGGATGATTTCATATACAGGGTGGTCCAAACTATATTCCGGAAACTTCTACAGATAAAAATCAGTAAAAAAGTTCCTACAAACGTATGTTCTAAAATTCTTAGTTTCGGAGATACCGGTTGTTGAAATTTCATTTTATTTCGATTTGTTCCAAATAATTTCTGAAGTAACGTCAATATTTGGATGAAAATTGGTGCCTACAAATTTTTTGACATGAAAAATTTCATTTTGATATCAATATGACTCCTGTTTGTAGAAGGCGCCATCTAAGAGTAATAGCTTTTCGTCCGTACCTATATAAAACTACTGGGTAAAAAATATACATTTATGACGTTTTTTACGTAAAAAAGTCTCTTGATATTACTACGAGTAATGGTTTACGAGATATTTGGAATCGAAATTATCAATACCTGTCATCATTGACATAAATTAAACATGTTGATTGATTAGTTATTAGACTGAAATCATAAATTTCAAATGACTTTGTCCCAAAAGTTCAATAGAAACTGTTTTATCATCATTTTTTCTGTTCCCAAATTCATTATTTCAGTCAAATAACTATCTACTCAGCATGTTTATTTTGTGTCAATAATAAGATATATTGACTGCTAAATATCTTGAGAACGGTTGCTCGTAACAATTTTTATCAAAAGACATTTTTTACGTAAAAAATCATGGAAATGTATATTTTTCACTCCCTAGTTTTATACAGGTACGGACAAAATGTTATTATTCTTCAAAACAGTTAAAACACATGTAGGTAGTGCCCCCTACAAATAGGAGTCATATTGACATGAAATTCAATTTTATCATGTCAAAAAACTCCCAGACACTAATTTTCATCCAAATATTGACATTACTTGAGAAATTATTTGGAAAAAATCGAAATAAAAATGAAACTTTTAAACTCTGTATCTCCGAAACTAAGCGTTTTAAGACGTACATTTATACGAACTTTTTTACTTATTTTTATCTGCAGAATATGCTGCCGAAGTATCCGGAATACAGTTTTAGCACTTAACGATAGTTCGTTTAAATCTTAAAAACTTTTCCTCGAAGTCAAAAATTGTTGATTAAAATCGGGACTTAAGTAGGACATTTTAAGCATTTTATGGTTGTTTAAAATCTGCGAAAATAATTAAGCACTTAACAAATTACATTTGTACCGATGGTATGGTAGGTAAATACATCTTAACACCGATCGAAATAATCGTCTTCGAGGCAATCGTAGTGCCCGAACCTGAAACAAAAGAAGACCGGTTCTGGCCTTGGCCACTGGAGTTACTCGGAGGAGAGAAGTAAGCCGAGCCGCTGCCTCTTTGTTCTTTTTTTTTTGACAGCCCCCGGGGTCGCGTTCGCCCGATCGTGATTATTTCGAGTGAACGGAAGGGGGAGCGGCGAGGGGACGCCTGATGTGCCTCTTGCTGTGCAGAGCAAGGTTGCCGAATTTCCGCCAACGTTGCAAAGTTTACCAATAATGCACATTATAAATAATAAAAAATATATTATCCCATCAAAAACACAGAACGTAAAAAATGCCAAGTCTCGCAACACAATTCTTCCACTATAAAAAGTTGCGAGATCTCATGTATAACCAATTCCGAACTGCCGTACAATCTTTTTCTCGAAGATATTAGCGGCACTTTTCACCACCCTGTAACGTCGTGGTGGATAAAGCAAAAATATTAATTTTCACTACACCCCAAGCAACACACAATGGTATATTATACGTTTAAACTGATCTAATACCGTCCGTCTTATCTAGGTATACGACAAAGAATGTTAAACGTATAATAAACTGCAAAATGTCCGCGACTTCAACGTATATATTTAAGGTTTCTATATTCCTTTTATAATCGTATATACATATACCAATATTATGCAAGATGGTAAACGTATATTAGCAATTTATGATATACTAGGATTACACGTAGACCCAATACGTGTATTAAATGTTATTTTTCTTTATAAATTTATACGTGAAACAGAACCGTTTATTAAATGTTATATTTACATACAAATTTATACGTATCCAGGAAATGAAATTTAGCAATATAACCACCTAGCATTATTGTTTTTCATTAATATGAAAGATTCTTGAACCAGTATAAACAAACCTTAGGTTACTCAAGAAATGCTACCCCCACAATGGTGACATAAATTATACCCTATAACCCCTTTATATAACATAATATTGCAATCTTTAAGTAACCTAAAATTAAAAAGTTTGTTTTTACTACTTCAAAAATTCTTCCTAT